>NC_067246.2:352484467-352789199 GCF_019359855.2 Lolium perenne
CGACGCCTATCAAACCAAGTATCGATGGTTACGATAGCTGGAAAATCATCAAGGGAAACAGAAAATGTGTGCTATGGCCCATGAAATGGGTAGAAAACATGAAAATTGTGAGCTATAGCCCACGAAAATGGAGGCAGCAAACATGAAATACGCGAGTTTTTGCGACGCTTCTCAAACCATGTAACGGTGGTTAATGTAGCTGGAAATCGTCCCGGAAACCGGAAAATGTGCGCTATAACTCATGAAATTGCAAAAAAACATGAAAATTGTGAGCTATAGCCCATGGAAATGGAGGCAGAAAATGGGAAAAACACGAGTTTTTGCTACGCCTATAAAACCAAGTATCGATGGTTACGTTAGCTGGAAATCATCCAGGGAACCAAAAAATGTGCTCTATGGCCCATGACATGGGCAGAAAACATGAAAAATGTGAGCTATAGCCCAAGGAAATGGAGGCACAAAACATGAAAACCGCGAGTTTTTGTGATGCCTCTCAAACCATCTATCGGTCGTAAAGTTACCTAGAAATCATCTCGGGAACCGGAAAATGTGCACTATAGCCCATGAAATGGCCAAAAACATGAAAACTTTGAGCTATAGCCCAAGGAAATGGAGGCTGAAAACATTAAAAACACGAGTTTTTGCGACGCCTCACAAACCATGTATCGGTATGTACGGTAGCTAAAAATCGTCCTAGGAGCTGGAAAATGTGCGTGATAGCCCATGAAACGGGTAGAAAAAATGAAAACTGTGAGCTATAGCACATGGAAATAGAGGCATTAAACATGAAATACGCTAGTTTTTGCGACGCCTCTGAAACCATATATCGGTGGTTAATGTAGCTGGAAATCGTCCCGGAAACCGGAAAATGTGCACTATAGCCCATGAAATAGCTAAAAAAACAAGAAAACTGTGAGCTATAGCTCATGGAAATGGAGGCAGCAAACATTAAATACCCAAGTTTTTGCGGCACCTCTCAAACCATGTATCGGTGGTTACGATAGCTGAAAACGTCCTAAGAGCTGGAAAACTGCGCTATAGCCCTTGAAATGGGTAGAAATCATGAAAATTATGAGTTATAGAACACGGAAATGGAGGCAGCATACATGAAATACACGAGTTTTTGTGGCGCCTCTCAAACCATATATCTATGATTACGGTAGCTAGAAATCATCCCGAGAACCAGAAATTGTGCGCTATCGCCCATGAAATGGCCAGAAAACATGAAAAATGTGAGCTATAGCCCAAGGAAATGGAAGAAGAAAACATGAAAAACACGAGTTTATGCGACACCTCTCAAATCATGTATTGGTCATAACTGTACCTGGAAATCATCCCGAGGACCGCAAAATGGCTAAAAAACAAGAAAACTACGAGCTATAGCCCAAGGAAATGGAGGCTGAATACATGAAAAACACGAGTTTTTGCGACGCCTCTCAAACCATGTATCGGTATGTACGGCAGCTGAAAATTGTCCTGGAGCTAGAAAATGTGTGCTATAGCCCAAGAAATGGGAAAAACATGAAAACTGTGAGCTATAGCCCACAGAAATGGAGGCTGAAAACATGAAAAACACGAGTTTTGCGACGCGTCTAAACCCATGTATCGGTCATTACGGTAGCTGGAAATCATCTCGTGAACCGGAAAATGAGCGCTATAGCCCATGAAATGGGAAGAAAACATGAACAATGTGACCTATAGAACATGGAAATGGAGGCAGAAAACATAAAAATATGACTTTTTGCGACGCCTCTTAAGCCATGTATCAATGATTACGATAGCTGGAAATCATCCCGAAAACCAGAAAATATGTGCTATAGCTCATGAAATGGCCAAAAAACATGAAAATGTGCGCTATAGCCCATGGAAATGGAGGCTGAAAACATGAAAAATACAAGTTTTTGCGACGCCTATCAAACCAAGTATCGATGGTTACGATAGCTGGAAAATCATCAAGGGAAACAGAAAATGTGTGCTATGGCCCATGAAATGGGTAGAAAACATGAAAATTGTGAGCTATAGCCCACGAAAATGGAGGCAGCAAACATGAAATACGCGAGTTTTTGCGACGCTTCTCAAACCATGTAACGGTGGTTAATGTAGCTGGAAATCATCCCGGAAACCGGAAAATGTGCGCTATAACTCATGAAATTGCAAAAAAACATGAAAATTGTGAGCTATAGCCCATGGAAATGGAGGCAGAAAATGGGAAAAACACGAGTTTTTGCTACGCCTATCAAACCAAGTATCGATGGTTACGTTAGCTGGAAATCATCCAGGGAACCAAAAAATGTGCTCTATGGCCCATGACATGGGCAGAAAACATGAAAAATGTGAGCTATAGCCCAAGGAAATGGAGGCACAAAACATGAAAACCGCGAGTTTTTGTGATGCCTCTCAAACCATCTATCGGTCGTAAAGTTAGCTAGAAATCATCCCGGGAACCGGAAAATGTGCTCTATAGCCCATGAAATGGCCAAAAACATGAAAACTTTGAGCTATAGCCCAAGGAAATGGAGGCTGAAAACATTAAAAACACGAGTTTCTGCGACGCCTCACAAACCATGTATCGGTATGTCCGGTAGCTAAAAATCGTCCTAGGAGCTGGAAAATGTGCGTGATAGCCCATGAAATGGGTAGAAAAAATGAAAACTGTGAGCTATAGCACATGGAAATAGAGGCATTAAACATGAAATACGCTAGTTTTTGCGACGCCTCTGAAACCATATATCGGTGGTTAATGTAGCTGGAAATCGTCCCAGAAACCGGAAAATGTTCACTATAGCCCATGAAATAGCTAAAAAACATGAAAACTGTGAGCTATAGCTCATGGAAATGGAGGCAGCAAACATTAAATACCCAAGTTTTTGCGGCTCCTCTCAAACCATGTATCGGTGGTTACGTTAGCTGAAAACGTCCTAAGAGCTGGAAAAGTGCGCTATAGCCCTTGAAATGGGTAGAAAACATGAAAATTATGAGTTATAGAACACGGAAATGGAGGCAGCAAACATGAAATACACGAGTTTTTGTGGCGCCTCTCAAACCATATATCTATGATTACGGTAGCTAGAAATCATCCCGAGAACCAGAAATTATGCGCTATCGCATATGAAATGGCCAGAAAACATGAAAAATGTGAGCTATAGCCCAAGGAAATGGAAGAAGAAAACATGAAAAACACGAGTTTATGCGACACCTCTCAAACCATGTATTGGTCATAACTGTACCTGGAAATCATCCCGAGGACCGCAAAATGGCTAAAAAACAAGAAAACTACGAGCTATAGCCCAAGGAAATGGAGGCTGAATACATGAAAAACACGAGTTTTTGCGACGCCTCTCAAACCATGTATCGGTATGTACGGCAGCTGAAAATTGTCCTGGAGCTAGAAAATGTGTGCTATAGCCCAAGAAATGGGAAAAACATGAAAACTGTGAGCTATAGCCCACGGAAATGGAGGCTGAAAACATGAAAAACACGAGTTTTGCGACGCGTCTAAACCCATGTATCGGTCATTACGGTAGCTGGAAATCATCTCGGGAATCGGAAAATGAGCGCTATAGACCATGAAATGGGCAGAAAACATGAAAAATGTGACCTATAGAACATGGAAATGGAGGCAGAAAACATAAAAATATGACTTTTTGCGACGCCTCTTAAGACATGTATAGATGATTACGATAGCTGGAAATCATCCCGAAAACCGGAAAATATGCGCTATAGCTCATGAAATGGCCAAAAAACATGAAAATGTGCGCTATAGCCCATGGAAATGGAGGCTGAAAACATGCAAAAGACAAGTTTTTGCGACGCCTATCAAACCACGTATCGATGGTCACGATAGCTGGAAAATCATCAAGGGAAACAGAAAATGTGTGCTATGGCCCATGAAATGGGTAGAAAACATGAAAATTGTGAGCTATAGCCCACGAAAATGGAGGTAGCAAACATGAAATACGCGAGTTTTTGCGACACTTCTCAAACCATGTAACGGTGGTTAATGTTGCTGGAAATCGTCCCGGAAACCGGAAAATGTGCGCTATAACTCATGAAATTGCAAAAAAACATGAAAATTGTGAGCTATAGCCCATGGAAATGGAGGCAGAAAATGGGAAAAACACGAGTTTTTGCTACGCCTATCAAACCAAGTATCGATGGTTACGTTAGCTGGAAATCATCCAGGGAACCAAAAAATGTGCTCTATGGCCCATGACATGGACAGAAAACATGAAAAATGTGAGCTATAGCCCAAGGAAATGGAGGCACAAAACATGAAAACCGCGAGTTTTTGTGATGCCTCTCAAACCATCTATCGGTCGTAAAGTTAGCTAGAAATCATCCCGGGAACCGGAAAATGTGCTCTATAGCCCATGAAATGGCCAAAAACATGAAAACTTTGAGCTATAGCCCAAGGAAATGGAGGCTGAAAACATTAAAAACACGAGTTTCTGCGACGCCTCACAAACCATGTATCGGTATGTACGGTAGCTAAAAATCGTCCTAGGAGCTGGAAAATGTGCGTGATAGCCCATGAAATGGGTAGAAAAAATGAAAACTGTGAGCTATAGCACATGGAAATAGAGGCATTAAACATGAAATACGCTAGTTTTTGCGACGCCTCTGAAACCATATATCGGTGGTTAATGTAGCTGGAAATCGTCCCGGAAACCGGAAAATGTGCACTATAGCCCATGAAATAGCTAAAAAACATGAAAACTGTGAGCTATAGCTCATGGAAATGGAGGCAGCAAACATTAAATACCCAACTTTTTGCGGCGCCTCTCAAACCATGTATCAGTGGTTACGTTAGCTGAAAACGTCCTAAGAGCTGGAAAAGTGCGCTATAGCCCTTGAAATGGGTAGAAAACATGAAAATTATGAGTTATAGAACACGGAAATGGAGGCAGCAAACATGAAATACACGAGTTTTTGTGGCGCCTCTCAAACCATATATCTATGATTACGGTAGCTAGAAATCATCCCGAGAACTAGAAATTATGCGCTATCGCCCATGAAATGGCCAGAAAACATGAAAAATGTGAGCTATAGCCCAAGCAAATGGAAGAAGAAAACATGAAAAACACGAGTTTATGCAACACCTCTCAAACCATGTATTGGTCATAACTGTACCTGGAAATCATCCCGAGGACCGCAAAATGGCTAAAAACCTAGAAAACTACGAGCTATAGCCCAAGGAAATGGAGGCTGAATACATGAAAAACACGAGTTTTTGCGACGCCTCTCAAACCATGTATCGGTATGTACGGCAGCTGAAAATTGTCCCGGAGCTAGAAAATGTGTGCTATAGCCCAAGAAATGGGAAAAACATGAAAACTGTGAGCTATAGCTCACGGAAATGGAGGCTGAAAACAAGAAAAACACGAGTTTTGTGACGCGTCTAAACCCATGTATCGGTCATTACGGTAGCTGGAAATCATCTCGGGAATCGGAAAATGAGCGCTATAGCCCATGAAATGGGCAGAAAACATGAAAAATGTGACCTATAGAACATGGAAATGGAGGCAGAAAACATAAAAATATGACTTTTTGCGACGCCTCTTAAGACATGTATCGATGATTACGATAGCTGGAAATCATCCCGAAAACCGGAAAATATGCGCTATAGCTCATGAAATGGCCAAAAAACATGAAAATGTGCGCTATAGCCCATGGAAATGGAGGCTGAAAACATGAAAAAGACAAGTTTTTGCGACGCCTATCAAACCAAGTATCGATGGTTACGATAGCTGGAAAATCATCAAGGGAAACAGAAAATGTGTGCTATGGCCCATGAAATGGGTAGAAAACATGAAAATTGTGAGCTATAGCCCACGAAAATGGAGGCAGCAAACATGAAATACGCGAGTTTTTGCGACGCTTCTCAAACCATGTAACGGTGGTTAATGTAGCTGGAAATCGTCCCGGAAACCGGAAAATGTGCGCTATAACTCATGAAATTGCAAAAAAACATGAAAATTGTGAGCTATAGCCCATGGAAATGGAGGCAGAAAATGGGAAAAACACGAGTTTTTGCTACGCCTATCAAACCAAGTATCGATGGTTACGTTAGCTGGAAATCATCCAGGGAACCAAAAAATGTGCTCTATGGCCAATGACATGGGCAGAAAACATGAAAAATGTGAGCTATAGCCCAAGGAAATGGAGGCACAAAACATGAAAACCGCGAGTTTTTGTGATGCCTCTCAAACCATCTATCGGTCGTAAAGTTACCTAGAAATCATCCCGGGAACCGGAAAATGTGCTCTATAGCCCATGAAATGGCCAAAAACATGAAAACTTTGAGATATAGCCCAAGGAAATGGAGGCTGAAAACATTAAAAACACGAGTTTTTGCGACGCCTCACAAACCATGTATCGGTATGTACGGTAGCTAAAAATCGTCCTAGGAGCTGGAAAATGTGCGTGATAGCCCATGAAATGGGTAGAAAAAATGAAAACTGTGAGCTATAGCACATGGAAATAGAGGCATTAAACATGAAATACGCTAGTTTTTGCGACGCCTCTGAAACCATATATCGGTGGTTAATGTAGCTGGAAATCGTCCCGGAAACCGGAAAATGTGCACTATAGCCCATGAAATAGCTAAAAAAACATGAAAACTGTGAGCTATAGCTCATGGAAATGGAGGCAGCAAACATTAAATACCCAAGTTTTTGCGGCGCCTCTCAAACCATGTATCGGTGGTTACGTTAGCTGAAAACGTCCTAAGAGCTGGAAAAGTGCGCTATAGCCCTTGAAATGGGTAGAAAACATGAAAATTATGAGTTATAGAAAACAGAAATGGAGGCAGCAAACATGAAATACACGAGTTTTTGTGGCGCCCCTCAAACCATATATCTATGATTACGGTAGCTAGAAATCATCCCGAGAACCAGAAATTATGTGCTATCGCCCATGAAATGGCCAGAAAACATGAAAAATGTGAGCTATAGCCCAAGGAAATGGAAGAAGAAAACATGAAAAACACGAGTTTATGCGACACCTCTCAAACCATGTATTGGTCATAACTGTACCTGGAAATCATCCCGAGGACCGCAAAATGGCTAAAAAACAAGAAAACTACGAGCTATAGCCCAAGGAAATGGAGGCTGAATACATGAAAAACACGAGTTTTTGCGACGCCTCTCAAACCATGTATCGGTATGTACGGCAGCTGAAAATTGTCCCGGAGCTAGAAAATGTGTGCTATAGCCCAAAAAATGGGAAAAACATGAAAACTGTGAGCTATAGCCCACGGAAATGGAGGCTGAAAACATGAAAAACACGAGTTTTGCGACGCGTCTAAACCCATGTATCGGTCATTACGGTAGCTGGAAATCATCTCGGGAATCGGAAAATGAGCGCTATAGCCCATGAAATGGGCAGAAAACATGAAAAATGTGACCTATAGAACATGGAAATGGAGGCAGAAAACATAAAAAATGGCTTTTTGCGACGCCTCTTAAGACATGTATCGATGATTACGATAGCTAGAAATCATCCCGAAAACCGGAAAATATGCGCTATAGCTCATGAAATGGCCAAAAAACATGAAAATGTGCGCTATAGCCCATGGAAATGGAGGCGGAAAACATGAAAAAGACAAGTTTTTGCGACGCCTATAAAACCAAGTATCGATGGTTACGATAGCTGGAAAATCATCAAGGGAAACAGAAAATGTGTGCTATGGCCCGTGAAATGGGTAGAAAACATGAAAATTGTGAGCTATAGCCCACGAAAATGGAGGCAGCAAACATGAAATACGCGAGTTTTTGCGACGCTTCTCAAACCATGTAACGGTGGTTAATGTAGCTGGAAATCATCCCGGAAACCGGAAAATGTGCGCTATAACTCATGAAATTGCAAAAAAACATGAAAATTGTGAGCTATAGCCCATGGAAATGGAGGCAGAAAATGGAAAAAACACGAGTTTTTGCTACGCCTATCAAACCAAGTATCGATGGTTACGTTAGCTGGAAATCATCCAGGGAACCAAAAAATGTGCTCTATGGCCAATGACATGGGCAGAAAACATGAAAAATGTGAGCTATAGCCCAAGGAAATGGAGGCACAAAACATGAAAACCGCGAGCTTTTGTGATGCCTCTCAAACCATCTATCGGTCGTAAAGTTACCTAGAAATCATCCCGGGAACCGGAAAATGTGCTCTATAGCCCATGAAATGGCCAAAAACATGAAAACTTTGAGCTATAGCCCAAGGAAATGGAGGCTGAAAACATTAAAAACACGAGTTTTTGCGACGCCTCACAAACCATGTATCGGTATGTACGGTAGCTAAAAATCGTCCTAGGAGCTGGAAAATGTGCGTGATAGCCCATGAAATGGGTAGAAAAAATGAAAACTGTGAGCTATAGCACATGGAAATAGAGGCATTAAACATGACATACGCTAGTTTTTGCGACGCCTCTGAAACCATATATCGGTGGTTAATGTAGCTGGAAATCGTCCCGGAAACCGGAAAATGTGCACTATAGCCCATGAAATAGCTAAAAAAACATGAAAACTGTGAGCTATAGCTCATGGAAATGGAGGCAGCAAACATTAAATACCCAAGTTTTTGCGGCACCTCTCAAACCATGTATCGGTGGTTACGTTAGCTGAAAACGTCATAAGAGCTGGAAAAGTGCACTATTGCCCTTGAAATGGGTAGAAAACATGAAAATTATGAGTTATAGAACACCGAAATGGAGGCAGCAAACATGAAATACACGAGTTTTTGTGGCGCCTCTCAAACCATATATCTATGATTACGGTAGCTAGAAATCATCCCGAGAACCAGAAATTGTGCGCTATCGCCCATGAAATGGCCAGAAAACATGAAAAATGTGAGCTATAGCCCAAGGAAATGGAAGAAGAAAACATGAAAAACACGAGTTTATGCGACACTGATATGTCTCCGACGTATCGATAATTTCTTATGTTCCATGCCACATTGTTGATAATATCTACATGTTTTATGCACACTTTATGTCATATTCGTGCATTTTCTGGAACTAACCTATTAACAAGATGCCGAAGAGCCGATTCTTGTTTTACGCTGTTTTTGGTTTCAGAAATCCTAGTAACGAAATATTCTCGGAATTGGACGAAATCAACGCCCAGGGTCCTATTTTGCCACGAAGCTTCCAGAAGACCGAAGAGGAGATGAAGTGGGGCCACGAGGTGGCCACACCATAGGGCGACCTGTAGTGTGGGCCCCTCGTGTGGCCCCCTGACCTGCCCTTCCGCCTACTTAAAGCCTCCGTCGCGAAACCCCCAGTACCGAGAGCCACGATACGGAAAACCTTACTGAGACGCCGCCGCCGCCAATCCCATCTCGGGGGATTCAGGAGATCGCCTCCGGCACCCTGCCGGAGAGGGGAATCATCTCCCGGAGGACTCTACGCCGCCATGGTCGCCTCTGGAGTGATGTGTGAGTAGTCTACCCCTGGACTATGGGTCCATAGCAGTAGCTAGATGGTTGTCTTCTCCCCATTGTGCTTAATTGTCGGGTCTTGTGAGCTGCCTAACATGATCAAGATCATCTATCTGTAATTCTATATGTTGCGTTTATTGGGATTCGATGAATAGAGAATACTTGTTATGTTGATTATCAATTTATATCTATGTGTTGTTTATGATCTTGCATGCTCTCCGTTACTAGTAGATGCTCTGGCCAAGTAGATGCTTGTAACTCCAAGAGGGAGTATTTATGCTCGATAGTGGGTTCATGTCTCCGTGAATCTGGGTAAGTGACAGAAATCTCTAAGATTATGGATGTGCTGTTGCCACTAGGGATAAAACATTGGTGCTATGTTCAAGGATGTAGTTACTGATTACATTACGCGCAATACTTAATGCAATTGTCTGTTGTTAGCAACTTAATACTGGAGGGGATTTGGATGATAACCTGAAGGTCGACTTTTTAGGCATAGATGCATGCTGGATAGCGGTCTATGTACTTTGTCGTAATGCCCAATTAAATCTCACTATACTCATCATAATATGTATGTGCATGGTCATGCCCTCTCTATTTGTCAATTGCCCAACTGTAATTTGTTCACCCAACATGCTGTTTATCTTATGGGAGAGACACCTCTAGTGAACTGTGGACCCCGGTCCAATTCTCTATACTGAAATACAATCTACTGCAATACTTGTTCTACTGTTTTCTGCAAACAATCATCTTCCACACTATACATCTAATCCTTTGTTACAGCAAGCCGGTGAGATTGACAACCTCGCTGTTTCGTTGGGGCAAAGTACTTTGGTTGTGTTGTGCAGGTTCCACGTTGGCGTCGGAATCTCTGGTGTTGCGCCGCACTACATCCCGCCGCCATCAACCTTCAACGTGCTTCTTGACTCCTACTGGTTCGATTAAACCTTGGTTTCTTACTGAGGGAAACTTGCTGCTGTGCGCATCACACCTTCCTCTTGGGGTTCCCAATGGACGTGTCAACCACACGCATCAAGCAAATTTCTGGCGCCGTTGCCGGGGAGATCAAGACACGCTGCAAGGGGAGTCTCCACTTCCCAATCTCTTTACTTTGTTTTTGTCTTGCTTAGTTTTATTTACTACTTTGTTTGCTGCACTAAATCAAAATACAAAAAAATTAGTTGCTAGTTTTACTTTATTTGCTATCTTGTTTGCTATATCAAAAACACCAAAAACAAATTAGTTACTTGCATTTACCTTATCTAGTTTGCTTTATTTACTACTGCTAAAATGGCCACCCCTGAAAATACTAAGTTGTGTGACTTCACAACCACAAATAATAATGATTTCTTATGCACACCTATTGCTCCACCTGCTACTACAGCAGAATTCTTTGAAATTAAACCTGCTTTACTGAATCTTGTTATGCGAGAGCAATTTTCTGGTGTTAGTTCTGATGATGCTGCTGCCCATCTTAATAATTTTGTTGAACTATGTGAAATGCAAAAATATAAAGATGTAGTTGGTGACATTATAAAATTAAAATTGTTCCCTTTCTCATTAAGAGGAAGAGCTAAAGATTGGTTGCTATCTCTGCCTAAGAATAGTATTGATTCATGGACTAAATGCAAGGATGCTTTTATTGGTAAATATTATCCCCCTGCTAAAATTATATCTTTGAGGAGTAGCATAATGAATTTTAAACAATTAGATACTGAGCATGTTGCACAAGCATGGGAAAGAATGAAATCTTTGGTTATAAATTGCCCAACCCATGGACTGACTACTTGGATGATCATCCAAACCTTTTATGCAGGACTGAATTTTTCTTCGCGGAACCTATTGGATTCAGCTGCTGGAGGTACCTTTATGTCCATCACTCTTGGTGAAGCAACAAAGCTTCTTGATAATATGATGATCAATTACTCTGAATGGCACACGGAAAGAGCTCCACAAGGTAAGAAGGTAAATTCTGTCGAAGAAACCTCTTCCTTGAGTGATAAGATTGATGCTATTATGTCTATGCTTGTGAATGGTAGGACTAATGCTGATCCTAATAATGTTCCGTTAGCTTCATTGGTTGCCCAAGAAGAACATGTTGATGTAAAATTCATTAAAAATAATAATTTCAACAACAATGCTTATCGGAACAATTCTAGTAATAACTATAGGCCATATCCTTATAATAATGGTAACGGTTATGATAATTCTTATGGGAATTCTTGCAATAATAATAGGAACACACCCCATGGACTTGAAGCTATGCTTAAAGAATTTATTAGTACACAAACTGCTTTTAACAAATCTGTTGAAGAAAAGCTTGGGAAAATTTATATACTTGCTTCTAAAGTCGATAGTCTTGCTGCTGATGTTGATCTTTTGAAATCGAAAGTTATGCCTAATAGGGATATTGAAAATAAAATTGTTACTACAGCAAATGCCATCCAAGTTAGAATTAATGAGAATATAAGATTGATGGCTGAATTGCGTGCTAGGTGGGATAGAGAAGAAAATGAAAAACTAGCTAAAGAGAAGAATGTAGCTAAAGTTTGGATTATTACCACCACAAGTAATGTTGATTCTTCACATGTTGCTGCACCTCCTACTATTAACGGAAAAATAATTGGTGTTGGCAATGTTTCTACTCCTAGTGCAAAGCGTACAAAATTGCCTGAAACTGCTAAAACTGCTGAAACTGCCTGTGATAAAACTGCTGAATTTTTTTCCAATATTGGGGATGATGATCCCATTGCTTTAGATTATAATGGTTGGAATTTTGATGATTGCCACATCTCTGAAGTTATAAAGTTCTTGCAAAAACTTGCTAAAAGTCCTAATGCTAGTGCTATAAATTTGGCTTTCACGCAACATATTACAAATGCTCTCATAAAAGCTAGAGAAGAGAAACTAGAGCGCGAAGCCTCTATTCCTAGAAAGCTAGAGGATGGTTGGGAGCCCATCATTAAGATGAAGGTTAAAGATTTTGATTGTAATGCTTTATGTGATCTTGGTGCAAGTATTTCCGTTATGCCTAAGAAAATCTATAATATGCTTGACTTGCCACCGCTGAAAAATTGTTATTTGAATGTTAATCTTGCTGATTATTCTACAAAGAAACCTTTGGGGAAAGTTGATAATATTCGCATTACCATTAACAATAACCTTGTCCCCGTTGATTTTGTTGTCTTGGATATTGAATGCAATGCATCTTGCCCCATTATATTGGGAAGACCTTTTCTTCGAACCGTTGGTGCTATCATTGATATGAAGGAAGGTAATATTAAATATCAATTTCCTCTCAAGAAAGGTATGGAACACTTCCCTAGAAAGAGAATGAAGTTACCTTTTGATTCTATTATTAGAACAAATTATGATGTTGACACTTCGTCTCTCGATAATACTTGATACACACTTTCTGCGCCTAGCTGAAAGGCGTTAAAGAAAAGCGCTTATGGGAGACAACCCATGTTTTTACTACAGTACTTTGTTTTTATTTTGTGTCTTGGAAGTTGTTTACTACTGTAGCAACCTCTCCTTATCTTAGTTTAGTGTTTTATTGTGCCAAGTAAAGTCGTTGATAGTAAAGTTCATACTAGATTTGGATTACTGCGCAGAAACCGATTTCTTTGCTGTCACGAATCTGGGCAAAATTCTCTGTAGGTAACTCAGAAAATTATGCCAATTTACGTGAGTGATCCTCAGATATGTACGCAACTTTCATTCAATTTGAGAATTTTCATTTGAGCAAGTCTGGTGCCTCGATAAAATTCGTCAATACGAACTGTTCTGTTTTGACAGATTCTGCCTTTTATTTCGCATTGCCTCTTTTGCTATGTTGGATGAATTTCTTTGATCCATTAATGTCCAGTAGCTTTATGCAATGTCCAGAAGTGTTAAGAATGATTGTGTCACCTCTGAACATGTTATTTTGATTGTGCACTAACCCTCTAATGAGTTGTTCTATGTTTGGTGTGGAGGAAGTTTTCAAGGATCAAGAGAGGAGTATGATGCAATATGATCAAGGAGAGTGAAAGCTCTAAGCTTGGGGATGCCCCGGTGGTTCACCCCTGCATATTCTAAGAAGACTCAAGCGTCTAAGCTTGGGGATGCCCAAGGCATCCCCTTCTTCATCGACAACATTATCAGGTTCCTCCCCTCAAACTATATTTTTATTCCATCACATCTTATGTGCTTTTCTTGGAGCGTCGGTTTGTTTTTGTTTTTGTTTTTGTTTTGTTTGAATAAAATGGATCCTAGCATT
Organism: Lolium perenne; assembly: GCF_019359855.2. Classification (NCBI taxonomy): domain Eukaryota; kingdom Viridiplantae; phylum Streptophyta; class Magnoliopsida; order Poales; family Poaceae; genus Lolium; species Lolium perenne. The sequence continues at coordinate 352,498,164 of NC_067246.2, forward strand.
CACTTTGTTGGAGAGAGACACGCTCCGCTGTAGCATATGGACAAGTATGTCCTTAGGCTCTACTCATAGTATTCATGGCGAAGTTTCTTCTTCGTTAAATTGTTATATGGTTGGAATTGGAAAATGATACATGTAGTAAATTGCTAAAATGTCTTGGATAATGTGATACTTGGCAATTGTTGTGCTCATGTTTAAGCTCTTGCATCATATGCTTTGCACCCATTAATGAAGAAATACATAGAGCATGCTAAAATTTGGGTTGCATATTTGGTCTCTCTAAGGTCTAGATAATTTCTAGTATTGAGTTTGAACAACAAGGAAGACGGTGTAGAGTCTTATAATGTTTACAATATGTCTTTTATGTGAGTTTTGCTGCACCGGTTCATCCTTGTGTTTGTTTCAAATAACCTTGCTAGCCTAAACCTTGTATCGAGAGGGATTACTTCTCATGCATCCAAAATCCTTGAGCCAACCACTATGCCATTTGTGTCCACCACACCTACCTACTACATGGTATTTCTCCGCCATTCCAAAGTAAATTGCTTGAGTGCTACCTTTAAAATTCCATCATTCACCTTTGCAATATATAGCTCATGGGACAAATAGCTTAAAAACTATTGTGGTATTGAATATGTACTTATGCACTTTATCTCTTATTAAGTTGCTTGTTGTGCGATAACCATGTTTCTGGGGACGCCATCAACTATTCTTTGTTGAATATCATGTGAGTTACTATGCATGTTCGTCTTGTCTGAAGTAAGGGAGATCTACCACCTTATGGTTAAGCATGCATATTGTTAGATAAAAACATTGGGCCGCTAACTAAAGCCATGATCCATGGTGGAAGTTTCAGTTTTGGACAATATCCTCAATCTCAAATGAGAAAATTAATTGTTGTCACATGCTTATGCATAAAAGAGGAGTCCATTATCTGTTGTCTATGTTGTCCCGGTATGGATGTCTAAGTTGAGAATAATCAATAGCGAGAAATCCGATGCGAGCTTTCTCCTTAGACCTTTGTACAGGGGGCATAGAGGTACCCCTTTGTGACACTTGGTTAAAACATGTGCATTGCGATGATCCGGTAGTCCAAGCTAATTAGGACAAGGTGCGGGCACTATTAGTATACTATGCATGAGGCTTGCAACTTGTAAGATATAATTTACATGATACATATGCTTTATTACTACCGTTGACAAAATTGTTTTATGTTTTCAAAATCAAAGCTCTAGCACAAATACAGCAATCGATGCTTTTCCTCTATGGAGGACCATTCTTTTACTTTCATTGTTGAGTCAGTTCACCTATTTCTCTCCACCTCAAGAAGCAAACACTTGTGTTAACTGTGCATTGATTCCTACATACTTGCATATTGCACTTATTATATTACTCTATGTTGACAATTATCCATGAGATATACATGTTATAAGTTGAAAGCAACCGCTGAAACTTAATCTTCCTTTGTGTTGCTTCAATGCTTTTACTATGAATTATTGCTTTATGAGTTAACTCTTATGCAAGACTTATTGATGCTTGTCTTGAAGTACTATTCATGAAAAGTCTTTGCTATATGATTCACTTGTTTACTCATGTCATATACATTGTTTTGATCGCTGCATTCACTACATATGCTTTACAAATAGTATGATCAAGGTTATGATGGCATGTCACTCCAGAAATTATCTTTGTTATCATTTTACCTGCTCGGGACAAGCACAACTAAGCTTGGGGATGCTGATATGTCTCTGACGTATCGATAATTTCTTATGTTCCATGCCACATTATTGATAATATCTACATGTTTTATGCACACTTTATGTCATATTCGTGCATTTTCTGGAACTAACCTATTAACAAGATGCCGAAGAGCGATTCTTTGTTTCGCTGTTTTTGGTTTCAGAAATCCTAGTAACGAAATATTCTCGGAATTGGACGAAATCAACGCCCAGGGTCCTATTTTGCCATGAAGCTTCCAGAAGACCGAAGAGGAGACGAAGTGGGGCCACGAGGTGGCCACACCATAGGGCGGCGCGGCCTGGCCCTTGGCCGTGCCGACCTGTAGTGTGGGGCCCACGTGTGGCCCCCTGACCTGCCCTTCCGCCTACTTAAAGCCTCCGTCGTGAAACCCCCAGTACCGAGGGCCACGATACGGAAAACCTTACTGAGACGCCGCCGCCGCCAATCCCATCTCGGGGGATTCAGGAGATCGCCTCCGGCACCCTGCCGGAGAGGGGAATCATCTCCCGGAGGATTCTACGCCGCCATGGTCGCCTCCGGAGTGATGTGTGAGTAGTCTACCCCTGGACTATGGGTCCATAGCAGTAGCTAGATGGTTGTCTTCTCCCCATTGTGCTTAATTGTCGGGTCTTGTGAGCTGCCTAACATGATCAAGATCATCTATCTGTAATTCTATATGTTGCGTTTGTTGGGATCCGATGAATAGAGAATACTTGTTATGTTGATTATCAATTTATATCTATGTGTTGTTTATGATCTTGCATGCTCTCCGTTACTAGTAGATGCTCTGGCCAAGTAGATGCTTGTAACTCTAAGAGGGAGTATTTATGCTCGATAGTGGGTTCATGTCTCGGTGAATCTGGGGAAGTGACAGAAATCTCTAAGATTATGGATGTGTTGTTGCCACTAGGGATAAAACATTGGTGCTATGTTCAAGGATGTAGTTACTGATTACATTACGCGCAATACTTAATGCAATTGTCTGTTGTTAGCAACTTAATACTGGAGGGGGTTCGGATGATAACCTGAAGGTGGACTTTTTAGACATAGATGCATGCTGGATAGCGGTCTATGTACTTTGTCGTAATGCCCAATTAAATCTCACTATACTCATCATAATATGTATGTGCATGGTCATGCCCTCTCTATTTGTCAATTGCCCAACTGTAATTTGTTCACCCAACATGCTGTTTATCTTATGGGAGAGACACCTCTAGTGAACTGTGGACCCCGGTCCAATTCTCTATACTGAAATACAATCTACTGCAATACTTGTTCTACTGTTTTCTGCAAACAATCATCTTCCACACTATACATCTAATCCTTTGTTACAGCAAGCCGGTGAGATTGACAACCTCGCTGTTTCGTTGGGGCAAAGTACTTTGGTTGTGTTGTGCAGGTTCCACGTTGGCGCCGGAATCTCTGGTGTTGCGCCGCACTACATCCCGCCGCCATCAACCTTCAACGTGCTTCTTGACTCCTACTGGTTCGATTAAACCTTGGTTTCTTACTGAGGGAAACTTGCCGCTGTGCACATCACACCTTCCTCTTGGGGTTCCCAACGGACGTGTCAACCACACGCATCAGACACCTCTCAAACCATGTATTGGTCATAACTGTACCTGGAAATCATCCCGAGGACCGCAAAATGGCTAAAAAACAAGAAAACTACGAGCTATAGCCCAAGGAAATGGAGGCTGAATACATGAAAAACACGAGTTTTTGCGACGCCTCTCAAACCATGTATCGGTATGTACGGCAGCTGAAAATCGTCCTGGAGTTAGAAAACGTGTGCTATAGCCCAAGAAATGGGCAAAAACAAAAACACGAAAACTGTGAGCTATAGCCCACGGAAATGGAGGCTGAAAACATGAAAAACACGAGTTTTGCGACGCGTGTAAACCCATGTATCGGTCGTTGCGGTAGCAGGAAATCATCTCGGGAACCGGAAAATATGCGCTATAGCCCATGAAATGCGCAGAAAACATGAAAAATGTGACCTATAGAACATGGAAATGGAGGCAGAAAACATAAAAAATACGACTTTTTACGACGCCTCTCAAACCATGTATCGATTATTACGATAGCTGGAAATCTTCCCGAAAACCAGAAAATATGCGCTATAGCCCATGAAATGGCCAAAACATGAAAAATGCGCGCTATAGCCCATGGAAATGGAGGGTGAAAACATGAAAAAGACAAGTTTTTGCGATGCCTATCAAACCAAGTATCGATGGTTACAATAGCTGGAAAATCATCAAGGGAAACATAAAATGTGTGCTATGGCCCGTGAAATGGGCAGAAAACATGAAAACTGTGAGCTATAGCCCAAGGAAATGGAGGCAAGAAACATGAAAAACATGAGTTTTTGCGATGACACTCAAACCATGTAACGGTCGTAACGGTACCTGAAATCATTCGAGAACTGTAAAATGTGCTATAGCTCATGAAATGGCCAAAAAAGATGAAAACTGTGAGCTATAGCCCAAGGAAATGGAGGCTAAAAACATGAAAAACACGAGTTTTTGCGACGCCTCTCAAACCATGTATCGGTATGTACGGTAGCTGAAAATCATCCTAGGAGCTAGAAAATGTGCGCGATAGCCCATCAAATTGGTAGAAAACATGAAACTTTGAGCTATAGCCCACGGAAATGGAGTTATTAAACATGAAATACGCTAGTTTTTGCGACGCCTCTCAAACCATGTATCGGTCGTTAATGTAGCTAAAACTCATCCCGGAAACCGGAAAATGTGCGTTATAGCCAATGAAATAGCTAAAAAACACGTGAAAACTTTGAGCTATAGCCCATTGAAATGGAGGCAACAAACATGAAATACCCGAGTTTTTGCGGCGCCTCTCAAACCAGGTATCGGTGCTTATGGTAACTAAAAATCTTCCTAGGAGGTGGAAAATCAGCGCTATAGCCCATGAAATGGGTAGAAAACATGAAAACTATGAGTTATAGCCCACAGAAATGGAGGTAGCAAACATGAAATACACGAGTTTTTGTGACGCCTCTCAAACCATGTAACAGTGGTAAATGTAGCTGAAAATCGTCCCAGACACTGGAAAATGTGCGCTATAACCCATGAAATGGCAAAAAAAACATGAAAAATGTGAGCTATAGCCCAAGGATATGGAGGCAGAAAACATGAAAACCGCGAGTTTTTGCGATGCCTCTCTAACCATCTATCGGTCGTAATGGTACTTGGAAATCATCCCAGGAACCGGAAAATGTGCTCTATAGCCCATGAAATGGCCAAAAACATGAAAACTTTGAGTTATAGCCCAAGGAAATGGAGGCTGAAAACATTAAAAACACGAGTTTTTGCGACGCCTCTCAAACCATGTATCGGTATGTACGGTAACTGAAAATCATCCTAGGAGCTGGAAAATGTGTGCGATAGCCCATGAAATGGGTAGAAAACATGAAAACTGTGGGCTATAGCCCACGGAAATGGAGGCATTAAACATGAAATACTCTAGTTTTTGCAAAGCCTCTCAAACCATGTATCGGTGGTTAATGTAGCTGGAAATTGTCCCGGAAATTAACCGGAAAATGTACGCTATAGCCCATGAAAAAGCTAAACAAACATGAAAATTGTGAGCTATAGCCCATGGAAATGAAGGCAGCAAACATGAAATAACCGAGTTTTTGCGACGCCTCTCAAACCATGTATCGGTGGTTATGGTAGCTGAAAATCTTCCTAGGAACTAGAAAATGTGCGTTATATCCCATGAAATGGGAAGAAAACATGAAAACTATGAGTTATGGCCCATGCAAATGGAGGTAGCAAATATGAAATACACGAGTTTTTGCGACGCCTCTCAAACCATGTACACTAGTGGAGACAGGGCATTCAGTCCTGGCCCGTAAGGGCCTTTAATCCTGGTTCCAAAACCGCGACCAATAAGGCGGGACTAAAAGCGAAGCCTTTAGTCTCGGCCCAGTTACCAGCCGGGATAAATGGCCCTCCCTGTGGCCTCGATACAGCGTCTGGGCTGAAGAACTTTTAGACCCGGCCCGTAATACCAACCGCGACTAGATATTATTTTCAATAATTATGTTTTTCATTTTCCTATTTTATTTTTCCTTTTTTTTTTGTTTGACTTGTTATTCTCTCACTTGGACCATTTTTTTTAAATAACACTTAATCTGTAGCCAACTTGTAAACTTGGTCATCACTTCTCGGTTGGTCACCCATCCGTACACTACTTCACCCTCAGCACGCTTAACTCCTTGCTTCTTTCCTGCTGCCCTCCCGCGAATATGATTGTACCTTGTTGTAAATACTACCATATCAATTATATTAACTCTTATACCATTGTGTCATATTTCTGTATTTTTTGAAACCAAAAAATATCTTTAAACCTGAATTGCACAAATAATATATGATTTATTATTAGAAAAATGTGAGTGATTTGAATATGAAAGAATTATGTATAGATTCATTTATTATTATTATTATTATCAAATAATATATGCATTATTCATATAATATGGCCAAATAATTAATATATTAAAATCTGTGAACCGGAATTGGACAACTAATATATGATTTATTATTAGAAAAATATGAGTGATTTGAATATGAAATAATTATGTATTTATTCATTATTATTATTATCATCAAATAATATATGCATTATTCATATAATATGGCACAATAATTAATATTTTGAAATCTGTAAACCGGAATTGGACAAATAATTTATGATTCATTATTAGAAAATTTTGAGTGATTTGAATATGAAATAATTATGTATTTGTCCATTTATTATTATTATCATATAATATATGCATTATTCATATAATATGGCCAAATAATTAATATCTTGAAATCTGTACTGGAATTTGACAAATAATATATGAATTATTGTTAGAAAAATGTGAGTGCTTTGAATATGAAATATTCTGTATTTATTCATTTTTAATATTATTATAAAATAATATATGCATTATTCATATAATAAGGCCAAATAAATAATATCTTGAGATCTGTAAACCAGAATTGGACAAATAATATATGATTTATTATTAGAAAAATGTGAGTGATTTGAATATGAAATAGTTATATATTTATTCATATATTATTATTATTATCAAATAATATATACATTATTCATCTAATATGGCCAAATAATTAATATCTTGAAATCTGTAAACCAGAATTGGACAAATAATATATGATTTATTATTATAAAAATGTGAGTGATTTGAATATGAAATAATTATGTATTTATTCATTTATTATTATTATCAAATAATATATGCATTATTCATATAATATGGCTAAATAATTAATATCTTGAAATCCGTAAACCGGAATTGGACAAATAATATATGATTTATTATTAGAAAAATGTGAGTGATTTTAATATGAAATAATTATGTATTTATTCATTTATTATTATTATTATCAAATAATATATGCATTATTCATATAATATGGCCAAATAATTAATATCTTGAAATCTGTAAACTGGAGGTATTACACATGCTCGTTGCAGTGGTCACGGAATACATTGAAAGAATAATTTTCTTTATTTATTGATACCACATTCCATGAGACGTCAGAATTGATCGCATACACTTTGAAAGACACATAGTTCATATATATTGAAAGACACATAGTTCATTTATATGAAAAGACACATAGTTCATATATATGAAAGACAAATATAGTTCATATATATTGAAACAATCAATTCATAGTTCATACAAACATGGCTAGTAGCCAACTAGCATTCAATACTTTCTAGCAATCTCGAAGCTCGGGTGAGCGTCTAGTGCTGCATAGTGCACTTGCTCGTAGCCTAATGGATAATTGCCCCATCGAAAAATGAGCTCATCTTCTTTTTCTTGCGCGGAGGCGTCCCTCTTCTTCTTGCCGTCGTACTTCTTCTTCTTCTGCTCAAGGTTTGTCCCAATGGTATGGTTTGCCAAATCATGTAGACTTGGAGTGGGCTTCCTAGTGGGGTTCGCGACTATCTTCTGGAGGTCGTATGCACAAGTAATGTGAATGCCGTCGATTTCTAGCTTTCTCACATCATTTTCGATAGCGGCGCTGCAGAATTTGATGTTCCCGTCCTCCGAGAAATCCTTGAGCACGTGTGGCACTTTTATATTGGCATGAATCATATGGAACACCAACGTCTCGGACGCCACAGAGAGTTGAAGGACGGTGGCGCGCTGCTTCTCGTCGACCTTGTGATTGCGAGGGGCGGTGAAATCGCAGCCCAACCCGACGCACTTGGTCGCTGCGGCGTCTAGAAAGTCCCTCTTCACGTCCCGTGTCCACTTCTCCACCATTCTTGCATGAAGCATGACCGTGACCTTGAACGTCGCCATCCCTTCGGCCTTGAGGTAGTACACCCGTGTCCGACGAGTCGGGTCATACACGAGGTGCTCCATCGACAAAGAGGCCGTGGGGAGAGAGAAGCTTTTACAATGGTGGATGAGGAGCGGAGGCCGGATGGAGAGAGTGTGTGTGGCAATGGGGAAGAATGGTGGAGCCTATAAAGCAATTGGAAGAGGAAGATGAACAGTGGCTGGCTGTGCTGGCGCCGACGCTCGATTTCGACGCGGACAGTAATGGCGACACACGATCGGCCACCGCGGGAAAAGAAACGTTTGACTTTAGCTCCCGGTTTGGGACACGCGCCGGGACTAAAGGGGGTACCGCAGGCGCCGCATGGCGCAAAACCCTTTAGTCCCGGTTTGGGAGACGTGCCGGGACCTTTGGGTCTTTACGAGTCGGGACCTATGGGTACCGTACACTGTAGCATTTACGGGGCGACGTGGCCAGGCCTTGGGTCCCGGCACAGGACACGGCCGGGACCAAAGATGCCTGACCAAAGGCCTATTTTCTACTAGTGTTATATGTATGTATGGTAACTGAAAATTGTCCTAGGAGGTGGAAAATGTATGCGATAGCCCATGAAATGGGTAGAAAACATGAAAAATGTGAGCTATAGCCCACGGAAATGGAGGCAGCAAACATGAAATACGCGAGTTTTTGCGATGCCTCTCAAACGATGTATCGGTGGTTAATTTAGCTGGAAATCATCCCGCAAACTCGAAAATGTGCGCTATAGCCCATGAAATGGCCAAAAAACATGAAAACTGTAAGCGATAGCCCATGCAAATTGTTGACGTCAGAAACCCACCGACGGGCAGCGACGAGTCAACACCGTAGAGCCGGGAAGAGCCTAGAGCTGCGGCTGGCTGAGACCCCTCCGAGCGATGGCCCGCAAAGCACTTCTGGTCACACGTCCGATGCTGGGTGCAAGGGCGTGCCACCTGACCTATACCTGGCCAGGAAGGTGATGGAGATGCCTCGCTTAGTTTCCTGCATGGCATACACGTAAACATTAAATACGAGCCTCGATCGGCTCTCAGGTTATCCTGTGAATCGGCTCAAGGAGCCGATCCACCCATGATTCGTACGGGGTGCATGAATATATGGTGGTCCTGCTTGATCAAGATAAAGCTAATGAGATCTACGACGATTTAGGGTTTTCACCGCATAATCGGATCATCCTACTCCAGGTTGGGCCTCGCGGCAACGCACGGTGCTCGTAAGCCGATCCTAAACAAGGCCTAAAAACCAACACGAAGTTGATCCCCGGAACATCCTGTTTAGGACTTGCGAACGCCACCCTACGTGCCGCTGGATCCTCCCCCCCTTTGTAAGGCCTAACTATTGCAGATATTAAACTAATCCTTGTAGAACAAGGAGCAATCGTAACGGATCAGATCTACTAAATAATGATCAAGCGGGGTGCCGCCCCCACACCTGAGATAGGTGTGAGGGCGGCTAGACATGCAAGGGTTGCACTACGTAAGCATGTTATACGAAGAACAATGCTAACCCTAACACATCTATGATAACTACGTTGCTCGCCATCAACAAGGCTTCAGTACGAGCAACGCATGAACAACGTGGAGCTTGTGCTGCCTAGATCGCAAGATGCGATCTAGGCAGCATGTCGCTTACCGGATAGAAACCCTCGAGACGAAGGAGTTGGCGATGCGCCGAGATTGGTTTGTTTGGTTGAACGTGAGTTGTTGTTTATTCCATAAACCCTAGATACATATTTATAGTCCAAGGGACTTTCTAACGAGGGAATAATCCCACCGTGCACGAGACAAACTCTAACTTTTAATCTACGATACAATCTACTATAATTAAAGATACACGGGCAATCTAGCCCAAACTCTTCGTGCAAGGCCGTTTCAGAGATCCTCCACATGTAATCTTTCAAGCCCATCTCCTTTACGGCCCACTTCCTGATTTGGCCAAAATCTGGTGATAACACATGCCCCCCTGGTTTTGGCAATGATAATTCCAAAACCACTCTGTTTTTTTCCTCTAAAGGGTCATGTCGTGGCAGAGCAGAGCTGTTGCAGTATCCGTTATCATTATGCCCTGTCTTCTCAGCTTCTCTGCAAAATTCGATAGCCCTGGCGTCATCTCCTTGGAAACTATAATGGCATTAAATTTCCACCAGGCTTCTCATTATTTAACTGTGCCGATTGATTAGCTCTTTTCATCCCCTTCCTCTGTTCCAGCCATCGGCACCCAAAAAACCCTCTTCTCCCTCAGCCATGTCTTCCTCTTCCTCTTCCTTCTCAAGCCTCTTCATAGCTTCAGCAATCTTCTTTCGCGACCGGAACTGCTTCCAGAGAGGATCACGATGCAGGATCAGTCGATGCAACTCCAATCGGTTTCTTAAGAACCAAATATCCATGCAGTCCGTTGCCCCCCGAGCCTTCATCAAGGCGAGAACAGTAGTGAGCCAACCACATGTGCCACCATCGGCCTCCGAATCGTAATGCAGAATCAGCCGATTCTATCAAAATCGGCTCTCCAGAGAATTTTTAAGGCGAGCTGCCCCCCGAGCCCGGCAAGGATGCACCGGTCGCTGATCAGCTTTCTTCTACTGAACGTCGACATTGATGTAAACCTTGAGCACATAGCCAGTAGGTCTTGGTCTTGTGTAACTGTACTAAAGTCGATGGCTGCGCATCGGCTTCGCTTCTTGCGAAATTTTTTTTTTATTTGGCCGATTTTTCTTAATCGGCCCCCAATGTTTCACTGCACGCATGTTTACACACATTTATCTGCACATGTTCATCTGACTGTATGCCCCCGAGCCGAATCGCCAAATGATTGCAGATATCGGCTTCTATGGTTAGTCGTGCACCGCACTTGCACGTCGGCTCCGTAAGGATTCATGCTGACTTTCATCTGCCGACGTGGCCGCTGCCCAGTGGATCGTTGCTGAACACAAGCAAAACATGTGCTGAATATGCGGTGAAGATAATTTTGGCCGATTGCTGGAATCGGCCTCCATATCCATTGGAGCGCTGACTGAAGGTTCTGTAATGTCCCTTCATAATTTTTGGGGCCGATCACAAGGATCAGCCTCGCCTTGTTTGCTCATTGGTGTGTTCTTGCTACTCGGTCAGGCTGGATAAAACCAACCCAACCTCTGACTTTATGCGCTTGCCGTCGTCCACCTTGAGTGCATCGTATAATCGTGGAGCACTAAGCTCCGTCGGAAGGACGAGCACCACGTTTGTGCCAGCCGATGTTTCATCATCGGCTTTCTTTTGCTTGGGACGCCACTCCATTCTCCGTGGACGACTCTCTTTATCCAGGGTTCGCTGAACTTTTGCAGCCAGATCAGGCCGTGCCTTCCTTAGCGTATGCAGGTATAACCTTTCGGCTTCCTCCAGGCCGCGCAATCGTTGAACCCTGCGCTTTTGTGAACGGCTGAGTCCGTCAGGGCACCACCTTGGACGGTGGTACCTGTCTTCTTCTTCTTCTTCTTGTCCCTCGTCTTTGGAATCCTCGAGATCTGCCCACCGAGGGGACTCAGCGCGTTTGCTTTGTGGCGGGAGAGGCCCTAAGCGCTTGAATACAGACACGTTGGCTGCCTCCTTCTTCTTCTGGTTGCATTCTGGGCAATTGCCGATTGTGGGCAATCGGCTCATTCCTGAATCCCAGCAGTGTCTGAAGAAGGGGCAGTCCCAGTGTCTCGCGTTGTCATCTTGCTCCCTTGATTGGTCCGTGGCACGGCGCTCGTGCTCCTCCTCATCGCGATCATGCCGACGATGTCTTCTGGCTTCTCTAGCCAGACGATCTCCTTCATCATCATAGCTGGACCGTCGGCGTTGGTCATACTGACTCACATATTTGTTGAGGAGGTGATCAGAGAGGGATCGCTGATATCTTATGTTCTTCACCTCTCCCTCTGTGACGTAGCGTTTGCCATCATGACGGAGCCGATCGCGTGGAGCGGCCTTCTCTGTGTCCTTGCTACGAGAGCAGCTGCCCTCGTCTCCATCTTTGCCAGAGTGGTTCCCAGGTCCTACCATGTTGATGCTGAACGAGGATCCTGGCTGGCAACCTTCAGGGTACGTGCACTCCACCATGTTAACGGCGGGAAAAGGCTGGGTGTCGACCTTCATGGCGTACTGGTTGAAAATCAGACGCCCTTTTTCTATCGCCGCTTGGATGTGCTGACGCCATACCCTGCAGTCGTTGGTGGCATGGGAAAGCGAGTTGTGCCATTTGCAGTATGGCTTTCCGTTCAGCTCTTGCACCGTGGGGAATTTGAGACCTTCAGGAATCGTCAACTGTTTCTCCTTGAGCAGGAGGTCGAAGATTTGTTCAGTCTTGGTCACGTCAAAATCAAATCCCCTGGGTGGGCCTGGTGGCTTTACCCATTTGCAGGGCACTGGGGTTCCTCCCCGAGTCCATTCAGCCACTGCTACCTCTTGGTCTCCCGCAGGAACTTCGTCTTCCTCTGCATCGACCAGGACTACTGCACGCTTGAACTTGTCTTGGTACAGGTCCGGGTGGCGCTGTTCATATGCCGATAGTTTCTGAACCATGTGCGCCAATGAGGGATAATCTGCTTGGGAGGCCATGTCCTTGAGCTGTGTTGCAAGGCCTGCTACTGCCAACTCGACTGCTTCTTTTTCAGTTATACGAACCGAATAACATCGGTTCCTAAGATTCCTGAAGCGCTGGATGTATTCTGTCACAGTTTCTCCGCGCTTCTGACGTAGTTGTGCTAGATCGGCAATGCCAGACTCGGAAGCCTCTGAATGGTACTGCATATGGAACTGCTCTTCCAACTGCTTCCAAGTCTGGATGGAGTTTGATGGCAAAGAGGTATACCATCCAAAAGCCGATCCCGTGAGGGACTGTGAGAAGAGCCTCACGCGTAGCTGATCCGACACTGAAGCCGGTCCTAGTTGTGCCAAATATCGGCCGACGTGCTCGATGGAGCTGGAGCCATCGATCCACTGAATTTGGAGAAATCAGGGAGCCGATACTTAGGTGGCAGCGGGATCATCTCGTACTCGTCGGGGTACGGCTTGGAATAGCCGATTGCCCTCCTTTTCGGCACCATGCCGAACTGGTCTCTCAGTATAGTACTGATCTGATCCGCTGTGCTGGCTGTAGGAGTTGAACTCTGAAGATTCGCCGGGGTGGCGTACTTAGCCAGCCATGTTTGCTTTTCCAGCTCTGAGCCAACTGCAGGAGCTGAGCTACGGAGGTTCGTCGGGGTGGCGTACTTAGCTAGCCACGTCTGCTTCTCAAGCTCTGTTGCTGACGTTCCTCCTGTCTTCCCAGAGGTCCCTGATGTTGTGGCCTGGTTTGTGAGTGCCCAGTTGCCACAATCCGGCACATACGTGCACGCGTATCCGTGAGGGATCTCCTTAGGCGCCTCGGTCAAGAACTGGTAGTCACTAGGGTCACCACCGATCTTGTAGACGACGAATGCCGGTGTAGCCGGCACTTCTGGTGCTGCCAACGCATATGGCAGCGGTGGACGGGACTGGAGTGGCAACTCTCCTTGATGTGTCCCGAGAGCTGGTCCTGACGGCGAGTATGCGGTGCCTCATGATCTCCTGGATCACGCGAAGAGCGACACGCTCCAACGTGTTGACCAGGTTCTCAGAGTGGCGGTGTAGCGAATGAGCCACCAAGTAGTTGATCTCCTGCCGCAGGCCCCTAGTGCGTTCCTCCGACGGGGCAGAGGTCTATCCCATCGAGTGCACCTTCTGGTGAGAATCCCTTCCATCTGATGCCATGGGAACGGGTTCTCTGAAAAGAGCCGATGAGGTCGGCTTCGAGGGTGGCCTTGATCTCGTCATATCTCTTCTTGAGTTCGTCAGGCAGCTCCTCGTAGGTGACTGGCGTGCCGTCCGCCATCTCGGATGTAGATGGCGATGTGGTTGATGTAGACGATTGTCCCACCGGGCGTGCCAGAATGTGTTGACGTCAGAAACCCACCGACGGGCAGCGACGGGTCAACACCGTAGAGCCGGGAAGAGCCTAGAGCTGCGGCTGGCTGAGACCCCTCCGAGCGACGGCCCGCAAAGCACTTCTGGTCACACGTCCGATGCTGGGTGCAAGGGCGTGCCACCTGACCTATACCTGGCCAGGAAGGTGATGGAGATGCCTCGCTTAGTTTCCTGCATGGCATACACGTAAACATTAAATACGAGCCTCGATCGGCTCTCAGGTTATCCTGTGAATCGGCTCAAGGAGCCGATCCACCCATGATTCGTACGGGGTGCACGAATATATGGTGGTCCTGCTTGATCAAGATAAAGCTAATGAGATCTACGACGATTTAGGGTTTTCACCGCATAATCGGATCATCCTACTCCAGGTTGGGCCTCGCGGCCACGCACGGTGCTCGTAAGCCGATCCTAAACAAGGCCTAAAAACCAACACGAAGTTGATCCCCGGAACATCCTGTTTAGGACTTGCGAACGCCACCCTACGTGCCGCTGGATCCTCCCCCCCTTTGTAAGGCCTAACTATTGCAGATATTAAACTAATCCTTGTAGAACAAGGAGCAATCGTAACGGATCAGATCTACTAAATAATGATCAAGCGGGGTGCCGCCCCCACACCTGAGATAGGTGTGAGGGCGGCTAGACATGCAAGGGTTGCACTACGTAAGCATGTTATACGAAGAACAATGCTAACCCTAACACATCTATGATAACTACGTTGCTCGCCATCAACAAGGCTTCAGTACGAGCAACGCATGAACAACGTGGAGCTTGTGCTGCCTAGATCGCAAGATGCGATCTAGGCAGCATGTCGCTTACCGGATAGAAACCCTCGAGACGAAGGAGTTGGCGATGCGCCGAGATTGGTTTGTTTGGTTGAACGTGAGTTGTTGTTTATTCCATAAACCCTAGATACATATTTATAGTCCAAGGGACTTTCTAACGAGGGAATAATCCCACCGTGCACGAGACAAACTCTAACTTTTAATCTACGATACAATCTACTATAATTAAAGATACACGGGCAATCTAGCCCAAACTCTTCGTGCAAGGCCGTTTCAGAGATCCTCCACATGTAATCTTTCAAGCCCATCTCCTTTACGGCCCACTTCCTGATTTGGCCAAAATCTGGTGATAACACAAATGGAGGCAGAAAACAAGAAAAACACGAGTTTTGCGACGCCTATCAAACCAAGTATCAATGGATACGTTAGCTGGAAATCATCCAAGGAACCAAAAAATGTGCGCTATGGCCCATGAAATGGGCAGAAATCATGAAAAATGTGAGCTATAGCCCTAGGAAATGGAGGCTGAAAACATGAAAAACGCGAGTTTTTGCGACGCCTCTCAAACCATGTATCGGTGGTTAATGTAGCTGGAAATCGTCCCGAAAACCGGAAAATGTGCGCAATAGCCCATGAAATGCCTAAAACATGAAAACTGTGTGCTATAGCCCATGGACATGGAGGCAACAAACATGAAATACCCGAGTTTTTGCGGCGCCTCTCAAACCATGTATCGGTGGTTACGGTAGCTGAAAATCGTCCTAGGAGCTAGAAAATGTGCGCTATAGCCCGTGAAATGGGTAGAAATCATGAAAAATCTGAGTTATTGCATGGCAATGGAGGTAGTAAACATGAAATACATGAGTTTTTGCGGCACCTCTCAAACCATGTGTCGGTGGTTACGGTAGCTAAAAATCATCCAGTGACCAGAAAATGTCCGCTATAGCCCATGAAATGGGCAGAAAACATGATATGTGAGATATAGCCCAAGGAAATGGAGGAAGAAAAAAAAATGAAAAACACGAGTTTTTGAGATGCCTCTCAACCCATGTATCTGTCCTTACGGTAACAGAAAATCGTCCCGTGTACGCTGTAGCCCATGAAATGGGCAGAAAACATGAAAATTGTGAGCGATAGCCCATGGAAATGGAGGCAGAAAACATGAAAAACACAAGTTTTTGCGATGCCTCTCAAACCAGGCATCAGTATGTAAGGTAGCTGAAAATCGTATTGGGAGCTGGAAAATGTGCATTATAGCCCAAGGAATGGGCAAAAAACATGAAAACTGTGAGCTATAGCCCACGAAAATGGAAGCTGAAAACACGAAAAACACGAGTTTTGCGACGCCTCTAAAACCTTGTATCGATCGATACAGTAGGTGGAAATCATCTCGGGAACCGGAAAATGTGCGCTGTAGCCCCTGAAATCGGCAGAAAACATGAAAATTGTGAGCGATAGCCCATGGAAATGGAGGCAGGAAACATAAAAACACGAGTTTTTGCGATGCCTCTCAAACCAAGTATCTATGGTTACGATAACTGGAAATCATCCAGGAAACTGCAAAATGTGCGCTATAGCCCGTGAAATGGAGGCAGAAAACATGAAAACATGAGTTTTTGCGACGCCTATCAAACCATGTATAAATGGGTACTATAGCTCGAAATCATCCTAGAAGCTGGAAAATGTGCGCGATAGCTCATGAAATGGGTAGAAAACATGAAAATTGTGAGCTATAGCCCACGGAAATGGAGGCATTAAACATGAAATACGTTAGTTTCTGCGATGCCTCTCAAACCATGTATCGGTGGATAATGTAGCTGGAAATCATCCCAGAAACCTGAAAATGTGCGCTATAGCCCATGAATTAGCTAAAAACATGAAAAATGTGAGCTATAGCTCATGGATATGGAGGAAGCAAACATGAAATACCCTAGTTTTTGTGGCGCCTCTCAAACCATGTATCAGTTACGGTAGCAGAAAATCATCCTAGGAGCTGGAAAATGTGCGCTATAGCCCATGAAATGGGTAGAAAACATGGCAATTATGAGTTATAGAACACGAAAATGGAGAAAACAAACATGAATTACACGAGTTTTTGCGGCGCCTCTTGAACCATGTATCGGTGGTTACGGTAGCTAGAAAGCATCCCGGGAATCAGAAAATGTGCGCTATAGCCCATGAAATGGGCAGAAAACATGAAAACTGTGAGCTATAGCCCAAGGAAATGGGGGCAGAAAACATGAAAAACACGAGTTTTTGACATGCTTCTCAAACCATGTATCGGTCATGACGGTAGTTGAAAATCATCTCGGGAACCAGAAAATGTGCGCTATAGCCCATGAAATGGGTAGAAAACATGAAAACTGTGAGCTATAGCCCAAGGAAATGGAGGACGAAAACATGAAAAACACAACTTTTTGCGATACCTCTCAAACCATGTATCAGTATCTACGGTAGCTGAAAATCGTCCTGGGAGCTAGAAAATGTGCGCTATAGCCCAAGAAATGGGAAAAACATGAAAGCTGTGAGCTATAGCCCACGGAAATGGAGGCTGAAAACATGAAAAACACGAGTTTTACGACGCCTCTAAACCCATGTATCGGTCGTTACGGTAGCTGGAAATCATCTCGGGAACCGGTAAATGTGAGCTACAGCCCACGGGAATGAAGGCTAAAAACATGAAAAACATGAGTTTTTGCGGGGCCTCTCAAACAATGTATCGGTGGTTACGGTAGCTAGAAATCATCCCGGGAACCAGAAAATGTGCGCTATAGCCCATGAAATTAGATGAAAAGATGAAAACCGTGAGCTATAGCCCAAGGAAATGGAGGAAGAAAACATGTAAAACACGGGTTTTGAGATGCCTCTCAAACCATGTATCTATCGTTACGGTAGCTGGAAATCGCCCTGGGAACCAGAAAATGTGCGCTATAGCCCATGTAATGGGCATAAAACATGGAAATTATGAGCTATAGCCCAAGGAAATGGAGGCAGAAAACATGAAAAACACGAGTTTTTGACATGCTTCTCAAACCATGTATCGGTCGTGACGGTAGTTGGAAATCATCTCGGGAACAAGCAAATGTGCGCTATAGCCCATGAAATGGGTAGAAAACATGAAAACTGTGAGCTATAGCCCAAGGAAATGGAGGACGAAAACATGAAAAACACAACTTTTTGCGATACCTCTCAAACCATGTATCAGTATCTACGGTAGCTGAAAATCGTCCTGGGAGCTAGAAAATGTGCGCTATAGCCCAAGAAATGGGAAAAACATGAAAGCTGTGAGCTATAGCCCACGGAAATGGAAGCTAAAAACATGAAAAACACGAGTTTTACGACGCCTCTAAACCCATGTATCGGTCGTTACGGTAGCTGGAAATCGTCTCGGGAACCGGTAAATGTGAGCTACAGCCCACGGGAATGAAGGCTTAAAACATGAAAAAATGTGTTTTTGCGGGGCCTCTCAAACAATGTATCGGTGGTTACGGTAGCTAGAAATCGTCCCGGGAACCAGAAAATGTGCGCTATAGCCCATGAAATTAGCTGAAAAGATGAAAACCGTGAGCTATAGCCCAAGGAAATGGAGGAAGAAAACATGAAAAACACGGGTTTTGAGATGCCTCTCAAACCATGTATCTATCGTTACGGCAGCTGGAAATCGTCCCGGGAACCAGAAAATGTGCGCTATAGCCCATGAAATAGGTAGAAAACATGAAAACTATGAGCTATAGCCCATGGAAATGGAGGCAGAAAACATGAAAAACACAAGTTTTTGCGATGTCTCTCAAACCATGCATCAGTATGTACGGTAGCTGAAAATTGTCCTGGGAGCTGGAAAATGTGTGCTATAACCCAAGGAATAGGCAAAAAACAAGAAAACTATGAGCTATAGTCCACAGAAATGGAGGCAGAAAACATGAAAACACGAGTTTTGCGACGCCTCTAAAACCTTGTATCGATCGATACGGTAGCTGGAAATTGTCTTGGGAACCGGAAAATGTTCTCTATAGCCCATGAAATGGGCAGAAAACATGAAAGTTTTGACCCATAGAACATGGAAATGGAGGCAAAAACATAAAAATACGAGTTTTTGCGATGCCTCTCCGAAAATGTATCGATGGTTACGATAGCTGGAAATCATCTCGGAAACCGGAAAATGTGCGCTATAGCCCATGAAATGGCCAACAAACATGAAAACTGTGAGCTATAGCCCATGGAAATGGAGGCAGAAAACATAAAAAACACGAGTTTTTACGTCGCCTATCAAACCAAGTATCGATGGTTACTATAGCTGGAAATACTCCAGGGATCCAGAAAATGAGCGCTATGGCCCATGAAATGGGCAGAATACATGAAATATGTGAGCTATAGCCCACAAAAATGGAGGCAGAAAACATGAAAAAGAAGAGTTTTTCAACGCCTCTCAACCCATGTATCGGTCGTAACGGTACCTGTGAATCATCTCGCGAACCAAAAAATTTCCCCTCCCATGAAATGGCCAAAAACATGAAAACTGTGAGCTATATCCCAGGGAAATGGAGGCTGAAAACATGAAAAACACGAGTTTTTGCGACGCCTCTCAAATCATGAATCGGTATGTACAGTGGCTGAACATCGTCCTTGGAGATGGAAAATGTGCGCGATAGCCCATGAAATGGGTACAAAACATGAAAACTGTGAGCTATAGCCCACAGAAATGGAGGCAGCAAACATGAAATATGAGAGTTTTTGCGACGCCTCTCAAACCATGTATCGGTGGTTAATGTAGTTGCAAATCGCCCCAGAAACCAGAAAATGTGCGCTATAGCCCATGAAATGGCTAAAAAACCTGAAAACTGTGAGCTATAGCCCATGTAAATGGAGGCAGCAAATATGAAATACCCGAGTTTTTGCGGCGCCTCTCAAACAATGTATCAGTGGTTACAGTAGCTGAAAATCATCCTAGGAGCTAGGAAATGTGCGCTATAGCCCATGAAATGGGTAAAAACATGAAAACTATGAGTTATAGCCCTCAGAAATGGAGGTAGAAACATGAAACATATGAGTTTTTGCGGCGCCTCTCAAACCATGTATCGGTGGTTACAGTAGCTTCACATCATCCCGGGAACCGAAAAATGTGCGCTAGAGCCCATGAAATGGCCAAAAAACATGAAAACTGTGAGCTATATCCCAAGGAAATGGAGGCTGAAAACATGAAAAACACGAGTTTTTGCGACGCCTCTCATACCATGTATCGATATGTACGGTAGCTGAAAATCATCCTAGAAGCTGGAAAATGTGCGCGATTGACATAGGCATCCCAAATGGGCCTGCCGAAGATAGTACCCGGGGTTTACTGAAGGCCCACTACCCGAAGAATAAGAAGATTCGGGAGCCCAAGATATATTAAGGAAAGTTAAGAGTTGTAATAGGAAGTGTTATTTGTAATCTGGCGGGATGAGTTAGAAACCGTCCCGGACTCTGTAACTTGTATAGCACGAATCCCTCGGCTCCACCTCCTATATAAAGGGGGAGTCGAGGGACGAAGAGATAATCGAATCATTATCTACAAACCCTAGTTTTCACAATCGTCGAGTACTTTTCGGCTGAAACCTTCGAGATCTACTTACCCTCTACTTCCAACTAAACCCTAGCCTACAATCCATAGGCATTGACAAGTTGATACCTTGTCAATTGGCGCCGTCTGTGGGAACTAGAGGTGTAAGGATCTGATCTCGATGGCACGTTCAAGATCTTCGACATCGTCAACCGCAAGCAACACAATGGATCGAGGTAAACAGATCGCTGCTGGTCTTGTTGATTTTGTTCCTCACCCACCCTCCCGTTTGGATGCATATGCGTATCTGGCGGAGCCCATGGAGATGACGTTCGGAAGGTTTCACTTTCGCGTCGAGAAGGAGGGATCGTATCGTGTCGAAATTCCGAATTCATTGGGATCGTCGGCGGTCGATTCCGATTTTTCAAGCTATGCATCGTCAACCGAGTCAGGAGAAGAAGAAACTTTGGCGACACGCTACGTCAGCACCAGAGCAAGAGAGAAACTCGCCAAGATCTTCAACGACATGTCGTTTGAGTCATCTGCGGACTCATATATAAGCGATGGCTCAAGCGATGTCGATAGTTATGACTTCATCGACAAATCTATCACAGTGGGCAAGGTCTTCATCAATCTCAACGATGATGTCACCAAACCCAACATAGATCTGAGCACAAAGTATCATCAGATTTATGCCATTGAAGATCAAGAGGAAACATCTGAGGCTTTCGACGATCTGGGAAATCCATACGTCGATCCCTCCAATCTGCGACAAGGCCTGGGCAACAAATACGTCGGGCCAGAGCCGCGAGATAGAGTTCAACTTTCACAAGCAGCGTGGGACAGAGCCGCGAGAGCTATGAACGGTACAGAACCAATGGCTACCACGGCCACACCAGAGGAATTACAAGCATATCAATATAGGCTCGCACGAGCTGCCAGAGAATTGGAAAAACTGACAGCTGAGTTGAACAGGAGAAAGGAAGCAGCTTCTGCATCCAGCAGGAGAAGGGCAGATCTAAGTCGACAATCTAGAACTTCGGGTGATAGCCACAGGGAGGGGCGGAACAGAGCAAGATCAAGGCCGCAACACATACCTGAAGCAGAAAGAGAACACTTGGTCCAAAACCTCGACATGTCCTTCATGTCGATAGATACAAGAGGAAACATCATCCCTAAGACACCAGAAGCTGGGTATATGGCGACACATGCTTTTATCCTTGCATCTAAACCACCTCCAGGTGATCCAAGGGAAACATTGTACAATATGGCGGTAGCAGGAGTTGGAGCTATGGGGACAGCGTTTGTATCAACGCCTCCCGAAGGAGCGGCAAGGCAAAATAGTCCACGACCTGCAGCAGCAACAGCGGCAGCACCTGAAGGACCAAGTGGAGCAAGAGACTGTTATCACCAGAATTTGACCAAGTCAGAGGTGGGCCACGATCAAGATGGGCTTGGAGATTATATACGGAGAAAATACGTAGATCGGCCTTATATGCAAAGTTGGGCTAGATTGCCCTTATATCTGTAATATAGTAGATCGTATCTTAGATAGAGTTTTACCCGTGCACGGTTAGGTGCACGCCTAAATTAGAAAGTCCGCTGGACTATAAATATGTATCTAGGGTTTATGGAATAAACAACAACAAACGTTCAACCAAACAAATCAATCTCGGCGCATCGCCAACTCCTTCGTCTCGAGGGTTTCTATCGGTAAGCGACATGCTGCCTAGATCGCATCTTGCGATCTAGGCAGCACAAGCTCCACGTTGTTCATGCGTTGCTCGTACTGAAGCCTTGTTGATGGCGAGCAACGTAGTTATCATAGATATGTTAGGGTTAGCATAGTTCTTCGCGTAACATGCTATCGTAGTGCAACCCTTGCATGTCTAGCTGCCCTCACACCTATCTTAGGTGTGGGGGCGGCACCCCGCTTGATCATTATTTAGTAGATCTGATCCGTTACGATTGCTCCTTGTTCTACAAGGATTAGTTTAATATCTGCAATAGTTAGGCCTTACAAAGGGGGGGAGGATCCAGCGGCACGTAGGGTGTCGTTCGCTAGTCCTAAACAAGATGTTCCGGGGATCAACTTCGTGTTGGTTTTTAGGCCTTGTTTAGGATCGGCTTACGATCACCGTGCGTGGCCGCGAGGCCCAACCTGGAGTAGGATGATCCGATTATGCGGTGAAAACCCTAAATCGTCGTAGATCTAATTAGCTTTATCTTCATCAAGCAGGACCACCATATATTCGTGCACCCCGTACGAATCATGGGTGGATCGGCTCCTTGAGCCGATTCACAGGATAACCTGAGAGCCGATCGAGGCTCATATTTAATGTTTACGTGTATGCCATGCAGGAAACTAAGCGAGGCATCTCCATCACCTTCCTGACCAGGTATAGGTCAGGTGGCACGCCCTTGCATCAGCATCGGACGTGTGACCAGAAGGCTTTGCGGGCCGTCGCTCGGAGGGACCTCAGCTAGCCGCAGCTCTAGGTTGTTCCCGGCTCTACGGTGTTGCCCGTCGCTGCCCGCCGGTGGGTTTCTGACGACAACACATTCTGGCACGCCCGGTTGGACCAGCTTCTACATCAACCACATCGCCATCTACATCTGAGATGGCGGACGGCACGCCAGTCACGTACGAGGATCTGACGGATGAGCTCAAGAAGAAGTATGACGAGATCAAAGTCATCCTCGAAGCCGACCTCATCGGCTCATATCACAGAACCCGTTCACATGGCATCAGGTGGAAGGGGTTCTCACCGGAAGGCGCACTCGATGGAGTGGACCTATCTGTCCCGTCGGAGGAACGCACCAGGGCTGTGCGCCAGGAGATTAGTGGCATGGTGACTCACTCGTTGCATCGCCATTCTGAGAGCCTGGTGAATACTCTGGAGCATGTCGCCGTTCAGATGATCAAGGAGGTCATGAAGAATCAGCGCTCTCTATTAGGACCAGCTCTCGGGACCTACCAAGGAAAAGTGCCACTTCAGTCCCGTCCACCGTCGTCATTCACATCGGCGGCACCAGAAGTGCCTAATTCACCGTCGTGCGCCGTTGACAGGGTTAACGACACTTACCCTGGGAGGTGCCAACCAGGATACTCATTCAACATCAACATGATAGAACTGGGGCACCCCCCTGATGAGGATGGAGGCGAGGGCAACTGCTCTCATAACGAAGATAAGGAAGAAGCTGCTCCACGCGATCGGCTCCGACACTGCCGAAAGATCCTGGTGATGATCAAGATGGAAGCCGATTCTAGCGATCGGCCTGTATCATCCGTACCACCTGCTCTCCCGGTATATGGCGTCGACCTCACGGGGTGGTAAAAGCTAGGGTATGGGTTTACATCGGCTGACGAGCTGGAGGAAGTCGACATTGGTCCTGGGGATAAGCCGCGACCGACTTTTATCAGCAAGAAGCTAGATCCACAGCTCAGGGGACAGATGATAGCCCTGTTAAAAGAATACCCAGATTGCTTTGCATGGGATTACACGGAGATGCCTGGGTTGGACAGGAGCATCATTGAACATCGGCTCCCCCTTAAGAAAGGATTTCGGCCGTTCCAACAACGAGCACGTCAGATGAGGGCCGAAATTCTCGAAGAAGTCAAGAAAGAGATCGAGAAAATGTTGGCCGCCGGATTCATCAGGCCATGCAGGTATGCTGAGTGGATCTCCAGTATCGTTCCTGTGGAAAAGAAGGACGGCCGATGGCGCGTGGCCATCGATTTCCGAGATCTTAACAGAGCCACTCCAAAGGACGAATATCCAATGCCCGTGGCAGAAACGTTGATAAACGCCGCTGCTGGCCACAAGGTGTTGAGCTTCATGGATGGCAACGCCGGTTATAACCAGATTTTCATGGCTCCGGAAGATATACACAAGACCGCATTCAGAGTACCAGGGGCAGTAGGCTTGTTCGAGTACGTGGTCATGACCTTTGGGTTGAAGAATGCTGGTGCAACGTACCAACGAGCCATGAATTATATATTTCATGATCTGATCGGCAAGTTGGTGGAGATCTATATCGACGACGTGGTCGTCAAATCAGTCTCCATGGAGGGACACTTGGACGATCTACGGCGCGTCCTAGACCGAACTTGGAAATTCGGGCTGAGAATGAATCCGAAGAAGTGTGCCTTTGGCGTGATGGCTGGTCAATTCCTAGGTTTTCTGGTTCATGAACGGGGAATTGAGATCGGCCTGAAAAGTCAGGAGGCGGTGCGTACCATGCAGCCGCCGACCACGAAAAAGGAGCTCCAGCGCCTCATCGGCAAGATCAATTTTGTCCGGCGATTCATCTCTAATCTGTCAGGACGAATCGAGCCGTTCATGGCGCTGGTGAAGACTAAATCTGATGACGAGTTTCACTGGGGGGCAGAACAGCAACAGGCGTTTGATGAGATTAAGCGATATCTGACGACGCCGCCTGTGCTAGTTCCGCCCCAGCAAGACAGGCCGTTCTACATCTACCTGTCAGTAGCTGACACGTCCATCGCTTCGGTGGTGGTGCAACTCTACGATGGCGTTGAGAAAGTCGTTTTCTACCTCAACAGAAGGATGCTGGACGCGGAGACAAGATATCCTGAGGTCGAGAAACTTTGCCTCTGCCTGTTCTTTACCTGCACCAAGCTTCATCACATCCTTTTGACGGCAGAGATCATCGTCATATGCAAATCAGACGTTGTCAAGCACATGTTGTCGGCCCCTGTTTTGAAAGGCCGACTTGGTAAGTGGATGTTTGCGTTGTCAGAATTCGATCTCCGGTATCAGCCTGCGAAAGCAGTCAAGGGACAAGCGCTGGCCGATCTTATCGCTGAACGGATCAGCACCAATATAGCAGCACTATCTATACGTGCATGGGCTATGTTCTTCGATGGATCGGTTTGTGACGATGGTTGTGGAATCGGCATTCTGCTCGTGTCGCCTCGGGGGGCAGAATACTCCTTCTCCATAAGATTATCTACCCCTTGCACCAACAACGTAGCAGAATATGAGGCAATACGTAAGGGAATGGAGTTGCTA
The DNA here is from genome assembly GCF_019359855.2 of Lolium perenne. NCBI lineage: Eukaryota > Viridiplantae > Streptophyta > Magnoliopsida > Poales > Poaceae > Lolium > Lolium perenne. The sequence continues at coordinate 352,523,592 of NC_067246.2, forward strand.
CTGGAAGCCGGAGCTGAAGCAGTAGAGCTTTTTGGAGACTCAAAGTTGGTGATTAACCAGCTCACGGAGGAGTATAAGTGCGAAAGTGAATCGCTTTTCCCATATTGGGTGGAATGCCGTGAGTTGATGACACAGTTTCGGTACATCAACTTTAATTGGGTCCCAAGATCCCAAAATACCGACGCCAACAATCTCGCACAAATGGCGTCAGGCTATATGGATATATCTGACGGATCAGAGGTTCAGGTACAATTCCTGGAACAGGATGATTGGAGAGCCGAAATCTTCAACTATTTAAAAGATTCGGCTCGGGGGGCACCTAAACGGATAAGGTACAAAGCCATGAAGTATGTCCTCATAGGAGACGATATGTTCTACAGGACGTTGGAAGGGTTACTACTTAAGTGCCTGGGGCCAACTGAGTCTAATCGGCTCTTACATGAGGTGCATGAAGGCGCCTGTGGAACTCATCAATCGGCTCATAAGATGAAGTGGTTAATCAGGCGATCAGGGTTTTATTGGCCCACCATGCTTGAAGACTGCTTCAATTATTACAAGGGGTGCCAAGCGTGTCAGATGTTCGGGAAGATTCAGGTGGTACCAGCATCAGCGATGAACCCCATCATCAAGCCTTGGCCGTTTCGGGGGTGGGGCATGGATATGATCGGCAAAATCCATCCGGCGTCGAGCAAAAAACATGAATGGATTTTGGTTATCACAGATTACTTCACCAAGTGGGTGGAAGCCGTCCCTATGAAAAAGGTTAAATCAGAAGATGTGATCAAGTTTGTGAAAGAACACGTCATTCATAGGTTCGGGATTCCCCAAACTATCACGACCGATGGAGGTTCGGTCTTTATTTCTAAGGAATTTAGGAAGTTCTGCGATGACATGGGGATTAAACTGATCCGATCATCCCCGTACTACGCTCAAGCTAATGGGCAGGCTGAGGCGTCCAATCAGAGTCTGATCAAACTGATCAAGAGGAAAATTGACGAGAACCCTAGGGATTGGCATGAGAAGTTGTCAGAAGCATTATGGGCCTACCGCATGTCGTGCCATGGAGCTATAAAGACTTCGCCAAAGCAGCTCGTCTATGGACAGGAAGCCGTATTGCCTTGGGAAATTACGGCTGGATCAAGACGTGTCACGTTTCAGAATGATTTGACAGCTGAAGAATATGCAGCTTTGATGAGCGACACCATTGAGGACGCAACAGAACCTAGGCTTTGGTCGTTGGAGAAGATTAAGGAAAACAAAGCCAGGGTGGCTCGTGCTTACAATAAAAAGGTTAGGCCAAAGGAGTTCCAAGTTGGTGATCTAGTATGGGAAGCTGTGTTGCCATTAGGAACCAGGGATAAGGCATATGGCAAATGGTCTCCTAATTGGCACGGTCCGTACAAAGTTGTCCAGGCCTTGAAGGGTAATGCATACATGCTGGAAGAGTTGAGCGGTGAAAAGTTCCCGGTGGCTGTCAATGGTCAACACCTCAAGAAATATTTCCCAAGCATGTGGGACGATGGGCAGTAAGATGTGGGGGCCGATTTAAGAATCGGCCGGTAAAAAAAAAATCACAGCCGATGCACGGGCATCGACTTCAGAAAAACAGAGCCGATATACTGATATCGATTCTAGAGGAATAAGATCAGATTAACAAGTTAATGGAATCGGTTCAAGCCAGAAATCATGATATGAGAGACGAATCTCCTAATGGTTGCTGAGGGATTCAATTTGATGGTTTGGACGAGAATTAGGCCTGTTGAGGTGTTTAGGTAACAACTTGGCTTCGGATAGCAATATGAGCCGATGTTCTGCTATCGGCTCCCTGTACGACAGCGCCATTCGATAATCGGCAAGGTTAACAAGGAAAAGAAATTAATTAAGGGATTTTTCTTCATTAATAGGGGGATTCCTTACAAGGAAAAAGCCGATTGCTCAAGGGAGAAGAGGGCAAAAGCCAGCTACTACTACTGGTCCCTAATCTAGGGGCCGTTGCTGCCCTCATCGTCGCTGCCTCCGGCGCAGCTGCTGAGAGGCTCCTCATCGGAGCTTCCGTAGCCTTCTGCGGGAGCCTCATCTTCTTCGTCGTCGTCCTCGCTGTCGTCATCCCACCAGGTGCGGAGGCGCTTCGCTGGTGGGTAGCCTTCAAGGGAGTCGTCGTCATCCTCGTCTTCCTCCGCCTCTTCCTCGGAAGAGGTGAAATCATCCCAGGAGAAGCGGTCGTCTTCGCTCTCCGTCTCCTCTTCCCCTTCGACGAGGAATTGAAGGTCGCCCTCACCGTCGGTCAGGGATTCGTCATCCTCAGACCAGATGGAGGAATCGTGTTCCTCCTTGTCCCACGTCGTCGGGGCGAGAATGTCGTGCGCCGCCAACGAGCCCCACTCTGGCGTCGGCTCGCGGGAGGGGGAGGAGTCATAAAAGACCGACGAGGAAGAGGAGGAAGAGGAAGACATGGCTATGGGAGATTGGGGGTTTTTTGGGTGCCGATGGCCAGAACAGAGTAGGATGATGGAGTGGCAAACTGCTCAGAGCGGTTAAATAAAGGGGCTATGGTGAAAAAATTCAATGCCACAGCAGTTTCCGAGGAGGCGGTGCCCAAAGACAACGGTCAAATCATGCGGAATAGTTGAGAAGACAGGGCATCATGATGAAGAATGCTGCAACGGCTCTGCTTTGCCATGACATGACCCGACGAAGAAAAAACGGAGTGATTTTGGAATTGATAATTCCAAAACCAGGGGGGCATGTGTTATCACCAGAATTTGACCAAGTCAGAGGTGGGCCACGATCAAGATGGGCTTGGAGATTATATACGGAGAAAATACGTAGATCGGCCTGATATGCAAAGTTGGGCTAGATTGCCCTTATATCTGTAATATAGTAGATCGTATCTTAGATAGAGTTTTACCCGTGCACGGTTAGGTGCACGCCTAAATTAGAAAGTCCGCTGGACTATAAATATGTATCTAGGGTTTATGGAATAAACAACAACAAACGTTCAACCAAACAAATCAATCTCGGCGCATCGCCAACTCCTTCGTCTCGAGGGTTTCTATCGGTAAGCGACATGCTGCCTAGATCGCATCTTGCGATCTAGGCAGCACAAGCTCCACGTTGTTCATGCGTTGCTCGTACTGAAGCCTTGTTGATGGCGAGCAACGTAGTTATCATAGATATGTTAGGGTTAGCATAGTTCTTCGCGTAACATGCTATCGTAGTGCAACCCTTGCATGTCTAGCCGCCCTCACACCTATCTTAGGTGTGGGGGCGGCACCCCGCTTGATCATTATTTAGTAGATCTGATCCGTTACGATTGCTCCTTGTTCTACAAGGATTAGTTTAATATCTGCAATAGTTAGGCCTTACAAAGGGGGGGAGGATCCAGCGGCACGTAGGGTGTCGTTCGCTAGTCCTAAACAGGATGTTCCGGGGATCAACTTCGTGTTGGTTTTTAGGCCTTGTTTAGGATCGGCTTACGATCACCGTGCGTGGCCGCGAGGCCCAACCTGGAGTAGGATGATCCGATTATGCGGTGAAAACCCTAAATCGTCGTAGATCTAATTAGCTTTATCTTGATCAAGCAGGACCACCATATATTCGTGCACCCCGTACGAATCATGGGTGGATCGGCTCCTTGAGCCGATTCACAGGATAACCTGAGAGCCGATCGAGGCTCGTATTTAATGTTTACGTGTATGCCATGCAGGAAACTAAGCGAGGCATCTCCATCACCTTCCTGAGCAGGTATAGGTCAGGTGGCACGCCCTTGCATCAGCATCGGACGTGTGACCAGAAGGCTTTGCGGGCCGTCGCTCGGAGGGACCTCAGCCAGCCGCAGCTCTAGGTTGTTCCCGGCTCTACGGTGTTGCCCGTCGCTGCCCGCCGGTGGGTTTCTGACGACAACAGAGACACAGCAGCACAAGCAAGGGTCGACAGAGCGCGGCAAAAGCATAAGGGATCATCGGCAATCTCCAGAGCTTAACGACGAAGATATGTGCGGCTTACCATGCTTCACGAGGAGAGTCCGAAAAACTCGAGTCCCCTCAGGATTCAAGTTACCCGATAATTTCAAAAATTTCGACGGCCTTCAAGATCCAGAGGATTGGCTAGTCGACTATCTGGAGACGGTGAAGCTCACAGGAGGAACCAGGGCAACAGCTATGCAAAGCATCCAGGTGCATTTGAGTGGAGCCGCACGATCTTGGATAAAGAAACTCACTCCAGGATCCATCGACAGCTGGGAAAGTTTTGAGGATGTGTTCGTCAAGAACTTCAGATCCACGTGCAAAAAACCTGCGTCATTAGAGGAGTTGAGAGCATGTCGACAAAAGCTAGACGAGCCAATGAGAAAGTATATCCAAAGGTGGAATATCATCAAAAACTCGGCAGAAAATATATCCGACGAGAGAGCAATAGATGCGTTTGTCGCAGGAATTAGGCGTGGAGATTTTGTCGAGGACTTGGGAAGGACCAATCCAAAGACAGTATCCGCGTTAATGGAAATAGCAAACAGATGGGCAGATGGAGAAGATGCTGTCCACAACAAACGGCACAGGTCACCAGAGGAGGACCGCGGTCGAAACTATCAACCAAGGCGACGATTTCCTCGGCAGTATCCGAACTATGACGCTCCAGGGCAAATTTCGGCAGGCTTTCGGGCAAACACAGGAGGAAGCAACAGAGATGATTATCAGAGAAGCAATGAGCAGCGAGGTGATAACAGGGATGATTCACGCAACAGGCAAAATAGCGGGCCTAGATTCCCAAGGCCTTTTGTGTCCCCTGAAGAGATGATGAATGGACCGTGTCAGATGCACTTTTTCCTCGATAGCAACGGTAAAAGACAGTCAGGGCACCTGCAGAAAGACTGTCGAAATTTTCAGGCAATGTTGCGGTATGCAGAAAACGCTAACGCGCGAGCAACACAGAGAAATCCTCGGGAACCTAGAAGCGAGATTCACTTGCCGCCTCCTCCCGCGATTACAGACGACAATCGGCATCAGCTCAGAATAGCGGCAGCACCTCCACCACCACCTTATGTTGATCCTAACTCCAACGGAGCGGTGTCAATGATTCAGAAGGGAAGGCCGTCCAATAGAGCTCAGAAAGTAATCTCACGACAGGTGTTTATGGCAGAAAAAATGCCTCCACCAACAGTTGAGTACCTTAATTGGTCAGGACAAGATATTGGCTTCACAATAGCAGATCACCCGCAGCAAGTCCCTCGACCAGGGCAGTCAGCACTTATTCTGCCAGCAGTTATCGCAGGATTTGATGTCTCCCGAGTGTTTATAGACGGCGGCAGCAGCCTAAACCTTATGTATGCAGATACATTGAGGAAGATGAACATATCCTTAGCAAACTTGAAACCAACAGACACAAGGTTCCACGGCATCACACCGGAGAAACCAAGTTATCCATTGGGGAAGATCAATCTCGACGTTCAGTTTGGGACCCGAGAAAATTACAGAATCGAGAGGCTGGAATTTGAAGTCGTGGATTTTCCGTCGCAATACCACGCTCTGTTGGGACGACCAGCATATGCTAGGTTTATGGCGGTACCACGCTATACATACCTGCTGTGGAGGTTGCCTGGAGCAAAGGGACCAATCACAGTCAAAGGAAGCTTTGCCTTAGCCGATAAGTGCGATAAGGACTTTCACCGGCTGTCAGAAACTTTCGGGATGCAAGCTGAGTACTTGGCGTCAAAAAGCATGACTGATTACGACGTACTGCCAGACGTTGGAAGGCCAAACAAAGAATCAACTTTCAATACCGAGAAAAATTCAAAAGAGGTGCAGATTCACCCGACAGACCCAAAAAAGACGACATCTATCGCAAACGATATGGATATCGCATAGGAAAGCGCGCTCGTCAAGTTCCTCTGTGAGAACTGGAAAATCTTCGCATGGTGTCCAGCTGACATGCCAGGAGTACCCAGGGAACTTGCCGAGCACCACCTAAACTTGGATCCAGTAGCGAGACCAATCAAACAACCTTTGCGGCGTTTTTCGGAACCAAACCGCAAAGCCATGCTATCAGAAATAAATCGACTTGAGGAGGCTGGTTTTATCAAAGAGATATCTACAGAAGCCACATGGGTAGCTAACCCAGTGATGGTGCCGAAGAAACACACAACAGTCCTTCGCATGTGCGTCGACTTTACGTGTCTCAATAAACATTGTCCTAAGGATCACTTTCCCCTCCCAAGGATCGATCAAATCATCGACTCCACGGCAGGCTGTGAATGTCTTTCCTTTTTGGATGCATACTCTGGTTATAACCAGATCAGATTAAAAGAAGATGATGAAGCCAAAACAGCGTTTATTACACCTTACGGCGTGTTCTGCTACAAGACAATGCCCTTTGGTCTAAAAAATGCGGGAGCAACATATCAGAGGATGATGCAGAAGTGTTTAGCGACACAGATCGGGAAAAACGTGCAAGTATACATCGATGATGTCGTCATAACGTCAAAAAAGGGGGCAACGCTGATCGAGGACCTCAAAGAAACTTTTGACAACCTCGACAAATTCTGCCTGAAGTTGAACCCGACGAAGTGTTCTTTCGGCATCCCAGCAGGAGAACTTCTGGGGTTCCTAGTTTCAGCAAGAGGGATTGAAGCAAATCCCGACAAAATACAAGCTATAGTAACAATGAGGAAGCCAACAAAGTTGAAAGAGATACAGCAGCTAACTGGGCGAGTCGCAGCTTTGAGCAGATTCGTCGCCAGACTGGGAGAAAAAGCGTTACCATTTTACGCTCTGATAAAGCAAGGAGATAAATTCCAATGGAACGAAGAGGCCGACAGAGCTTTCGAGGATTTGAAGCGCACAATTTCGACACCACCAATTTTGGTAGCGCCAAAGGAAAAGGAACCTCTCCTGCTGTATATTGCAGCCACACCCCAAGTGGTTAGCACGGTGTTAGTTGTTGAAAGAGAAGAAGAAGGGAAAATCCATGGAGTGCAGAGGCCAGTATACTTCGTGAGCGAAGTTTTGTCGCCCTCAAAACAAAGGTACCCTCAATACCAAAAGCTAGCATATGGAGTGTTCACAACAGCACGAAAATTGCGCCACTATTTTTCGGCACACCCGATCATAGTGGTCAATGAAGCTCCCTTGTCAAATATACTAAACAATCCAGAAGCTACGGGTCGTGTCTCCCTTTGGGGAATAGAACTTTCCCCTCGGGACATCACGTATGAAAAAAGAAAAGCAATCAAGTCGCAAGTTTTGCCAGACTTCATCGCAGAGTGGATGGAGTTGCAAAACACAGGACCTCCAGACTTGTCGAGAACCTGGACCATGAACTTTGATGGGTCCAAAAGACTAGAAGGGGCTGGCGCGCAGAGTAGTACTCATATCACCTGAAGGCGACAAGTTGAAGTACATCCTTCGGATGACGTTCCCTAACGCATCTAACAATGAAGCAGAATATGAGGCTCTCATACACGGGATGAAGATGGCGAAAGCCTGCGGTGCAACTCGACTAAAAATCTTTGGCGACTCACAATTGGTGGCTCAGCAAGTTATGAACCAATGTGACGCAGTCAATGATAGCATGATGGCATACAAGGAGGTGTACAACGAGCTCGAGAAGTTGTTCGATGGATGCGAAGTAAATCATATTAGTAGATTGAGCAACGACGAAGCCGACGTCCTTGCAAACATCGGGTCGCAATGCCTTGCAGTTCCGCCAGGTGTATTTTGGGAAGAGATAACAGAGAGATCTACAAAATCGATAAAATCAAAAAAGAAGGAGAAGAAACCCTCGGGGGCTACCAAGGAAAAGCAAGAGGAAGAAGAAGAAGAAGATCAGGACCTGGTCATGGTGATACAGATACCATGGATGCAGACGTACATATCGTACATCCTCAGGAAAGAAATACCCGATGATCCAGTTGAGGCAAGACGAGTAATTCGACGCTCCAAAGCTTTCACGGTGGTCAAAGGAGAATTGTACAAGCGAAGTATTTCAGGCGTCTTGCAGAGATGTGTCACACCCGAAGAAGGAAGGATAATTTTGAAACATGTACACGAAGGAATATGTGGCCACCACGCAAGTAGTCGAGCTATCGCAGCCAAGGTTTTTCGGGCAGGATTCTACTGGTTGACAGCAATCGAGGACGCCAAGGAAATAGTAAGAACTTGCGACGCGTGTCAAAGGTTTGCCGCAAAACCCCACTCTCCAGCAGCAGAACTAACACCAATACCATTGTCATGGCCCTTTGCCCAATGGGGACTTGATATGGTGGGCAAGTTACACAAATCCTGGCCAGGAGGAAAGGAGTACATGCTAGTAGCTGTCGACAAATTTACAAAGTGGATAGAAGCGAAGCCGATAAATTCACCAGATGGAGCATCCGCAGTAAAATTCATAAAAGGACTCGTCTTCAGATTTGGAGTGCCCCACAGCATCGTCACAGACAATGGTAGTAACTTCACATCCCACGAATTCAAAGATTATTGCAAAGAAGTGGGTATCAAGTTGCACTTCGCGTCAGTTGCACATCCTCAAACCAATGGGCAAGTCGAGAAAGCCAACGGCATCATCTGCAATGGCATCAAGAAACGCCTGTTAGGACCACTGGAAAAAGCTCGACATACCTGGCGGAAGAACTACCAAGTGTGTTGTGGAGCATCCGAACAACACCAAATACTGACGACACAGAGACACCGTTTTTCCTGGTCCATGGAGCAGAGGCAGTACTACCAATAGAAATAGAGCACAACTCCCCCAGAGTCACAAAGTATAATGAAGAAACTTCCAAGATAGCATTGGAAGACGACGTCGACGCACTCGACGAAGCTCGAGACGAGGTACTATCAAGGGTAACTAAATACCAATAGGACTTGAAGAATTACCACAGTCGACGTTTGCGGCCAAGATCTTTTCAGGTGGGAGACCTAGTTCTCCGGCTCACGCAAAAAAGTCATGAAAAACTCGAGTCACCATGGCTTGGACCTTATATTGTCACGGAAGTAATCGGAGGAGGAGCATACAGGATAAAGGACAAGAAGACAGGGGTGGAGGAGCAAAACCCCTGGAACGTGGCGCAACTCAGGCGGTTATACGCCTAGAGTCGAAATATAGTCCTTGTAAAACTTCAATGTACTGAAACGCCCGCGAGTTTTCAGACGCACTCTTTTCCTTTCTTGGGGCACCGAGTGGGACCGAGAAAGGTTTTTAATGAGGCGGGCTCGCGGTGCTGCAATATAATAAAGATAGTGTCAATATAACTTTTCTTTATCGACATGCTCAAAGTCTCTGACAAGACGAATTTCAATATAGTTCATCGACAAAGAAAAGCCTTGCCTTGGTACTAAAGTACCTCGTGAGTCAACGAAAATACAAAATAGTACTCAATAAAGAAGCTCGGGGGCTGATATTCGCCATCAATACATATTAAACAAATGCCTTGGTTCAAAACCTCGCAATATATAAATACAGTAAATAGCCACCGAAACACTCGGGAGCTAGACAAATATAGAAATATAATGATTGCTTCACAATATAATCACAATCATGGGTTACAAAGAAGAGTTATCTACAAAGGAAGATAATTAGTCTTGATTCAGTATGTCATCAAGGGTAATTCTGTTTTCTTCAGGAGCAGCGCCAAGAAAATCAGCATAATGACCATCGGCAAAAAAGTCGGCATCCATCCGAAGAAGATCCTCAATCATTTCTTCGGCTACAGGCGAAACCTTCGTGTTAATTCGGTCGACACCAACTCTTCGGCGCTTTACTTTCTGATGAACTTTCGCAACAACTTGGGTAAGGTCAACATTTGAGTGGCAGATCTGAAGCATGATAAGAGCAAATCTGGCGCCAGCTACCAATTGAGCTTTGACGAAGTCATGGATCCTGTGAGCTTCTTTGAATTTCTCCATTAACTCAGGAAGAGTTTTTGGTTGAATGTTCCGAGGAAACATGGAGTTATAAACCATAGACAAGGTCTTGGTACAGAAGTCAAGGAAGTCGCGAGTTTGAGAGGTGCGATCCTGAAACCTGACGATTTGGCGTGTCCTCTCCGGAGTAGCCCAAAACAGAGAACCATGGTCAAGGGAAAGGTTAACAAGGAGGTTCGTCCTAGTATTTACCCTCTCTTCCTCGGCAGCAGCATCAATAAAGGAACCTATCAAAACAACGAAGTAGAAACCTTTAAGAGACATAGCATGAAGATGAAAGATATCGGAGGATGAAACAAGCATACCCGACATATCTGCAGCGTTTCATTCATTAACTCGAGCATGAAATTTTCTCGAGTAGTCGCCTTTTCAGCCTCGGAAGCAGCAATTTCCTTAGCAGCCACGGCCTCGCGAGCTTGCTGAAGTGCAATTTTTTCGGCTTCAGATGACTTATGAGACTTCTCCATCATCACAAGTGTTTGCTTCTTCGCATACTGAAGTTGTTGTCGAAGTTCATCCAGTTCTTGCGACAAGGTATCTTCGACAGGTGCAGTATCAGCAAAAGCTCTCCTCGAGCGAGAAGAAGAAGGCGAAATATTGGAAGGAGCGGAAGACGGAGTATAGTTATCAAATATCAACTGAAATTTAGACAAGACAACATCAAACAACAAGCAAAGATAGAGTTTTCATTAATCTCTCGGAATAATTACAAAAGCATTACAGTGGAGCTAAGGAAGTACGTGTCGCCAAATGACTACTTTGGCGACAAGAGCAAAAGAAACATAGAAAGAAAAATAAAGAGGCATGCAACTAGACCTCCGGCCTTGATGAGCTAGGAGTCGACGCTGGTTTGATCCCGAGATAGGCCAAGATCTTCTTCGTGTTGGTCTTGGCTGCCTTAATCAGCGACCTCCATTTTGATTGCTCGATCTGCTCGGTGTCGCCAACTTTCGTCCAATCAACAGCTGTTGGATCGTCAACAACCAAAGCAACGGTGCTTTGACGGCAATTTTCATATTTTCTTGGCGCATCTTCAGTCCAAGGTCTTCTGGTGAATTGAACATCTTGGCAAGGTTAAGGAAAGTCGAGGGCTCCTCTTTCTTCGGGAAGAAGTAGGGGAACAACGCCGACAATCCTGCATTAGCATTTGCCACGCCTTCACGAATTTCGGACCCATGCAGCTCCAGATAGGAAAGTGCGTCAAGGAGAGGGTCATCGACAGGATTCTCCAGATCAAAATCTTGGTTTGTTTGATCTGCCAAGAAAACAAAACGTTGGTCAAACAACAAGAAACAGCGACTCTCACAAAAATAGAAGGGATCAATAATATTACTGTAAGTGCGTCGACTTTGTGATTTCAGGCGCTTGAGGATCCCCTGTTCACGAGAAGCTTGTGCAGCTTTGTGCTCGTTTAAGGCAGATGCAGCATCCTCAAGTTTTTTCTGCAGTTCCTCGACACTAGCAGCTTTTGCTTTGGCTTCATCAGCCTCGGCTTTGGCTTCGCTAGCAACAAGTTCGGCTTTCTTGCGAGCCACTTCACTTTGCTCAAGTTTCTGAGCAAGTGCGTCGGCACGTTCGTTGGCCTCTGCAAGTTTCTCTGTCGAGATAAAAAAAAGAGAGAAGAAAGATTAAAAATCACGACAAGCAACAGGCGCAAAAAGTCAAGGAAAAACGGCAAGCATAAAAATTGTTACCTTCGGCTCTGCTAGCATATTCACGATACCCAATAAATTGGGATCCGATGCGGAGAAGCTCTTTGATCATGGGCTGTTAAAGAAGAACACAGCAAGAGACACATCGGCATGAAAAAGAGAGTGAAGGCATGAAAAAGCAAAATAGGGGAAATATAGATATCGACAAACTTACATCATCTAAGAGCAGAGTTGACGAGCTGCCCAATTGAGGGGCAGGTTCAACAAACGTTTCAATCCTTGCCCTTTTTGGTGAAGGAGCAAGGAGGCTTGACGGCGGAGTTGTGGTGACGACGTTTTTTTGAGGAGGCGAGGATTCTTCTCCTTCAACTAGCGTGTCTGAGGCAAGTACAGTATGTGACGTGCTTGTCCGAGGAGCCACGTCAACAGTTGGTACTTCTTCCTCGTCATCACTGTCGATCAAAAATCGGCAGCATAAAAAGTAAGACAAGATAAACACATCAAGTACAGAAAAAGGGAGAAATAAAGGTGACTTACGAGCTGACGAGGGATTCAATATAAGGATCATAAGCTGCCTTCGGATGAGAAGGAACAACTTTTTCAGCCTTAGAAGTGCCAGAATCCTCGACATCATTCCTTTTCCTTTTGTTCCTTGGGGAAACAGCAGGAGGAAGGGATTGCGTCGACTCGCTGGCTTCAGATTCAATTTCTTTTTCATGGGAAGCCGCAGATTTGTGAGAACCCGCGACTTCACTTTCAGGAATAGAAGAACCTTGGGTGTCTTCGGCAACGATAGCCTGTTCTTCGACTTCTCCATCCTCAGGAAGAGGAGGAAGGGAAGCCATAGTAGGATGGTTCTGCAAGAAAATAGCGATAAAAGAAAAAATTAGTGAGATTTCAATACAATAAGATGCAAGGAAAGTTCGGAACAAGACAGAAACTCGAGAAGACAAAATACCTCGGGGAGAGGATTGGCGGCGCTGTATGGTTCCACGCGACAAGAGGAGGGAATAGGATCCTTCTTCGCCAAGCGGGAAACTCTTCGAATCAACTTCTCCAAATCCTTTGCAGAAAGATCACTGGAGATTCTATTGGCGTCATTCTCTCCGGAATACGTCCAAAGGGGATTTTTGCGAGCCTGAAGAGGCTGCACTCTAATCCTAAGGAAGTAGGCAGTGATTTGAACACCAGATAGTTCTTTGCCTCGAGTATTTTGAAGCTGATGAATACGAGACATAAGTGCTTCTGTCGTTTTTTTCTCTTCTTCGGAAGCTTCAGCGTCCCAGGAACGGCGGCGCTGAATTTTGGCACTTCCGTCGAAAGGGATTATGTTGTGTTCCACAGAGTTGGCACTTTCTTCGTGAATGTAGAGCCATCTTTTGCAACATCCTTGCACAGAATCAGGAAACTTGACGTCAAAATAATCAACGTCAGTTCGGACACAGATAACAACGCCGCCTATGTTATAAGTGGCGTTGTGGGAGCCATTGCGGCGGAGGCAGAAAATGCGTTTCCACAGAGCCCAATTAGGAGGGATTCCGAGGAAGCATTCGCAAAGTGTGATAAAAATGGAAATGTGAAGGATGGAATTGGGGGTCAACTGGTGCAGTTGAATCCCGTAAACAAAAAGAAGGCCGCGGAGGAAATCTTGAATTGGGGCCGAAAGGCCGCGGATGAGGTGATCAACGAAACTAACCCGGTACTCCATTGGAGGGTTGGGGTAGCTTTCTTCGCTGGGAAAGCGGATGGCGTCTTCCTTCTTCATAAGGCCAAGCCTCTTCAGAGTGTTGACGTCCTGGTTGGAGATTTTAGATCTCTCCCACTAAAGATCTTCGGCGGCCATCTTGGATTCTGGAGTGCTGTGGCGAGTGAGTCGCGTACGCAGTGGCATCAACGGCAATGGGCAAAGCAATGTTCGTGAGTGCGGAAGATCGGAGAGAGTTGGGCGCAGGGGAAGCTTTTGCGAAGAGGAACAGATGTGCGGCGCAAGCGAGGGAGTGAACGGAGGTTGAAGAAAGGTTTATATAAGAATCGGGTGAAGCAATGCACCGTTGGATGAAGAAATCGTGTGGTGACAACAAATCTTCTAAATAAAAGGGTAAAAAGGTATTTTTACTGAGATAAGCGTTACCGTACGTGCGCCAGGAAAAGCGGAGGACGTGTGTCCCCCACTTGCACGACGTGTCAACGTGGTAGAAGCAATGGACCCACAGGGCAGAAAAATCACGACTATTAAATAGAGATGAAGTAAATTTGATTAAGGGAAGCATGCCGACAAGAAAATAAAAGAAGATTGGCGACAGGAGGAGTTATTTGAATACTTCGGGAGCCTTTGATCAAATACAAGTTTTTGCCCAAATGCTCGGGGGCTACTTCGACAAAAAGTAAAATTTCGAGTATGGCAGTATAGAAATTGCGGGAGCCTACAACCAAGCACAAGTCCTTGGTTGTAGCCTCGGGGGCTACTCCCATCGGGAGCGCTGTTCGCGCACCCGAGAGATAAAAAGAAGATCATATTGGAACATAATGACAATATAGTGACAAGGTGGACTAAAATGTTGAGCCTACAACCAAGTACAAGTTCTTGGCTGTAGCCTCGGGGGCTACTCCCATCGGGAACGCTGTTCGCATACCCGATGAAGTTCAAAAATAAAAGATAGAAAAGCAAGAGAGTATATTTCGAGTTATAATTAACTCTACATATACTCCCATCGGGAGAGCAATATAAGTCATATTTGACTCGATAAAATGTGCCATTCCAACAGCCGGAAAAGCACTCGACAATATATTCTCAGAACGCCAAAGTTGCGATCAATTTCTGAATGCCGCAAATTTGCGAAGGTAAGACCCCAGATCCGTTCTGCTGGGCGTGGCATCGCCAAAGACTGCGCTCTGCTACTTTTATCCGTATCAACAGATACGAAGAAAAATCCTAACGGACGCGTTAGGTACCCGATAAATTTGACTGGGACTCGACAGAATGGTAAGACCTTACGCGGCACTTTGTCGAAGTTTACACCAGTATCCCGAGATCATGTCCAGGGACGTGATCTTGAAGTAGGTTTTTGCGGATTGCCACTAGAGCAGTTAACTAGTACCTGATCCGTCAGATGAACTAGCCCCAACTACCATTATCCCTGTACAATATAGAATTTTATGTGAAGAAGTATAAAAAGGTTAAAGCTTTCGAAATAAAAATAAAAAGTGGAGATTTTCCCTGACTCTACGATTCAAGCAAAATCTCGGGGGCTACTGACATAGGCATCCCAAATGGGCCTGCCGAAGATAGTACCCGGGGTTTACTGAAGGCCCACTACCCGAAGAATAAGAAGATTCGGGAGCCCAAGATATATTAAGGAAAGTTAAGAGTTGTAATAGGAAGTGTTATTTGTAATCTGGCGGGATGAGTTAGAAACCGTCCCGGACTCTGTAACTTGTATAGCACGAATCCCTCGGCTCCACCTCCTATATAAAGGGGGAGTCGAGGGACGAAGAGATAATCGAATCATTGTCTACAAACCCTAGTTTTCACAATCGTCGAGTACTTTTCGGCTGAAACCTTCGAGATCTACTTACCCTCTACTTCCAACTAAACCCTAGCCTACAATCCATAGGCATTGACAAGTTGATACCTTGTCAGCGATAGCTCATGAAATGGGGAGAAAACATGAAAATTGTGAGCTATAGCCCACGGAAATGGAGGCATTAAACATGAAATACGTTAGTTTTTGCGACGCCTCTCAAACCATGTATCTGTGGATAATGTAGCTGGAAATCATCCCAGAAACCTGAAAATGTGCGCTATAGCCCATGAATTAGCTAAAAACATGAAAAATATGAGCTATAGCTCATGGATATGGAGGAAGCAAACATGAAATACCCGAGTTTTTGTGGCCCCTCTCAAACCATGTATGAGTGGTTACGGTAGCGGAAAATCATCCTAGGAGCTGGAAAATGTGCCCTATAGCCCATGAAATGGGTAGAAAACATGGAAATTATGAGTTATAGAACACGGAAATGGAGACAACAAACATGAATTACACGAGTTTTTGCGGTGCCTCTCAAACCATGTATCGGTGGTTACGGTAGCTAGAAAGCATCTCGGGAATCAGAAAATGTGCGCTATAGCCCATGAAATGGGCAGAAAACATGAAAACTGTGAGCTAGAGCCCAATCAAATGGAGGCAGAAAACATGAAAAACACGAGTTTTTGGCATGCTTCTCAAACCATGTATCGGTCGTGATGGTAGTTGGAAATCATCTCGGGAACCAGAAAATGTGCGCTATAGCCCATGAAATGGGTAGAAAACATGAAAACTGTGAGCTATAGCCCAAGGAAATTGAGGACGAAAACATGAAAAACACAAATTTTTGCGATACCTCTCAAACCATGTATCAGTATCTACGGTAGCTGAAAATCGTCCTGGGAGCTAGAAAATGTGCGCTATAGCCCAAGAAATGGGAAAAACATGAAAGTTGTGAGCTATAGCCCACGGAAATGGAGGCTGAAAACATGAAAAACACGAGTTTTACGACGCCTCTAAACCCATGTATCGGTCGTTACGGTAGCTGGAAATCATCTCGGGAACCGGTAAATGTGAGCTACAGCCCACGGGAATGAAGGCTAAAAACATGAAAAACATGAGTTTTTGCGGCGCCTCTCAAACAATATATCGGTGGTTACGGTAGCTAGAAATCATCCCGGGAACCAGAAAATGTGCGCTATAGCCCATGAAATTAGCTGAAAAGATGAAACCGTGAGCTATAGCCCAAGGAAATGGAGGAAGAAAACATGAAAAACACGGGTTTTGAGATGCCTCACAAACCATGTATCTATCATTACGGTAGCTGAAAATCGTCCCGGGAACAAGAAAATGTGCGCTATAGCCCATGAAATAGGTAGAAAACATGAAAACTATGAGCTATAGCCCATGGAAATGGAGGTAGAAAACATGAAAAACACAAGTTTTTGCGATGTCTCTCAAACCATGCATCAGTATGTACGGTAGCTGAAAATTGTCCTGGGAGCTGGAAAATGTGCGCTATAACCCAATAAATAGGCAAAAACAAGAAAACTGTGAGCTATAGTCCATGGAAATGGAGGCAGAAAACATGAAAAACACGAGTTTTGAGACGCCTCTAAAACCTTGTATCGATCGATACGGTAGCTGGAAATTTTGTCGGGAACCGGAAAATGTGCTCTATAGCCCATGAAATGGGCAGAAAACATGAAAGTTTTTACCTATAGAACATGGAAATGGAGTCAGAAAACATAGAAACACGAGGTTTTACGATGTCTCTCCGAAAATGTATGGATGGTTACGATAGCTGGAAATCATCTCGAAAACCGGAAAATGTGCGCTATAGCCAATGAAATGGCCAACAAACATGAAAACTGTGAGCTATAGCTCATGGAAATGGAGGCAGAAAACATAAAAAACACGAGTTTTTACGTCGCCTATCAAACCAAGTATCGATGGTTACTATAGATGGAAATACTCCAGGGATCCAGAAAGTGAGCGCTATGGCCCATGAAATGGGCAGAACACATGAAATATGTGAGCTATAGCCCACAAAAATGGAGGCAGAAAACATGAAAAAGATGAGTTTTTCGACGCCTCTCAACCCATGTATCGGTTGTAACGGTACCTGTGAATCATCTCGCGAACCAAAAAATGTTCCCTCCCATGAAATGGCCAAAAACAAGAAAACTGTGAGCTATGTCTCAGGAAAATGGAGGCTGAAAACATAAAAACACAAGTTTTTGCGATGCCTCTCAAATCATGTATCGGTATGTACAGTGGCTGAACATCGTCCTTGGAGATGGAAAATGTGCGCGATAGCCCATGAAATGGGTACAAAACATGAAAAATATGAGCTATAGCCCACAGAAATGGAGGCAGCGAACATGAAATACGAGAGTTTTTGCGACGCCTCTCAAACCATGTATCGGTGGTTAATGTAGTTGGAAATCGTCCCAGAAACCGGAAAATGTGCAATATAGCCCATGAAATGGCTAAAAAACCTGAAAACTATGAGCTATAGCCCATTTAAATGGAGGCAGCAAATATGAAATACCCGAGTTTTTGCGGTGCCTCTCAAACAATGTATCAGTGGTTACAGTAGCTGAAAATCATCCTAGGTGCTGGAAAATGTGCGCTATAGCCCATGAAACGGGTAAAAACATGAAAACTATGAGTTATAGCCCTCAGAAATGGATGTAGCAAACAGGAAACATACGATTTTTTTGGCGCCTCTCAAACCATGTATCGGTGGTTACAGTAGCTAGACATCATCCCGGGAACCGAAAAATGTGCGCTAGAGCCCATGAAATGGCCAAAAAACATGAAAACTGTGAGCTATATCCCAAGGAAATGGAGGCTGAAAACATGAAAAACACAATTTTTTGCGACGCCTCTCTCATACCATGTATCGATATGTACGGTAGCTGAAAATCATCGTAGAAGCTGGAAAATGTGCGCGATAGCTCATGAAATGGGTAGAAAACATGAAAATTGTGAGCTATAGCCCACGGAAATGGAGGCATTAAACATGAAATACGTTAGTTTTTGCGACGCCTCTCAAACCATGTATCGGTGGATAATGTAGCTGGAAATCGTCCCGGAAACCTAAAAATGTGCGCTATAGCCCATGAATTACCTAAAAACATGAAAATATGAACTATAGCTCATGGATATGGAGGAAGCAAACATGAAATACCCGAGTTTTTGTGGCGCCTCTCAAACCATGTATCAGTGGTTACGGTAGCAGAAAATCATCCTAGGAGCTGGAAAATGTGCCCTATAGCCCACGAAATGGGTAGAAAACATGGAAATTATGAGTTATAGAACACGGAAATGGAGACAACAAACATGAATTACACGAGTTTTTGCGGCGCCTCTCAAACGATGTATCGGTGGTTACGGTAGCTAGAAAGCATCCCGGGAATCAGAAAATGTGCGCTATAGCCCATGAAATGGGCAGAAAACATGAAAACTGTGAGCTATAGCCCAAGGAAATGGAGGCAGAAAACATGAAAACACGAGTTTTTGGCATGCTTCTCAAACCATGTATCGGTCGTGACGGTAGTTGGAAATCATCTCGGGAACCAGAAAATGTGCGCTATAGCCCATGAAATGGGTAGAAAACATGAAAATTGTGAGCTATAGCCCAAGGAAATGGAGGACTGATAACCCACAAGTATAGGGGATCGCAATAGTCTTCGAGGGAAGTAAAACCCAAATTTATTGGTTCGACACAAGGGGAGGTAAAGAATACTTATAAGCCTTAACAACTGAGTTGTCAATTCAGCTGCACCTGGAAAAGCACTAGTAACAGGGGTGATGTGAAAGTAGCAGTGATATGAGAGCAATAGTAAAAGTAACACAGCAGCAGTAACAGTAATATGAGAGCAATGACACCAGAAAATAGTTGGTACTACTTCCAATGACATGTAGAACAAGTATATGATGATGAGAGATGGACCGGGGTTCCCAGCGATCTACACTAGTGGTAACTCTCCAATAAGTGACAAGTGTTGGGTGAACAAATTACAGTTGGGCAATTGATAGGATTGAAATAGCATTAAGACAGAACATCAATTCATTAATCATGTAGGCATGTTTTCCATATATAGTCGTACATGCTCGCAATGAGAAACTTGCACAACATCTTTTGTCCTACCAGCCGGTGGCAGCCGGGCCTCAAGGGAATCTACTGGATATTAAGGTACTCCTTTTAATAGAGCACCGGAGCAAAGCATTAACACTTGGTGAAAACATGTGATCCTCACATCACCGCCATCCCCTCCGGTTGTCACTACTGCAGAATAGGCCTCTAGTGACAGGCACAAAAGGCATGTTAGTGACAGGCAAAGTGTCTGTCACTAATGACTAGTCACTGGTATCAAGTTACTAGTGACCAGCAATGTGCCTGTCACTAGTGTGTGCATACTAATGACAAGCAAAAAGAGAAGCCTGTCACTAGTTGTGATGGAAGGCCACAGCCCTATGAGGTTTTGTAGTGACAGGCTTATTATCTTGCCTGTCACTGGTTTGAATTTTCATTATAAAAAAATAAATGTTTTTTTTCACGAATATTCCCGATAGCACAAATAAGACATTATAAAAAATAAAATGGATTTTCCACGAATATTTCATATCGCACAACTAGATGTGTACCAATGATACATTCACATCACCCAATATGACATAACATTTGTACAGAAGTTGCAATCTATCTCATCAAGCTATTCATGTACATGCTCTCCATTAACTCAATCTCACCAAGCTGTGGAATGCATCCGCTGCTATCCAAGGAAGAAATAGGGTTCACAGGCTTGTCCATCTTCATTTGATACAGATGGTTTATTCAATATGGTAGGAGCTGGTCGAGCATGTCCTCGCACTCATCCACAAGATGATACATGAGGTCAGTGTTGAAGAAAGGCTGGGGCAGCACATTTTAAATGAAGTGGAGACAGATAAGGGTCCCTAGTTCTCTTGTCATACTTCTTGAGAATCTTGACCAGACCTGTAATGACGAAAGGGAACATAAGCATCGTAGATAATGAAAAATGAAAGGAATTAATGGGGCTCTATAATATCTTAGACCGGTTATAGCGACACATGACCATAGGTAGCTACAATAGTAGAAGGAATTAATTGGGGATCCGTAATATATGCAACAACGCACCATTTTCAATGAAGTGCAGCAATGCAATTGCAAACAAAGCAACCCAACAGTACACACTTTGGCCTATAAATTTAGAGATGTGCATTTAATTAAGTCTACTATACTAAAATGACATCAACTTGGTCATATGGTTCCGGCTCGAATTATTTACAGAGAAAGATAACTACTCTAGGCTACTACAGTAGAATGATTCAAAGATGTGCAGATATATTACTCAGTGAATCAACACATATTTATATGAAGCAACAAGTCAAGGAACATAATCAATCACCTTCCCAAACTTCTCCATGTGCTTGGCCTGCAGCGAGATGGCCACCGACGGGCTGCAGAGAAGCAGGTAATATGTATCATCAGTAAAAGAAATTCAAGCGCGTGTAGCACAGATACAGAACCAGAAAAAAAATGCGTGACCAGCAGTAGCTCAGAACAGCCGCCTCCATCGACTATTTCAGTGCTAGTCTAAACTACTTATAAAAGCAAGAACTTGGCAGAAAAAAATGATTTCAGCCGTTAATTCTTGTGCATCGAACGGTCCGCATCGCTTCAATGACGAGCACCCCAGCCTAACCACAGTAATTACAGCCTTGCCACCGCCCACCGTCTCCCGTCGCAGTCGCACAGGCCATCCAGAATCCCCGTCGTCGCCTAGGACGACTATCCTGGTCGCTGCCGGAGCAGGAACCGTGGCTGCCGAGTAGGTGGCTCTGTGGATGGCGTTTTGGTTCGAATTGTCGCACCCACAAGCCTGGCAAGAGCCCTCTGAATGTTGAGAAGGCAAAATGTATGCAGGAGATCTTGTGTGGTTGCTAGGTGAGTACAGTAGGTAATTTTTCATGGAGATCGAACAATAGGTAAAGTTTTTGACATGGATTAATAAGATGAGTAAATTATCAGCGAAAGTTGGAGCAATGATTCCTGTGTGCGATGTGACAAGAGTTTCAAGGTAAATGCCTGTTCAACAAGAGGGGGCCAATTCCATAGGAAACACAAACTAGGCACTAAAAAATGGTCAAGCTACAGAGCAGATACAATGGATAATTAGTGGCTGTGTCATGATGAGATATCTTTTATGATTAATATACTTTTTAGGGTCTAGTTTACAATGAAATTATGAGATTTTTTTCATGAAAAAACAAGAGATATACTCCCTCCATTTACAAATAAATGTCACAGATTTGTCTAGATACACATGTCTAGAACTCTATATATGTGTATATAGATAAATCTGCACACACCTGTTTCCAAATGGAGGAAGTTTTTGATGCTCCAAAGAAAAGAACATTGCTAATGACAAAAAGACTAGACGCAGACTAGAACCGCATGTGCAGACAATTTTGCTAATGAACAAAAGCGGTCAGCCATCAGGTCATGGATAAAGACTGGACGAGCAGGCATACTCCTTTAATCGCTGCAGACTAGACGAGCTAGTAATTTGCTGATAGGCTTTTGCTCATAAACAAAAGCGGTCAGCCATCAGGTCATGGATAAAGACTGGACGAGCAGGCCTACTCCTTTAATCGCTGCAGACTGGAAGAGCTATCAATTTGCTGATAGGCTGGATCATGTGTAGTGATTATACCTGGTAAAGAAGAAATTTGCACTTTGGAAGAGGGGGGGAGGGGGGGTCGTGGCCCAGTTTCTCCACCATGACGCTCCGAACATGCTGTTGTGGTGTACAGCAATACTCTGAAAAAATATTTAAAATGTACATGACGCTTTAACTCATTTTTTGTGCAGACTATTGCAGTGGGCTAATTGAAAAATGAGCAGCAAATTTGGCAGCCCATGATAGCACATACCCCATTTACTGGACAAACTAATTACTGCGTGCTTTTTTATATTAAATAGTAATGTGCTTGTGTAAAAAAGTTATATACTAAAATCTGATAGAGTCGGTTAATCTTAATGGTGCCCATACAGTGAAGGCATTGTGTCTGAATGTGGTTACATTGTAATCTATAGTGTATAAATTAATTGCATTGCTAGTAGTATTGTATAATTTCCATGATAGAAGTAAAAAACAAAAAATAACGGCATGTATTTATCCTCAGCATTTACTAACATAGAAAAGTGTTTTATTTTTATCAGGTATGAATGGGCTTCCAATTGTAGAAAGTCAAAAGTTAAGATTTGCATACACAGTTGAAGATTTGCACACAGTCTTTGGCACGATGATGCAGATGATTTGCACTATTATTAATCATGAAGAAAAAACATGCATTTCAAGCTGACCAAATATATGATGAATAAAATGCCCCATACCTCATCCAAAGATCATGCATGCTTGATCAGTTGGGTTGCAGCAGCCTTTGTGCGTGAATCATGAACCTCCGGTGAGTCATCACCGCCATAGAAAACCCCAGATTCCGAGGCAACCTCTATGTTGATGATTTTTGCGAAAATTCTTGATGCGTGTAAACTCTGTCTTCCGCTCAAATTGATTGCACTTCAGATGAGTACCGAACAACTGAATGTCTACACTTTTATTGAAATGCCTCTGTTTCCTCACAAATATTTCCATATGGTAGCATAGATGTTGTTATTTTGACTTAGTTTCTACCTTCTTCAGTTTCAGAAGCAGGAGGTGAACCAGAAACATCAGCATATGAGTCGTATCTGTCTGAAGATTCTTCCATTCCTACACAAAGATGTTAGTATTAGCTATTATGTTTTCAACAACTTAGAAATCTGAGGGAAGTGATATATTTGATAATATATTTCCAAGCACAATATCAGAATGATTTTTTAGGAAGATACACTAAATGTTCATGTTGGTCATGCTCTGATATATATATATGTAAACTAGGAGCACCAGACAATTGCTCAAGATGTCCAACATTTAGCTGGCGGAAAAAGCATTTTATAAACAAGCTGAAGTAGTTCTAGCTGAGGGGAAGTTAACAGAATCAAGGCTGACCAGCTTGCAAAGATACAGAAGCAGGATAGTTTGCATGTCGAGCAGTAAGGGCACCACGATAATAAAATTGTTTTCTGCAATTGAAGCTTCTATAGCTCAAGGGCAGATTGGTATACAGCAGGCCCATTGATACTGCAAGGAATGAGTGGAACCATGTACACCTACATAGAGGTCTGAGGTCAACTTAAAAAATAGTGGAGCAGTGGTCAGATACCTAGTCTGGCTTCAAGGAGCAGTGGTGCAGGGCACCGGCGTTCTCGATTCAGGCAGAGGCGTTCTCGATTCAGGCAGAGGCGTCCTCGCATCAGGTGAACGAGCGGCGCGGCGTTGGGGATGCGGGGGGAGCAAAGGAAATGGTGCGGCGTTGGAGATGCAGGGCGGCGTCCTAGGGCGGCGGCGTTGGGATGCAGGGCCGCGCCTGGCTTAGGGCGTTCGTCGCGTAGGGGGAGGGCGTCCACGCGTCGGGCGGCGGTATTGGAGTGGGCTGGCGGCGTTGGAGGGGGCTGGCGGCGCTGCGTTTGGACGGGGCACATGGCGGTCGGCGCGGCGTTTCGTCCGGGGTGCAGGGCGACCGGCGACCGAGACGGGGCGCAGGGCGACCGGCGACCGGGACGGAGCGCAGGGCGGCTGCGGTTGGGGATTAGGAGGGCTCGGCGTAAATTGCTGCGGTTGGGGATTAGGACTTAGAGGGCTCGTCTCTAAATATCTCTTTCGATTGTGCGCTAGGTTCGGCGTCGGCCAAATTGCTAGAGTTTTAAAACAAGATCGGTTTATTTCGTACTGCAAAGTGCAAACAGTGGACATCTATGATCTCAAAAAAAAGTGGACATCTAGCGACCTTTGGCTTTGGCTGGACTCGTGTTGCGCGGCATCGAGCAGATTCCGCTCCGGCCACGTCGACCGGCCCACAATTGATGAGGAGCTGGTGGGCAAACACGGATTGGTAGTGACAGGCTCTTTTATTAGCCTGTCATTAAAATATTTTCAGTCCTGGCCGCTCTTTAAAAAAAAAAACAGTGACATCCTTTTTATACGGCATGTCACTAGTGTTTTGTATCAGTGACAGGCATATTTGTGCCCGTCACTGATACACTATCTAGTGACAGGCACAATTTTGCCTGTCACTAATTACCTGGAGGCTATAAGCCTTTCTGCAGTAGTGTGTCCCGATTTCTGTCACTTCGGGGCCTTTGGTTCCGGACAGGACATGTGCATACAACTTGTAGATACAATCTAAGCAATAATTATAGATCTTAAATCTAAGATCATGCCACTCGGGCCCTAGTGACAAGCATTAGGCATAACAAGATTGCGGCAACAATAACTTCACAAACTTTATAGATAGACTAATCATAATGTATCATCCATCGGATCCCAACAAACACAACACCGATTACATCAGATGGATCTCAATCATGTAAGGCAGCTCATGAGATCATTGTATTGAAGTACATAGGATAGAGAGTACCAACTAGCTACTGCTAGAACCCGTAGTCCATGGGGGAACTACTCACGGAGCATGATGGAGGCGGTGGTGTTGATGGAGATGGCTTCCGGGGGCACTTCCCCGTCCCGGCAGGGTGCCGGAACAGAGACTTCTGTCCCCCGAATTGGAGTTTCGCGATGGCGGCGGCGCCCCTGGAGTCTTTCTGGAGTTTCGTCAATTGGTCTCGTGTTTTTAGGTCGAAAGGGGTTAAATAGGCGAAGAGGCGGCGCGGGAGGGGCGACAGGGTGGCCCCACACTAGGCCGGCGCGGCCAGGGTGTAGCCCGCGCAGCCCACATGTGTGGTGGCCCCCTGGCTCTCCTCCGACTCCCCTTCGGTGTTCTGGAGCCTTCCGGGAAAAATAAGATCTTCGGTCTTTGTTTCGTCGAATTCCGAGAATATTGCCCGAACAGCCTTTCTGGAATCAAAAACAGCAGAAAACAGGAACTGGCACTGTGGCATCTTGTTAATAGGTTAGTTCCGGAAAACGCATGAAATCATCATAAAGTGCAAGCAAAACATGTAAGTATTGTCATAAAACAAGCATGGAACATCAGAAATTATGGATACGTTGGAGACGTATCAGCATCCCCAAGCTTAGTTCCTACTCGTCCTCGAGTAGGTAAACGATAAAAAGAATAATTTCTGTAGTGACATGCTACTTACATAACCTTGATCATACTATTACAAAGGACATGAGATGAATGAAGTGACTCAAGGCAATAATCTATAGTTGCTAACAAATAGATAACATATAGCAAAACTTTTCATTAATAGTACTTTCAAGACAAGCATCAAAAGCCTTGCACAAGAGTTAACTCATAAAGCAATAAATTCAAAGTAAAGGCATCGAAGCAACACAAAGGAAGATATAAGTTTCAGCGGTTGCTTTAAACTTTCAACATGCATATCTCATGGATAATTGTCAACATAAAGTAATATGATGAATGCAAATAAGCAAGTATGTAAGAATCAATGCACAGTTAACACAAGTGTTTGCTTCTAAGATGGAAGGAAGTAGGTAAAATGACTCAACATAAAGTAAAAGAAAGGCCCTTTGCAGAGGGAAGCATTGATTGCTATATTTGTGCTAGAGCTTTTGTTTTGAAAACATAAAGAGAGCATAAAAGTAAAGTTTTGAGAGGTGTTTGTTGTTGTCAATGAATGGTAGTGGGCACTCTAACCCCCTTGCCAGACAAACCTTCAAAGAGCGGCTCCCATGAATTATTTTTATTTTTGGGTGGCACTCCTTCCAACCTTTCTTTCACAAACCATGGCTAACCGAATCCTCGGGTGCCTGCCAACAATCTCATACCATGAAGGAGTGCCCTTTTATTTTAGTTTTATTATGATGACACTCCTCCCCACCTTTGCTTTCTCAAGCCAGGGCTAACCGAATCCTCGGGTGCCGTCCAACAATCACATACCATGGAGGAGTGTCTATTTAGGTTAATTAATTTGGGACTGGGAATCCCATTGCCAGCTCTTTTTGCAAAATTATTGGATAAGCGGATGAAGCCACTAGTCCATTGGTGAAAGTTGCCCAACAAGATTGAAAGATAAACACCACATACTTCCTTATGAGCTATAAAACATTGACACAAATCAGAGGTGATAAATTTTCAATTGTTTAATGGTAGCACTCAAGCAATTTACTTTGGAATGGCAGGAAATACCACATAGTAGGTAGGTATGGTGGACACACATGGCATATGTTTTAGCTCAAGGTTTTGGATGCACGAGAAGCATTCCCTCTCAGTACAAGGCTTTGGGCTAGCAAGGTTGTTTGAAGCAAACACAAGTATGAACCGGTACAGCAAAACTTACATAAGAACATATTGCAAGCATTATAATACTCTACACTATCTTCCTTGTTGCTCAAACACTTTTACCAGAAAATATCTATTCCTTAAGAGAGACCAATCATGCAAACCAATTTTAACAAGCTCTACAGTAGTTCTCCACTAATAGGTTTAAACTACATGAAAAAACTTAATCATGATCTACTTGAGAGCTCAAAACAATTGCCAAGTATCAAATTATCCAAGACATTATGAGGCATTTTCTGTTTCCAACCAAATAGCAATAAGTACTGTAGCTTCCAACTTTTATCATTGAACATTAAAAGTAAAACGAAGAACACAAGTGTTCATATGAAAAAGCGGAGCGTGTCTCTCTCCCAAACAAGGATTGCTAGGATCCATCTTATTCAAACAAAAACAAAAATAAAAGCACACAGACACTCCAAGTAAAGGACATATGATGTGACCGAATAAAAATATAGTTTCAATAGAAGAAACCTGATAAGTTGATGAAGAAGGGGATGCCTTGGGCATCCCCAAGCTTAGACGCTTGAGTCTTCTTGAAATATGCAGGGATGAACCACGGGGGCATCCCCAAGCTTAGACTTTTCACTCTTCTTGATCATATATCATCCTCCTCTCTTGACCCTTGAAAACTTCCTTCACACCAAACTTCTCATAAACTTCATTAGAGGGGTTAGTACTCAAAAAACTTGAATCCACTTTTAGTCCTGTAGTGACACATTGCAAGTACTCAATAAAACATTAGCTACAGCTCTCCAAGTCTAGAAAGCCTTGCTTAAAGTCCACAAGAGACAATGCAAAAAACAGAGATAGAATCTGCAAAAACAGAACAGCCAGTAAAGACAAATTTTAAAGAGGTACTTCCGTTGCTCAAATCAGAAAACTCAAAACTAATGAAAGTTGCGTACATATCTGAGGAACACGCACGTAAATTGGCATATTTTTCTGAGTTACCTACAGCGAAAACAGCCCAGATTCGTGACAGATAGAAATCTGTTTCTGCGCAGAAATCCAAATCTAGTATCAACCTTCGATTAGAGGCTTCACTTGGCACAACATTGCAATAAAATAAAGATAAGGAGAGGTTGCTACAGTAGTAACAACTTCCAAAACACAACAAAACAGTAGCAAAATAAACACATGGGTTATCTCCCAAGAAGTTCTTTCTTTATAGCCATTAAGATGGGCTCAGCAATTTTAATGATGCACTCGCAAGAAATAAGAGTTGAAGCAAAAGAGAGCATCAAAAGGCAAACTCAAAACACATTTAAGTCTAACCCACTTCCTATGCATAGGAATCTTGTACACAAATAAATTAATGAAGAACAAAGTGACAAGCATAAGAAGATAAAACAAGAGGGACTTCAAAATTTTCAGCGTATAGAGAGGTGTTTTAGTACCATGAAAATTTCTACAACCATATTTTCCTCTCTCATAATAATTTTCAGTAGCTTCATGAACAAACTCAACAATATAACTATCACATAAAGCATGCTTTTCATGATCCATAAGCACATAATTTTTATCAATCTCAAAAATAGTGGGATCCAAACTTTCAAACCCACTATTATCAATAATATAACATGATGATTGATCAATCTCAAAAGATATGGGACTCATAGATAAAGTCAAGAACTCTCCAATCCTATTTTCATTAGTAGTACAATTAATATTATCAAGTAACATAGGACCATCATCTAGAGCTTTATCATAAACATTTGCTAAGCAAAATTCTTTAGTACCATGCATTTCGACATCAGGCGCAAACAAAGCATTATCATAAGATTTATCAAAATAGCATGGATTATCATAGATAACAGTAGCATAATTATTTTCACAAGTTTTACTCATAGGGAATATTTCAAGAGAATCCACAAGAACATAACATTCATCCTTCTTCGGTAAGCATGGAGGACAATCAAATAGTGTAAGAGATAAAGAGTTACTCTCATTAGAAGGTTGGCATGGGTAGCAAATCCATTCTTCCTCCTTTTGTTCATCACTCTCCTTTTCTTTTTCATCCAATGAGCTTTCAGGTTCATCAATTTCCTCCTCTTTTTCATCCAATGAGCTTTCAGGTTCATCAATTTCTTCTTCCACAGGTTCCTGCAAATTGTGAGTGCATTCTTGTGCATTAATGAGTCTCTCTTTATAATCAATGATATAAGGATTATCACTGTAGCATTCTATGCAAGAATTAAGGATAGAAGAGACATAATCTTTAAGGTCCTTACAAACAACACAAGTTTCATAATTTTTCACCATGAAGGATTCAGAGGCTCCCATAAATATGACAAATTGTTCTACCTCTTCGAACCCAAAATGAATATAGCTATTCCGATTATAGTTCTTAATTAAAAATTCCTCACTAAAGCCACATTGAAATTTCAGATGTTTAGTATCCTCTTTAGAGCAACAATTTATATCATGGCGTTTAAGCAAAATTTTAGCAATTGTATTTAATTTTACTATCACAGCACTCATTACTTTACCAGTTCTTGATTCTCTATAATTATTATAATATTCTATAAGCTCCAAGTAGGTTGTAGGTTCTCCCATAATAGCAGTTTTTAATTTTTAGGTTTTTCAAATTTTTATGGATTTTTGGGTATATGAGAAAAGTAAAACAAGACAAAAAGAAACTAAGCAAAATAACACTAGACAGAAATAAACTAAGCACAAATAAACTAGACAAAAGTAAACTAAGCAAAACAAAATAAAACAAAATAAAAACAGAGAGAGAGGTAGAGTGTACTCCCCAGGTGAACTTATGAGTAGAGCTATGCCTCCCCAGCAACGGCGCCAGAAAACAGTCTTGATAACCCACAAGTATAGGGGATCGCAATAGTCTTCGAGGGAAGTAAAACCCAAATTTATTGATTCGACACAAGGGGAGGTAAAGAATACTTATAAGCCTTAACAACTGAGTTGTCAATTCAGTCGCACTGAAAAGCACTAGTAACAGGGGTGATGTGAAAGTAGCAGTGATATGAGAGCAATAGTAAAAGTAACACAGCAGCAGTAACAGTAATATGAGAGCAATGACACCAGAAAATAGTTGGTACTACTTCCAATGACATGTAGAACAAGTATATGATGATGAGAGATGGACCGGGGTTCCCAGCGATCTACACTGGTGGTAACTCTCTAATAAGTGACAAGTGTTGGGTGAACAAATTACAGTTGGGCAATTGATAGGATTGAAATAGCATTAAGACAGAACATCAATTCATTAATCATGTAGGCATGTTATCCATATATAGTCGTACGTGCTCGCAATGAGAAACTTGCACAACATCTTTTGTCCTACCAGCCGGTGGCAGTCGGGCCTCAAGGGAATCTACTGGATATTAAGGTACTCCTTTTAATAGAGCACCGGAGCAAAGCATTAACACTTGGTGAAAACATGTGATCCTCACATCACCGCCATCCCCTCCGGTTGTCCCGATTTCTGTCACTTCGGGGCCTTTGGTTCCGGACAGCGACATGTGCATACAACTTGTAGATACAATCTAAGCAATAATTATAGAGCTTAAATCTAAGATCATGCCACTCAGGCCCTAGTGACAAGCATTAGGCATAACAAGATTGCAGCAACAATAACTTCACAAACTTTATAGATAGACTAATCATAATGTATCATCCATCGAATCCCAACAAACACAACACCGATTACATCAGATGGATCTCAATCATGTAAGGCAGCTCATGAGATCATTGTATTGAAGTACATAGGATAGAGAGTACCAACTAGCTACTGCTAGAACCCGTAGTCCATGGGGGAACTACTCACGGAGCATGATGGAGGCGGTGGCGTCGATGGAGATGGCTTCCGGGGGCACTTCCCCGTCCCGGCAGGGTGCCGGAACTGAGACTTCTGTCCCCCGAATTGGAGTTTCGCGATGGCGGCGGCGCCCCTGGAGTCTTTCTGGAGTTTCGTCAATTGGTCTCGCGTTTTTAGGTCGAAAGGGGTTAAATAGGCGAAGAGGCGGCGCAGGAGGGGCGACAGGGTGGCCCCACACCAGGCCGGCGCGGCCAGGGTGTAGCCCGCGCGGCCCACATGTGTGGTGGCCCCCTGGCTCTCCTCCGACTCCCCTTCGGTGTTCTGGAGCCTTCCGGGAAAAATAAGATCTTCGGTCGTTCTTTCGTCGAATTCCGAGAATATTGCCCGAACAGACTTTCTGGAACCAAAAACAGTAGAAAACAGGAACTGGCACTGTGGCATCTTGTTAATAGGTTTGTTCTGGAAAATGCATGAAATCATCATAAAGTGCAAGCAAAACATGTAAGTATTGTCATAAAACAAGCACGGAACGTCAGAAATTATGGATACGTTGGAGACGTATCAAGGACGAAAACATGAAAAACACAAATTTTTGCGATACCTCTCAAACCATGTATCAGTATATACGGTAGCTGAAAATCGTGCTGGGAGCTAGAAAATGTGCGCTATAGCCCAAGAAATGGGAAAAACATGAAAGTTGTGAGCTATAGCCCACGGAAATGGAGGCTGAAAACATGAAAAACACGAGTTTTCCGACGCCTCTAAACCCATGTACCGGTCGTTACGGTAGCTGGAAATCGTCTCGGGATCCGGTAAATGTGAGCTACAGCCCACGGGAATGAAGGCTAAAAGCAAGAAAAACATGAGTTTTTGCGGCGCCTCTCAAACAATGTATCGGTGGTTACGGTAGCTAGAAATCATCCCGGGAACCAGAAAATGTGCGCTATAGCCCATGAAATTAGCTGAAAAGATGAAAACCGTGAGCTATAGCCCAAGGAAATGGAGGAAGAAAACATGAAAAACACGGGTTTTCAGATGCCTCTCAAACCATTTATCTATCGTTACAGTAGCTGAAAATCGTCCCAGGAACCAGAAAATGTGCGCTATAGCCCATGAAATAGGTAGAAAACATGAAAACTGTGAGCTATAGCCCATGAAATGGAGGCAGAAAACATGAAAAACACAAGTTTTTAGGATGTCTCTCAAACCATGCATCAGTATGTACGGTAGCTGAAAATCATCCTGGGAGCTGGAAAATGTGCGCGATAACCCAAGAAATAGGCAAAAAACAAGAAAACTGTGAGCTATAGTCCATGGAAATGGAGGCAGAAAACATGAAAAACACGAGTTATGCGTCGCCTCTAAAACCTTGTATCGATCGATACGGTAGCTGGAAATTTTCTCGGGAACCGGAAAATGTCCTCTATAGCCCATGAAATGGGCAGAAAACATGAAAGTTTTTACCCATAGAACATGGAAATGGAGGCAGAAAACATAAAAAACACGAGGTTTTGCGATGCCTCTCCGAAAATGTATCGATGGTTACGATAGCTGGAAATCATGTCGGAAACCGGAAAATGTGCGCTATAGCCCATGAAATGGCCAACAAACATGAAAACTGTGAGCTATAGCCCATGGAAATGGAGGCAGAAAACATAAAAAACGAGTTTTTGCCATGCTTCTCAAACCATGTATCGGTCGTGGTGGTAGTTGGAAATCGTCTCGGGAACCAGAAAATGTGCGCTATAGCCCATGAAATGGGTAGAAAACATGAAAACTGTGAGCTATAGACCAAGGAAATGGAAGACAAAAACATGAAAAACACAACTTTTTGCGGTACCTCTCAAACCATGTATCAGTATCTACGGTAGCTGAAAATCATCCTGGGAGCTAGAAAATGTGCGCTATAGCCCAAGAAATGGGAAAAACATGAAAGCGGTGAGCTATAGCCCACGGAAATGGAGGCTGAAAACATGAAAAACACGAGTTTTACGATGCCTCTAAACCCATGTATTGGTCGTTACGGTAGCTGTAAATCGTCTCGGGAACCGGTAAATGTGAGCTACAGCCCACGGGAATGAAGGCTAAAAACATGAAAAACATGTGTTTTTGCGGGGCCTCTCAAACAATGTATCGGTGGTTATGGTAGCTAGAAATCGTCTCGGGAACCAGAAAATGTGTGCTATAGCCCATGAAATTAGCTGAAAAGATGAAAACCGTGAGCTATAGCCCAAGAAATGGAGGAACAAAACATGAAAAACACGGGTTTTGAGATGCCTCTCAAACCATGTATCTATCGTTATGGTAGCTGGAAATCGTCCCGGGAACCAGAAAATGTGCGCTATAGCCCATGAAATAGGTAGAAAACATGAAAACTATGAGCTATAGCCCATGGAAATGGAGGCAGAAAACATGAAAAACACAAGTTTTTGCGATGTCTCTCAAACCATGCATCAGTATGTACGGTAGCTGAAAATCGTACTGGGAGCTGGAAAATGTGTGCTATAACCCAAGGAATAGGCAAAAAACAAGAAAACTGTGAGCTATAGTCCACGGAAATGGAGGCAGAAAACATGAAAACACGAGTTCTGCGACGCCTCTAAAACCTTGTATCGATCGATACGGTAGCTAGAAATTGTCTCAGGAACAGGAAAATGTGCTCTATAGCCCATGAAATGGGCAGAAAACATGAAAGTTTTGACCCATAGAACATGGAAATGGAGGCAGAAAACATAAAAACACGAGTTTTTGCGATGCCTCTCCGAAAATGTATCGATGGTTACGATAGCTGGAAATCATCTCGGAAACCGGAAAATGTGCGCTATAGCCCATGAAATGGCCAACAAACATGAAAACTGTTAGCTATAGCCCATGGAAATGGAGGCAGAAAACATAAAAAACACGATTTTTTACGTCGCCTATCAAACCAAGTATCGATGGTTACTATAGCTGGAAATACTCCAGGGATCCTGAAAATGAGCGCTATGGCCCATGAAATGGGCAGAACACATGAAATATGTGAGCTATAGCCCACAAAAATGGAGGCAGAAAACATGAAAAAGATGAGTTTTTCGACGCCTCTCAACCCATGTATCGGTCGTAACGGTACCTGTGAATCATCTCGCGAACCAAAAAATGTTCCCTCCCATGAAATGGCCAAAAACATGAAAACTGTGAGCTATATCCCCGGGAAATGGAGGCTGAAAACATGAAAACACGAGTTTTTGCGACGCCTCTCAAATCATGAATCGGTATGTACAGTGGCTGAACATCGTCCTTGGAGCTGGAAAATGTGCGCGATAGCCCATGAAATGGGTACAAAACATGAAAACTGTGAGCTATAGCCCACAGAAATGGAGGCATCAAACATGAAATACAAGAGTTTTTACGACGCCTCTCACACCATGTATCGGTGGTTAATGTAGTTGGAAATCGTCCCAGAAACCGGAAAATGTGCGCTATAGCCCATGAAATGGCTAAAAAACCTGAAAACTGTGAGCTATAGCCCATGTAAATGGAGGCAGCAAATATGAAATACCCGAGTTTTTGCGGTGCCTCTCAAACAATGTATCAGTGGTTATAGTAGCTGAAAATCATCCTAGGAGCTGGAAAATGTGTGCTATAGCACATCAAATGGGTAAAAACATGAAAACTATGAGTTATAGCCCTCAGAAATGGAGGTAGAAACATGAAACATACGAGTTTTTGCGGCGCCACTCAAACCATGTATCGGTGGTTACAGTAGCTAGACATCATCCCGGGAACCGAAAAATGTGCGCTAGAGCCCATGAAATGGCCAAAAAACATGAAAACTGTGAGCTATATCCCAAGGAAATGGAGGCTGAAAACATGAAAAACACGAGTTTTTGCGACGCCTCTCATACCATGTATCGATATGTACGGTAGCTGAAAATCATCCTAGAAGCTAGAAAATGTGCGCGATAGCTCATGAAATGGGGAGAAAACATGAAAATTGTGAGCTATAGCCCACAGAAATGGAGGCATTAAACATGAAATACGTTAGTTTTTGCGACGCCTCTCAAACCATGTATCGGTGGATAATGTAGCTGGAAATCATCCCAGAAACCTGAAAATGTGCGCTGTAGCCCATGAATTAGCTAAAAACATGAAAAATGTGAGCTATAGCTCATGTATATGGAGGAAGCAAACATGAAATACCCGATTTTTTGTGGCGCCTCTCAAACTTGTATCAGTGGTTACGGTAGTAGAAAATCGTCCTAGGAGCTGGAAAATGTGCCCTATAGCCAATGAAATGGGTAGAAAACATGGAAATTATGAGTTATAAAACACGGAAATGGAGACAACAAACATGAATTACACGAGTTTTTGCGGCGCCTCTCAAACCATGTATCGGTGGTTACGGTAGCTAGAAAGCAACCCGGGAATTAGAAAATGTGCGCTATAGCCCATGAAATGGGCAAAAAACATGAAAACTGTGAGCTGTAGCCCAAGGAAATGGAGGCAGTAAACATGAAAAACACGAGTTTTTGCGACGCCTCTCATACCATGTATCGATATGTACGGTAGCTGAAAATCATCCTAGAAGCTGGAAAATGTGCGCGATAGCTCATGAAATGGGGAGAAAACATGAAAATTGTGAGCTATAGCCCACGGAAATGGAGGCATTAAACATGAAATACGTTAGTTTTTGCGACGCCTCTCAAACCATGTATCGGTGGATAATGTAGCTGGAAATCGTCCCAGAAACCTGAAAATGTGTGCTATAGCCCATGAATTAGCTAAAAACATGAAAAATGTGAGCTATAGCTCATGGATATGGAGGAAGCAAACATGAAATACCCGATTTTTTTGTGGTGCCTCTCAAACTTGTATCAGTGGTTACGGTAGCAGAAAATCGTCCTAGGAGCTTGAAAATGTGCCCTATAGCCAATGAAATGGGTAGAAAACATGGAAATTATGAGTTATAAAACACGGAAATGGAGACAACAAACATGAATTACCCGAGTTTTTGCGGCGCCTCTCAAACCATGTATCGGTGGTTACGGTAGCTAGAAAGCATCCCGGGAATTAGAAAATGTGCGCTATAGCCCATGAAATGGGCAAAAAACATGAAAACTGTGAGCTGTAGCCCAAGGAAATGGAGGCAGTAAACATGAAAAACACGAGTTTTTGGCAAGCTTCTCAAACCATGTATCGGTTGTGACGGTAGTTGGAAATCATCACGGGAACCAGAAAATGTGCGCTATAGCCCATGAAATGGGTAGAAAACGTGAAAACTGTGAGCTATAGCCCAAGGAAATGGAGGATGAAAACATGAAAAACACAAATTTTTGCGATACCTCTCAAACCATGTATCAGTATATACGGTAGCTGAAAATCGTCCTGGGAGCTAGAAAATGAGCGCTATAGCCCAAGAAATGGGAAAAACATGAAAGCTGTGAGCTATAGCCCACGGAAATGGAGGCTGAAAACATGAAAAACACGAGTTTTACGACGCCTCTAAACCCATGTATCGGTCGTTACGGTAGCTGGAAATCGTCTCAGGAACCGGTAAATGTGAGCTACAGCCCACGGGAATGAAGGTTAAAAAAACATGAGTTTTTGTGGCGCCTCTCAAACAATGTATCGGTGGTTACGATAGCTAGAAATCATCCCGGGAACCAGAAAATGTGCGCTATAGCCCATGAAATTAGCTGAAAAGATGAAAACCGTGAGCTATAGCCCAAGGAAATGGAGGAAGAAAACATGAAAAACACGGGTTTTGAGATGCCTCTCAAACCATGTATCTATCATTACGGTAGCTGAAAATCGTCTCGGGAACCAGAAAATGTGCGCTATAGCCCATGAAATAGGTAGAAAACATGAAAAATGTGAGCTATTGCCCATGGAAATGGAGGCAGAAAACATGAAAAACACAAGTTTTTACGATGTCTCTCAAACCATGCTTCAGTATGTACGGTAGCTAAAAATCGTCCTGGGAGCAGGAAAATGTGCGCTATAACCCAAGAAATAGGCAAAAAACAAGAAAACTGTGAGCTATAGTCCATGGAAATGGAGGCAGAAAACATGAAAAACACGAGTTTTGCGACGCCTCTAAAACCTTGTATCGATCGAGCACATTTTCCGGTTCTCGGGACAATTTCTAGCTACCGTAACCACCGATACATGGTTTGAGAGGCGTCGCAAAAACTCGTGTTTTTCATGTTTTCAGCCTTCATTTCCGTGGGCTAGAGCTGAAAGTTTTCATATTTTTTCCCATTTTTTGGCTCCTAACGATTTCCAGCTACCGTAACCGCCGATACCTTGTTTGAGAGGCGTCGCAAAAATTCATGTTTTTCATGGTTTCTGTCTCCATTTACGTGGGCTATTGCTAACAATTTTCATGTTTTTTGCCCATTTAATGGGCTATATCGCACATTTTCCTGTTCTCCACACAATTTCCAGCTACCGTAAGAACCGATATTTTTTTGACAGGCGTCGTAAAAACTCGTGATTTTCATGTTTTCTGCCTCCATTTTCCGTATTTCAGACAATTTCTAGCTACCGTAACCACCGATACTTGGTTTTAGAGGCGACGCAAAAACTCATGTTTTTCATGTTTTCAGCCTCCATTTCGGTGGGCTAAAGCTGACAGTTTTCCACATTTCATGGGCTATAGCGCACATTTTCTGGTTCCCATGACGATTTCCAGCTACTGTAACCACCGATACTTGGTTTGAGAGGTGTCGCAAAAACTCGTTTTTTGCATGTTTTCTACCTCCATTTCAGTGGGCTATAGCTCACAGTTTTCATGTTTTTGCCCATTTCGTGTGCTATATCGCACATTTTCTGGTTCCCTGGACAATTTCCAGCTACCGTAAACACCGATACTTGGTTTGAGAGGCGTCGCAAAAACTCGTGTTTTCATGTTTTCAACCTCACTTTCGGTGGGCTATAGTTCATAGTTTTCATGTTTTTGCCCATTTCATGGGCTATAGCGCACATTTTCCGGTTCCCGGGACAATTTCTAGCTACCGTAACCACTGATACATGGTTTGAGAGGCGTCGCAAAAACTCGTGTTTTTCATGTTTTCAGCCTTCATTTCCATGGGCTAGAGCTGAAAGTTTTCATGTTTTTCCCCATTTTTTGGCTCCTAGGACGATATCCAGCTACCGTATCCGCCGATACCTTGTTTGAAAGGCGTCGCTAAAATTCATGTTTTTCATGGTTTATGTCTCCATTTACGTGGGCTATAGCTAACAATTTTCATGTTTTTTGCCCATTTAATGGGGCTATATCGCTCATTTTCTGGTTCTCCAGACAATTTCCAGCTACCGTAAGAACCGATATTTTTTGACAGGCGTCGTAAAAACTCGTGATTTTCATGTTTTCTGCCTCCATTTTCCGGTTTCTCGGACAATTTCTAGCTACCGTAACCACCGATACTTGGTTTCAGAGGCGACGCAAAAACTTGTGTTTTTCATGTTTTCAGCCTCCATTTCGGTGGGCTAAAGCTGACAGTTTTCCCCATTTTATGGGCTATAGCGCACATTTTCTGGTTCCCATGACGATTTCCAGCTACTGTAACCACCGATACTTGGTTTGAGAGGTGTCGCAAAAACTCGTTTTTTGCATGTTTTCTACCTCCATTTCAGTGGGCTATAGCTCACAGTTTTCATGTTTTTGCCCATTTCATGTGCTATATCGCACATTTTCTGGTTCCCTGGACAATTTCCAGCTACCGTAAACACCGATACTTGGTTTGAGAGGCATCGCAAAAACTCGTGTTTTTCATGTTTTCAACCTCTATTTCCATGGGCTAGCTCACATCTTTCATGTTTTTTGCCCATTTCATGGGCTATAGCGCACATTTTCTGGTTCCCGGGACAATTTCCAGCTACCGTAAGAACC
Source organism: Lolium perenne (assembly GCF_019359855.2). NCBI lineage: Eukaryota > Viridiplantae > Streptophyta > Magnoliopsida > Poales > Poaceae > Lolium > Lolium perenne. The sequence continues at coordinate 352,561,736 of NC_067246.2, forward strand.
GATACTTGGTTCGAGAGGCGTTGCAAGAACTCGTGTTTTTCATGTTTTCTGCCTCCATTTCCATGGGTTATAGCTCATAGTTTTCATGTTTTCTGCCCATTTCATGGGCTAGAGCTGATAGTTTCATGTTTTCTGCCCATTTCATGGGCTATAGCGCACATTTTCTGGTTCCCAAGACTATTTCCAGCTACCATAACCGCCGATACTTGGTTTGAGAGGCGTCACAAAAACTCGTTTTTTCATGGTTTCTTCCTCACTTTCCGTGGGCTATAGCTCATAGTTTTCATGTTTTTGCCCATTTCATGGGCTATAGCGCACATTTTCCGGTTCCCGGGACAATTTCTAGCTACCGTAACCACCGATACATGGTTTGAGAGGCGTCGCAAAAACTCGTGTTTTTCATGTTTTCAGCCTTCATTTCCATGGGCTAGAGCTGAAAGTTTTCATGTTTTTCCCCATTTTTTGGCTCCTAGGACGATATCCAGCTACCGTAACCGCCGATACCTTGTTTGAAAGGCGTCGCTAAAATTCATGTTTTTCATGGTTTATGTCTCCATTTACGTGCGCTATAGCTAACAATTTTCATGTTTTTTGCCCATTTAATGGGGCTATATCGCTCATTTTCCGGTTCTCCAGACAATTTCCAGCTACCGTAAGAACCGATATTTTTTGACAGGCGTCGTAAAAACTCGTGATTTTCATGTTTTCTGCCTCCATTTTCCGGTTTCTCGGACAATTTCTAGCTACCGTAACCACCGATACTTGGTTTCAGAGGCGACGCAAAAACTCGTGTTTTTCATGTTTTCAGCCTCCATTTCGGTGGGCTAAAGCTGACAGTTTTCCCCATTTCATGGGCTATAGCGCACATTTTCTGGTTCCCATGACGATTTCCAGCTATTGTAACCACCGATACTTGGTTTGAGAGGTGTCGCAAAAACTCGTTTTTTGCATGTTTTCTACCTCCATTTCAGTGGGCTATAGCTCACAGTTTTCATGTTTTTTCCCATTTCATGTGCTTTATCGCACATTTTCTGGTTCCCTGGACAATTTCCAGCTACCGTAAACACCGATACTTGGTTTGAGAGGCGTCGCAAAAACTCGTGTTTTTCATGTTTTCAACCTCTATTTCCATGGGCTAGCTCACAGCTTTTATGTTTTTGCCCATTTCATGGGCTTAGCGCAAATTTTCCGGTTCCAGGGACAATTTCCAGCTACCTGATAACCCACAAGTATAGGGAGTGTATCGTAGTATCTTCGATAAGTAAGAATGTCGGTCCCAACGAGGAGCAGAAGGTGTTGACAAGAAGTTTCGATGAAGGATTCACTGTAAATGCTCACAGACAAGTATTCAGGGGGTTTTGATGTAACAGATGAATAAAGTACGAGTAAGTAAAGTGCGAGAGTAATAATTGCAGAGAGTGGCCCAATCCTTTTTAGCTCAAAGGACAAGCCGGTTTGTTTACTTATAATGACCAAATGTTCTCGAGGACACACGGGATTTTAGTCTAGTGCTTTCGCTACATATGGCTAATTAATCTTCATTGTTTTGATAAGTGTTGTGTGGGTGAACCTATGCTAATGTACCGCCCTTCCTAGGACTAATACATACTTGTGATTATACCCCTTGCAAGCATCCGCAACTACAAGAAAGTAATTAAGATAAATCTAACCACAACCTTAAACTCTGAGATCCTGCTATCCCTCCTGCAACGATATACCAACGGGGGTTCAGGTTTCTGTCACTCCGGCAACCCCGCAATTGGCAAATGAATACAAGATGCATTCCCCTAGGCCCATAAAGGTGAAGTGTCATGTAGTCGACGTTCACATGACACCACTAGAAGAATAACACCACAACTTAAATATCATAACATTGAATATTACACAACCATACTTCACTACTAACATTTAGACTTCACCCATGTCCTCAAGAACTAAACGAACTACTCACGAGACATCATATGGAACATGATCAGAGGTGATATGATGATGAATAACAATCTGAACATAAACCTTGGTTCAACGGTTTCACTCAATATCATCAATAACAAGTAGAAATCAACACCGGGAGAGTTTCCCCTATCAAACAATCAAGATCCAACCTGAATTGTTACAGCGGTGACGATGTGCAGCGGTGGAGACGGCGGTGATGATGATGTAGATGATGACGATGGTGATGGAGATGATGTCCAGCTCGATGACGGCGACGATGGCGTCGATTTCCCCCTCCGGGAGGGAATTTCCCTGGCGGATCTCAGCCTGCCGGAGAGCTCTTTTCTCTATGGTGTTCTCCGCCCCGCAGAGGCGGCTGTGACTCTTCGCGACTTACTCTCTGGAGCTTAGGTTTTCGGGACGAAGAAATACGCGAAGGAGAGGAGGCCAGAGGGGGCTGTGGGCCCCCTCCCCACAAGGCGGCGCGGCCAGGGCAGGGCCCGCGCCGGCCTGTGAGGGGGGCCCATGGTGGCCCTCCTCGGCTCCTCCTTCTGGCTCTCGTAATCTTCTGGAAAAATAGGATTTTTCATATAACTTTCGTCAATTATTGATCTTCTGAAATATTGCATTCTGACGGTGCTTTTTCCAGCAGAATCCTGACTCCGGTGCGCGATCCTCCAACAATCATGAAACATGCAAAATAGATGAAATAACATAAGTATCGTCTCCAAATATGAAATATATCAATGAATAACAGCAAATTATGATATAAAATAGTGATGCAAATTGGACGTATCAACTCCCCCCAAGCTTAGACTTCGCTTGTCCCCAAGCGAAACTGAACTCGGTAAACAGGACCACATGTTTATGGAGTGAAGAGTCGATAAATAAAATACGGACAAGAAGCATCATATTCATTCACAAAAGACATTCTAGTAAACAACTTCCTCATATAATTCAACTTGAAACAAGTATAAGGTAATCACAAATAAAGGTGCATAAGAAATCATAGTTGGTGATGGCAAACTTCGTTCTTGGTCAGAGAACAATTAACAGGTTATACTTATCTTATCGAGCAGCGCTCTTATGTTAAAGTTTATATGGCACAACTTGCATACTCAATCATAAAAATCTCCTCATGATCATTGATAACTTTCAAAGCTATATTCATTCAGATAAAACTTATACTAAACAAGGAAGAGTAAAAGACATGATGAAGTAAATCACAATATAATGGTTTGATCACAACAACTCGAATGCTTGCTTAAGATGGAGGGAAATAGGTTTACTGACTCAACATAAAGTAAAAGACAGGCCCTTCGCAGAGGGAAGCAGGGATTAAATCATGTGCTAGAGCTTTTTCAGTTTTGAAATCATATAAAGAGAATAAAAGTAACGTTTTGAGAGGTGTTTGTTGTTGTCAACGACTGGTAGCGGGTACTCTAACCCCCTTGCCAGACAAACTCTCGAAGAGTGGCTCCCATAAAGTTTTATTTTAGGTTGGCACTCCTTCAACCTTTGCTTTCACAAACCACGGCTAACCGAATCCTCGGGTGCCTGCCGACAATCTCATACCATGAAGGAGTGCCTTTTATTTTATTTTAGTTTTATTTAGATGACACTCCTCCCCTCCTTTGCTTTCTCAAGCCATGGCTAACCGAATCCTCGGGTGCCTTCCAACAATCACATACCATGGAGGAGTGTCTATTTGTAAAATTATGAAAGTTAATTAATTTGGGACTGGGAACCCCATTGCCAGCTCTTTTTGCAAAGTTATTGGATAAGTGGATGAAGCCACTAGTCCATTGGTGAAAGTTGCCCAACAAGATTGAAAGATAAAACACCACATACTTCCTCATGAGCTATAAAACATTGACACAAATAAGAGATAGTAAATTTTGAATTATTTAAAGGTAGCACACGAAGTATTTACTTGGAATGGAAGGAAATACCATGTAGTAGGTAGTTATAGTGGACACAAATGGCATAGGTTCGGGTTAAGGTTTGGATGCACGAGAAGCAATTCCTCTCAGTACAGGTCTTTGGCTAGCAAGGTTAATTAGCAAGCACAAGAGTTGAGGGAAACAAACAAATATACATGTGATAGAAACAATCATGCATCTTTCTTGTAAGCACAAACAATTTTAACTTCAGAATAATAAGCTATGAGCTAACAAGAAAAGAAGATAATGAAACAACTACATGTATTTCTCTTTTCTACTTAAACCTCAAAGTGTTGTTGCTATTGACCAATGCTAAGTTTGCCAAAACCAAATAGATTTATTCAATGCTCCCAAAGTGATACCAATACTAGTAACAAGATCAATCATATAATAAGGATTGCAAACTAAAATAAGATGTGCAATATGTAAATGATAAGACTTCTCATTGATATTCCATAACGATAACTCACACCAAGGGATACATAGACAACCAACTAAAGGAGAGATACTTCCACACTGCAACCTATCTTATATGATAACTTCCCTACTCATGATATGACACTACTTGATAGTAAAAAGTAAAAGATAGTGATGATGTGATACCGCGGAACTACCCCAAGCTTGGAACAAACCAAGGGGATGCAAATTCTGATGATGAATTACTCCTTCGGCGGTGGTGGTGATGAATTCTCGACAAGCTTCTCAACAAGCTCCTGAAGCTCATCAATCTTGTACATGAGGTTGCGGATCATCTCCGAATTGTGCTCGACGCGATTAAGAAGTATGTCCGATGGCGAGTCCCAATTCTTGGAGTTATTTCCCCACCCTTCAGCTTCAGGATTCATCCTTCCTGTAGTGTTAGAATGATCTATATCCCAATTGCTAGGCAATGCTGCCTTGGGAGTCCTTTCAATTTGAATATTGTAAATTAGATTGCGGAAGGGTTGGTAAGTGCCTGAAGAAGATGTCTTTGGAGCTAGGTAATGACGTGGAACCCTTCCTCCGGTGCGAATTCTTGTGCTCCTGTTTGCACTAAAGGGGTTATCCACCACTTTGATGCTTGCGACGGTAGCACGCGGGTATGCGCGCGAGTCTTCCTCCACTTCTTCTTCATCTTCTTCCTTGACGCTCTCGTCCACCTCTTTCCACTCGGGATCTTGAATATCTTCATCCGAAAGCCCCTTGCCCTTGTTCTTCGAGACCATGGTGATTCTATATTGAGAACAGATCCTGGCAGAAACAGCTCGAAACAAAACACGTCAAGAAAACGATATACGGACCTCCAGGGGCCCGGGGGATTATATAGCAGGAATTTGTATGTCATAAGGAAAGTAACAGGTCGAACCAAAGTCGGAGAGGGGCAACGAGGCGGCCAGCTCATAAGGCGGCGCGGCCAGGCTGGGGCCCAAGCCGGCCTATGGGGGCACGCCTTCGTGCGTCTCCTCCACTCCGTTTCGATCTCGTAATTTTTCATATTTTCCAAAAACAGCAAAAACATTGTTCAGAAAGTAAATCACGAACTTTTTATTACCTGTACTGTTACCTATTCGAAGTTGAGTTCTGGCAGATTGTCAATTTGACCTTTGATGAAAGCCTTTGGTGTTTCCACTCGAATAACATCAACATCTTCATTGTAAGAATCACCTGAGATATAATGCTTGAGTCTTTGTCCATTCACCACTTGTGTGGCATTGCCTTGGAGAGAGCTAATTTTAATTGCTCCTGAACGATACACGTCCTCAACGACATATGGTCCTTCCCATTTCGAGAGTAATTTCCCTGCAAAGAATCTGAGACAAGACCGATACAATAGGACTTTATCCCCAATATTAAATTCTTTTTTGATAATTCTTCTATCATGCCATTTCTTAACTTTCTATTTAAAGAGTTTAACATTTTCATAAGCTTCACTTCTCCATTCATCTAGAGAACTCAATTGTAGCAACCTCTTCTTACCGGCAAGTTTAGGATCTTTATTTAGTTCCCTTACAGCCCAATAAGCTTTGTGCTCTAGTTCTATAGGTAAATGACAAGCTTTTCCATAAACCATTTTATAAGGTGACATGCCCATGGGATTTTTATAAGCAGTTCTATAAGCCCATAGTGCTTCCTTCAATTTACTAGCCCAATTCTTTCTAGTTTTATTAACAGTCTTTTCCAAGATAGATTTAATCTCTCTATTTGATAATTCTACTTGCCCACTGGTTTGAGGATGATAAGCGGAAGCAATTCTATGATTAATACCATATTTAGCAAGAGTTTTTCTAAAACCACCATGAATAAAATGAGAACCTCCATCAGTCATAATATATCTAGGAACTCCAAATCGAGGAAAAATAATATTTAAAAGCATTCTTAAAGAGGTCTCACCATCAACACTTTTTGTAGGTATGGCTTCCACCCATTTAGTAACATAATCAACAGCAACAAGTATATGAGTGTTACCTTCTGAAGAGGGAAAAGGTCCCATGAAGTCAAATCCCCAACAATCAAATGGTTCAATAACAAGAGTATAATTCATAGGCATTTCATTGCGTCTGGAGATATTACCAACCCTATGACATGTAGGATAACGTTGCATAGAAAACAAAAATTTTCCTACCGCGAACACGCAATCCAAGCCAAGATGCAATCTAGAAGACGGTAGCAACGAGGGGGTATCGAATCTCACCCTTGAAGAGATTCCAAAGCCTACAAGATGAGGCTCTTGTTGATGCGGTAGACGATCACTTGCCGCTTGCAAAAGCGTGTAGAAGATCTTGATCACCGGCGCCACGAACGGGCAGCACCTCCGTACTCGGTCACACGTTCGGTTGTTGATGAAGACGACGTCCACCTCCCGTTCCAGCGGGCAGCGGAAGTAGTAGCTCCTCTTAAATCCGACAGCACGACGGCGTGGTGTCGGTGGCGGTGGAGAACTCCGGCGGAGCTTCGCTAAAGCACGCGGGAGATATGGAGGAGAGGGGGCGGCTAGGGTTTGGGTGGGGGTGGCCGGCCACTTCAAGGGGGGCGGCCAGCTTGTGGTCTTGGGGTGGCCGGCCCCCTCCCCTTGGCCCTCGTTATATAGGTGGAACACCCAAGAGTTGGTCTACAAGTCTTCGAATAAGACCCCAAACAAGAAACCTTCCATAACTCATGAAACCTACCCAAGCTAGGACTCCCACTAGAGGTGGGAGTTCCACCTTCCTTGGGAGGGGGTGGCCGGCCCCCCTTGGGGAGTCCACTTGGGACTCCTCCCCCTTAGGGTTGGCCGGCCATGGGAGGTGGAGTCCCACCGGGACTCCGCCTTCCTTAGTGGTTTCTTCCGGACTTTTCTAAAACCTTCTAGAACCTTCCATAGAACCTTCCGAATCATTTTAATTCACATAAAATGACATCCTATATATGAATCTTATTCTCCGGACCATTCTGGAACTCCTCGTGATGTCTGGGATCTCATCCGGGACTCCGAACAAATATTCGAACTCCATTCCATATTCAAGTTCTACCATTTCAACATCCAACTTTAAGTGTGTCACCCTACGGTTCGTGAACTATGCGGACATGGTTGAGTACTCACTCCGACCAATAACCAATAGCGGGATCTGGAGATCCATAATGGCTCCCACATATTCAACGATGACTTTAGTGATCGAATGAACCATTCACATACGATACCAATTCCCTTTGTCACGGGATATTTTACTTGTCCGAGGTTTGATCTTCGGTATCACTCTATACCTTGTTCAACCTCGTCTCCTGACAAGTACTCTTTACTCGTACCGTGGTATGTGGTCTCTTATGAACTTATTCATATGCTTGCAAGACATTAGGCGACATTCCACCGAGAGGTCCCAGAGTATATCTATCCGTCATCGGGATGGACAAATCCCACTGTTGATCCATATGCTTCAACTCATACTTTCCGGATACTTAATCCCACCTTTATAACCACCCATTTACGTAGCGGCGTTTGGTGTAATCAAAGTATCTTTCCGGTATAAGTGATTTACATGATCTCATGGTCATAAGGACTAGGTAACTATGTATCGAAAAGCTTATAGCAAATAACTTAATGACGAGATCTTATGCTACGCTTAATTGGGTGTGTCCATTACATCATTCATACAATGATATAACCTTGTTATTAATAACATCCAATGTTCATGATTATGAAACTAATCATCCATTAATCAACAAGCTAGTTAAGAGGCATACTATGGACTTCTTTGTTGTCTACATATCACACATGTACTAATTTTTTGGTTAATACAATTATAGCATGATATATAAACATTTATCATAAACATAAAGATATAAATAATAACCACTTTATTATTGCCTCTAGGGCATATCTCCTTCAGTCTCCCATTTGCACTAGAGTCAATAATCTAGATTACATTGTAATATACCTAACACCCATGGCATTCTGGTGTTGGTCATGTTTTGCCCTAGGGAGAGCTTTAGTCAACGGATCTGCTACATTCAGATCAGTGTGTACTTTGCAAATCTTTACTTCTCCATCTTCGATGTACTCGCGAATCGAGTGGTAACGCAGCTTGATATGCTTCAGCCTCTTGTGTGACCTTGGCTCTTGTGCATTGGCGATGGCACCCATGTTATCACAGTAAATGATTAATGGGTCCAATGCACTAGGAACCACACCGAGCTCTACAATGAACCTCTTCATCCATACCGCTTCTGATGAAGCCTTTGAAGCCGCTATGTACTCTGATTCTGTTGAAGACTTCGCCACCGTGCACTGCTTTGAGCTTGCCTAGCTTACTGCAGCACCATTCAATATAAACACGTACCCAGACTATGACTTAGAGTCATCAGGATCAGTGTTCCAACTTGCATCGGTGTAACCATTTACTACGAGCTCTTGGTCACCTCCATAATAAAGAAACATATCCTTAGTTCATTTCAAGTACTTCAGGATATTCTTGACCGCTGTCCAGTGTTCCATTCCTGGATCACTTTGATATCTGCTAGTCAAACTAACAGCATGTGCTATATCCGGTCTAGTACATAGCATGGCATACATGATAGATCCTACTGCCGAGGCATAGGGGATATTACTCATCCTTTCTCTTTCTTCTGCCGTAGCCGGTCCTTGAGTCTTACTCAAGACCTTGCCTGGTAACATAGGTAAGAACCCTTTCTTACTTTCGTCCATTCTAAACTTCTTTAGATTCTTGTCCAGATATGTACTCTGTGATAGCCCTATTAGGCGTTTTGATCTATCTCTATAAATCTTGATGCCTAATATATACGATGCTTCACCAAGGTCTTTCATTGAAAAACTATTATTCAAATAACCTTTCACACTGCTTAGTAGTTCTATATCATTCCCGATCAATAATATGTCATCTACATATAATATCAGGAATGCTACAGAGCTCCCACTCACTTTCTTGTAAATACAGGCCTCTCCATGACACTGTATAAACCCGAAGTCTTTGATCACCTTATCAAAGCGTCGGTTCCAACTTCTTGATGCTTGCTTCAGTCCATAGATTGAACGCTGAAGTTTTCATACTTTGTCAGCATTTTAAGGATCGACAAAACCTTTGGGTTGTACCATATACAACTCTTCCTCAATGTCTCCATTAAGGAACGCCGTTTTGACATCCATCTGCCAAATCTCATAATCGAAAAATGCAGCTATTGCTAACAAAATCCTCACAGATTTTAGCTTCGCTACAGGTGAGAAAGTCTCATCGTAGTCAACTCCTTGAATTTGTCGGAAACCCTTTGCGACAAGTCGAGCTTTATAGACAGTAATGTTACCATCAGCATCTGTTTTTCTCTTGAAGATCCATTTATTCTCAACAGCCTTTCGGCTATCAGGTAAGTCTACCAAAGTCCATAATTTGTTATCATACATGGATCCCATTTCGGATTTCATGGCTTCTTGCCATTTGTTGGAATCTGGGCTCATCATCGCTTCTTCATAGTCGAAGGGTCCTCATCATTGTTATCCACAATCATGACATTTAGACAAGGATCATACCAATGAGGAGTGGTACATTCCCTTGTCGATCTGCGAGGTTCAGTAGTTTCCTCGTTCGAAGTTTCATGATCATTATCATTAGCTTCCTCTATTGCCGGCGTAGGCGGTACAGGTACAATTTCCGGTACTGCGCTACTCTGATCAACGAGTATAGATTCATCAATCTCATCGAGTTCTACTTTTCTTCCAGTCACCTCTTTAGTGAGAAATTCTTTCTCAAGAAAGGTTCCGTTCTTAGCAACAAAGATTTTGCCTTCGGATCTGTGATAGAAAGTGTACCCTATAGTTTCCTTAGGGTATCCTATGAAGAGGCATTTCTCCGCTTTGGGTTCTAGCTTGTCTGGTTGTAACTTCTTTACATAGGCTTCGCAACCCCAAACTTTCAGGAACGACAGCTTAGGTTTCTTATTAAACCATAATTCATACAGTGTCGTTTCTACGGATTTTGATGGTGCTCTATTTAAAGTGAATGCGGCTGTCTCTAATGCATAACTCCAAAATGATAACGGCAAATCAGTAAGAGACATCATAGAACGAACCATATCTAAGAGAGTTTGATTACGACGTTCGGACACACCGTTTCGTTGAGGTGTTCCCGGCGGTGTCAGTTGTGAAAGTATTCCGCATTTCTTTAAATGCATACCAAACTCATAACTCAGATATTCACCTCCATGATCAGATCGTAGATATTTAATCTTCTTGTTACGTTGATTTTCTACTTCACTTTGGAATTCCTTAAACTTCTCGAAAGTTTCGGATTTATGTTTCATGAAATAGATATACCCATATCTACTCAGATCATCCGTGAAGGTTAGAACATAACGATAACCACCGCGCGATGCTACGCTCATTGGTCCGCACACATCGGTATGTATGATTTCCAATAAGTCAGTAGCTCGCTCCATCATACCAGAAAATGGAGTCTTAGTCATTTTTCCCATTAGACATGCTTCGCATCTATCAAGTGACTCAAAGTCAAGTGATTCAAGTAATCCATCAGTATGGAGTTTCTTCATGCGTTTCACTCCAATATGACCAAGACGACAGTGCCACATATAAGTAGAATTATCATTCAATTTAATTCGCTTAGCATCAATGTTATGTATATGTGTATCACTACTATCGAGATCTAACAGAAATAAGCCATTCTTTTGTGGTGCTCGACCATAAAAGATATTATTCATAAAAACAGAACAACCATTATTCTCAGACTTGAATGAATAACCGTCTTGCATTAAACTAGATCCAGATATAATGTTCATGCTCAACGCGGGTACAAAATAACAATTATTTAGGCTTAAAACTAATCCCGAAGGTAGATGTAGAGGAAGTGTGCCGACAGCGATCACATCGACTTTGGATCCGTTTCCAACACGCATCGTCACTTCATCTTTCAGTAGTCTTCGTTTATTCTTTAGTTCTGTTTCGAGTTACGAGATATGAGCAACCGAACCAGTATCAAATACCAGTACTAGAACGAGAACCGATGAGATAAACATCTATAACATGTATATCGAGATATACCTTCTTTCTTCTTCTTGACAAGGCCGCTCTTCAGATCAGCCGGATACTTGGAGCAATTACGCTTCCGGTGTCCCTTCTCCTTGCGATAATAGCACTCGGCATCGGGCTTAGGGCCGTTCTTAGGTTTCATAGGAGGCGTGGCAGCTTTCTTACCACCCTTCTTGAATTTTCCCTTAGACTTGCCTGTTTCTTGAAACTTGGTGGTCTTGTTGACCATCAACACTTGGTGCTCTTTCTTGATCTCAATCTCAAGACTTTTAGCATGCCAAAGAGTTCGTGTAACTCCTTGTTCATGTTACGCATATTGTAGTTCATCACAAAGTTCTTGTAACTTGGTGGCGGTAATTGAAGGACACGATTAATCCCCGGTCTGTTAGGAATCACTATTCCCAAGTCATCGAGTTTCTTCGCATGCCCGGTCATGGCGAGCATGTGCTCACTAACGGAGCTGCCTTCTTCCATCATACAGCTGAAGAAATGTTTCGATGCTTCATAGCATTCCACGGCCGCATGAGTCTCGAATATAGCTTTCAGCTCATTCATCAACTCATGAGGATCGTGGTGCTCAAAACGTTTTTGAAGATCGGATTCCAGACTGCACAGGATGGCACACTGAACTTGAGAGTACCGAGTTTTCCGAGTCGCGTAAACAGCTTTTACTTCATCGGTTTCAGTTTCTGCAGGAGGGTGACCTAGCGGTGCATCAAGCACATATTGCAGATTTCCGCCAGAGAGGAAGATCCTCACATGACGGAACCAATCGGTGAAGTTGCTACCGTTGCTCTTAAGTTTTTCTTTCTCTAGGAACTGGTTAAAATTGATTGGGGACGCCATCTCTACAACATATATTTGCAAAAGTTTAGACTAAGTTTATGACAAATTGAGTTCAAATTTTAATTCAACATAATTAAAAATCTAGGTGAACTCCCACTCAAAACAATATCCCTCGCATTGTCTTAGTGATCACACGAACCAAATCCACCGCACCTATGCCCGATCATCACGAGAGAAGGTGTGATTTCAATGGCGAACACTCAAAGTGTTCATCATATCAACCATATGATTCATGCTCTACCTTTCTGTGACGCCCCAAAACCGGTACCATGAGGATCCCAGCGAATCCGCCGAAATCCGCACGATATCGATTTTAGGAGACGCACCACCAAGCGCCTCGTACACGCCGAAGCATGCACGTGATGCGGGTGGAATCAATCACGATAGGTAACATTACAACAGATTTACAATAGAGCCCACAACAAACAGATATATTACAACAACGACTCCAACGAGTCAAGATACAAATAGATACATACAAAGATCCAAATCATACAGAAGATCAAATACGTCCGAGTACGGACAAGATACAAATTGGACTAAGAGTCCTGAAGATAACCAGTGGTGTCCATAACCCTGCCCAGGCCAAGCCGGAAGGGTAACCTCGCTAACGTCGTCTTCATCGAACATATCTTCATACCTGCCCGGTTATATCCCGTAGAAGCAGCAATAAGTACGGGTTCGTACTTAACAAGACTTCAAGACGTATAAGCATTCGTCAACCAGTAGGCACGCAGGGGACTTAGAGGACGCAAGAGGAACATCATAGGCAATATGGTGGGGTTAAGCGGCAGCGCGCAGGCACTAAAAACCTATAGAGACACTCTACAACAGTCGTCTAATCAGAGAAGGTGAGAGAGCGCATAACTAATAGTTCTATACTCTGCAAACATAACACAGCCGATGCATTCCCCCCTCGCAAGGAAGTACTTACAAAGGCACTCACACGGTTGACAAGTTTTAACCATTTATTATTAGAGTTGTGCTAACTTACTACGCAAGTTATTATGATTGAAACAGCAGGTGTAAGTTGTCTATGGTCGAGTCATACAGCTCCAAGTCGTCCATAACCGCGGACACGGCTTATCGATAAGATGTACACCCTGCAAGGGTTGCCCAAATGTACCCACACGCACGATCAAACCACTTGCGACAGGTGGAAATCACGACTCGCACTCTCCTTCACGACAACAATGTCCAGGAAGCCACCTAACCAAGTTGAACCCGTATCGAAGTCCGGCCGTATCTCCGAAGCGGACTTAGCTATGTGCGCCAGCGTGCTAGGTGGTTTAAACACACACTGGGGCGACAAACCACTTCACAGAGGCTCCGCGACCTATACGTGCATACCAGAAACAAGGGATACAAGGCACCCAGGGGCTTCCCAAAGTAAATAAGTAACAGGCTGGCATGCACGCAAACAACAAATGGTAAAACATTGCAAACTAGTTGTGGCCACTGGACAAAGCTGTAGATTCCGGCAGTGGTCGAGGGGAGACCCAGAAACATACCCACGTGTGGTTAGAGCGCTCAGTCTCGGAACAGATAACAAGAACTCGGGGTCCTAGATTTCACGGAAACACAAGTGAGCCGTCATAAAATGAGCAACTAACCCACCGATGTCTCCGCTAATAATTATTAACAAGTAGCCATGATATCCTCAACAGATATAACCATAAACCATGTGTCATGTTCCCCAACAGATAACCCGATAAGATAGCAGTAACGGTAACGAGATATAAACAGCACTAGCATGCACTACGACTCGCAAGGCAGACTCGATAACCAAACAATAGCTGTAGGTGGTTGGTGGAGGCAATATAGGCTGCTTGAGGTAACAAGTGGAAGGAACACGTGACAAGAACGTAACTTAAGGATAGCATGAGGGAGAAGGCAAAATAAAATAGGTAAGCGACTTCTGCAGGGGCAGAAGTATAAGGGAAATGCTTGCCTGTTATAGCTTGCCGAGGAACATCCGGAGAACTTGGCGTATCTCATCGCACCACTTCGCGATCCTATCCGAGAAGAAGCAAATGCTGGAACACACATCGGATGCAAATCTTACTACTACGGCAGAAGAATCGGCATGATCATGATATGATATGCATGGCATGGCAAACATGATGCGGTGATGCAACTTATCCAATTTAAACGGAATCGGAATTCCGACAAGCAATTATTTAGGTTCAAGTTATTTATCTACCCCGCATATTAGATGTGGATTAGCATGGCAAAGACATGGCAAGGGTGCGCTACATCAAAGTTAAATGGAACCGGGACAACATTTATATAGTATCCCTCATATTCCATATGTTCCATATTAGGTGTTATTGCAAACTATCACGAGATTGTATGATGCATAATGCAACAGCAAGCATGGATGGCATAATCATGTTCATCACATTTTTCTGATCAATTTTCATATATAACACTTGTTATTTGGAGTTATAGATTGAGAGATATAAAATAGACAGATTTGCAAAAAAGGAAAGAATGAACAGAGAGAGGGAACGTGCTGAGCCTGAGCATTGCCCAGATTGGCAAAAAGGAAACGGATTAACTTGTGCACGAGAGGATTAGAAACAAGGGCTCCTGGACTGAACAACTACAGGATCACAGACATGTAAAACGACGTGAGTTGTAACTGGAACCAAAACGGAGAGCAGGAGCTCGACTGATGCCTTGTTTGCTAGTTTTCTGGAACTGAAACAAAAGACAGGTCTGAAGCTACAAACAGAGACAGAGAACATGGCCTTTTGCCTTGGAGTTGAGAGATGGATCTGTTGTTTTCAGCAGGAAGCTTCAGATTTTGACCGGATTAGTTGCAAAACGCTGTGAATAAACTAGCTAGTCAAACTAGGTGGCTAGCAAGTGGATTGATTCAAGCCGGGAGCTAGCTAGCAAGCAAGCTCACACACAGGTGGATGGATGAATAGAAATCGTGCAAAGCAGTTAAACTAGCTAGCAGACTGCTCAAAAGGAATTGTAGGGATGCAAGAATGTACATCGTTGTGGTGAGACCTGCTACTATCGCTATGCTGCTTGCGTGCTGATGCTGGATGGGACGCCGGGCGTGCGCGCGGGAGAGCAGCTGGTGCTGGCGCATCAAGGAAAAAAAGAATGCAGCAGCCCGGCTATAATTGAAACAGAGAGACAATGGGGAATTAAAATGGTGTGCATTTTGCCTCAAACGGGAATTTGACCCAGGGATCTGAACTCACGTTTTGATGCAAGGAAACGAGCCAGATGTGCTGCTAGTCTGCTACACATATGATGCACAGGTACATATGCGAGGATAAAAGAAGTAGAGAGAGGTTGCGCTCTGAACCTGACGAAACTGAAGACTGGGCGAACAGGGAGGCGAAGCAGGGACAGCGTCCATCGGTGTCGAGGAAGAGGAAGTCGAGGGTGAGGCTTCCGGGCTGCGCTACTGGTCGGAATCGAACGAGGAGATGTTGGGAAACGCGAACCCGGCCCTAGCCCAGCGCGACGGCGACCATGACGACGGCAAGGACTAGAAGAACTCCGATGAAAACCTCGGTCAGAACAGCGACAAATCCATCAGATTTAGGCGACATGAAGAAGTGGTCGGATGCAGCAGGAAAAGGAAGGAGAAGGGAGAGGGCCTCACCAGGAACACACTGATGGTCTCGGAAAGGACGGAGCAGGTCGGAGGCGGTCGGAGACCTCGCCGGTGCGTGGCGGCCGGAGCGGAGAACGACGATTTGGGCGTCGATTTGGATGGGAAGGAGGGGAAAGGTGGGGAGCAGGTGGAGTGGTGATGCTCACGTTTCGTGCGTGCTCTCTCCAGGAGAAGACAGATGACAGCCACAGAAGGGTGAAGGAAGTTGGGCCAACTTGAAGGTTGCTCGGGAGAGAAAGGCCAAATTAGAATTAGATGGCTTTTGATACTTTCTTCAAGAAAAAGGCAAGAAAAGAAAACAGAGGAAGGAGATACGGTTCAAGATAGAAAGCAATAGATAACAAAGAAAGGAGCAAAGGT
The DNA here is from genome assembly GCF_019359855.2 of Lolium perenne. Classification (NCBI taxonomy): domain Eukaryota; kingdom Viridiplantae; phylum Streptophyta; class Magnoliopsida; order Poales; family Poaceae; genus Lolium; species Lolium perenne. Next base: position 352,577,967 of record NC_067246.2, read on the forward strand.
TGCAAACATTTTAGAAAAAGCCCACCTTTTATTTAAAACTAGATTGTCCAAAATATTGCAAATATCTTTGTTTCGGGTTTTGTTAAAATAAGAAAAGAGCAGAGGAAGGTTTTTATTTAACCATACAAGAGAAATCAAAATAGGGTTTATTGCAAATAATTTTGGCTTTTCGCAAAATATGCAAGGTGAGAGATGCTTGATGCCATGATTATGCACAAAATAAAAATAACAAACAAAATCTAATATGGTATTTTACTGGGCTGCTACAATCGACACCACTAACAAGGAACCTCGCCCCGAGGTTCCACGTCCAGGTACGGGGGAGAGAGGTGAACTATCGGATCTTCAGGAGACGTGTCGATCTTCTCGACACCACTAACAAGAATTCTTGCTCCACGTAGATCGGCGACACCACTAACAAGAAATCTTGTTCCGATGTTGATGATGTGCTTCCGTCGGGATCCTCCGAAGATCGGTCCTAATAGGTGAGGGGCAAAGATCGTCCAACCCGCGTAGAGACGTATGAAAGCAGATAAGAGAAGATTCAAAACTCGCAAAGGTAAGATGAGAAAGAATAGAGGTAAGGAGAAAAATCAGAGCTAACCAGAACTATCCAACGAGTTTTAGAAAATAGGTTTTAACACTAACGTATGTTGGCAAGGTTATCCTATAGGCTGGACTAGTGGGGTATCGTCAACCTGATGCTCTGATACCAACTTGTGACGCCCCAAAACCGGTACCATGAGGATCCCAGCGAATCCGCCGAAATCCGCACGATATCGATTTTAGGAGACGCACCACCAAGCGCCTCGTACACGCCGAAGCATGCACGTGATGCGGGTGGAATCAATCACGATAGGTAACATTACAACAGATTTACAATAGAGCCCACAACAAACAGATATATTACAACAACGACTCCAACGAGTCTGTTGATCGCCAAAACCCACCGGCGGGCAGTGGCCTGTCAACACGGTAGAGCCGGGAAGAGCCTAGAGCTGCGGCTGGCTGAGACCCCTCCGAGCGACGGCCCGCAATGCTCTTCTGGTCACACGCGGCGATGCGAAGTGCAAGGGCGTGCCACCTGACCTATACCTGGTCAGGAAGGTGATGGGGATGCCTCGCTTAGTTCCTGCATGGCATACACGTAAACATTAAATCAGAGCCTCGATCGGCTCTCAGGCTATCCTGTGAATCGGCTCAAAGAGCCGATCCACCCATGATCCGTACGGGGTGCACGAATACTTGGTGATCCTGCTTGATCAAGATAAAGCTAATGAGATCTACGACGATTTAGGGTTTTCACCGCATAATCGGATCATCCTACTCCAGGTTGGGCCTCGCGGCCACGCACGGTGCTCGTAAGTTTCCATCCTAAACAAGGCCACACAACCAACGTGACGTTGATCATCGGAACATCCTGTTTAGGACTTGCGAACGCCACCCTACGTGCCGCTGGATCCTCCCCCCCTTCGTAAGGCCTAACTATTGCAGATATTAAACTAATCCTTGCGGAGCAAGGAGCAATCGTAACGGATCAGATCTACTAGATGATGAACAAGCGGTGCCGCCCCACGCCCGAGATAGGCGTGAGGGCGGCTAGACATGCGAGGGTTGCACTACGTAAGCATGTTTATACGAAGAGCTATGCTAACCCTAACACATCTATGATAACTACGTTGCCCGCCATCAAAGACGCTTCATGCAGACGGCAACGCATGAACAACGTGGGGCTTGTCTTGCCTAGATCGCAAGATGCGATCTAGGCGACATGTCGCTACCCGATTGAAACCCTCGAGACGAAGGAGTTGGCGATGCGCCGAGATTGGTTTGTTTTGGGGTGAACGTTGTGTTGTTGTTTATTCCATAAACCCTAGATACATATTTATAGTCCGGCGGACTTTCTAATTCGGACGTGCACCTAACCGTGCACGAGTAAAACTCTAACTTTTAATCTAAAGATACGATCCACTAAATTACAGATACAATGGGCAATTCAGCCCAACTTCGTGTATAAGGCCAATTCTTGTTTTTCCTTCCATGTATATCTTCAAGTCTTTCTCAATCGTGGCCCACCTCCGACTCGGTCAAATTCTCGTGATAACACATGCCCCCTGGTTTTGGAATTGGTAATTCCAAAATCACTCTGTTTTCCTTCGTCGGGTCATGTCGTGGCGTAACCGTCGCAGTATCTTTCATCATGATGCCACTGCCTCCTCAACTTCTCCGCGTGATTTGGCGTTTTTTTCTTAGGCACCTCTTCCTCGGAAAGCTTGTGGCATTGAATTTCCACTATATCTCCTTTTATTTAACCGCTACGCACGCTTCTCCTCCGTATCTCCATCGCACTAGCACTCCAAAAAGCCCTCCGCCACCATGTCCTCTTCCTCCTCTCGCTCCATCGGGTCCTTCCAACCAGTCCTCCGCATCCCGTGAGCCGACGCCGGAGTACAATCCGGCAGAGGTCCATGCGGCGAACATCCGCCGCGCCATTGCGGCGGGGAGGAGCCGGACCACGACTTCTCCATCTCGGTCCGAGGACGACCGGTCCTCGACGGACGGGGAGAGCGACCTCCGCTTCCTCACCGTTGGGGCAACGGAGGAGGAGAGCGACGACGACGGCCTTCTCCTGCGACTTCACCTCTTCGGTGAGGAGGAGGAGCAGGAAGAGGAGGAGGAGGGACGACAACGAGAGCTCCTCCGACGAGCCGCCGCCGGCCAGCGGTTCCCGCCTTGGCCGGCAATCTTAGCGACTTCGACGGTGACGAGGACGACGCCGACGAAGAGGATGAAGACAACGAGGACCCGGTCGGCGGCCATTGGAGCGACGACGAGCCGCCGGGAGGCGCGCCGGCGGCGCGGCGACGGCAGCGAGGGCGATGATGGCCCGTAGATAGGACTTCTAGAATAGGGCCGTAGTAGTAGATGGGGCAATGTATCCCCTAGTACTTCCTTTTGAGAGCAATCAGCTCTTTTATGTAAGAAATCTAATCAATGAAGAACTTTCCCCAATTTGATCTTGCCGATTTCCTTTGAGTTTAATTTAGCCGATTCCCCCTTCTACTGACCTTGCCGATTCGTCCCCTTTGCCAATGCGTAATGAGCCGATAGTACCACATCGGTCCTTTGAATTTCACCCTTCCCTTCCTCAACTGATGCAGGATCTTTCAGGAAAGCCTTTGAACTTTCTAACCCTCATCATCGTGAAGAAGGTTGCAATGAAGGATCAGCCGATAGTATCCCCAATCGGCTCTTTAAACAGAGCAAAAGAGAGCATCCACCAGGCCTGCTGCCCCCCGAGCCTTACTCGAGGCGAGAATGTCAGAGAGAATGCGCCAAAGCCGATCCTTTTTCTTCCTCCGTCAGCCGATAATCTTTCGTCTCACTTGAACTAGCCCCAAAGATTGGAAATCCTTGACAACGGGGTTCAGGAACCCGGATCGGCTCGAAGTAGCTGAAGAAGTTTCCATTGTTTTACTCACTCGAGGCAACAGAAGGTACCACCGTTGGCCTGGATCTGGTGGAGACTCGATAGACATCGCATAATTTCTACTAAAGTCGATGGTTGCGCATCGGCTGTTTTTTTTTTTACTGGCCGATTTTCTCCTATCAGCCCCCAGTATTCATTGCACACATGTACCCCTGCATCTGTTCCAGTATTCAGGTGCCCCCCGAGCCGAATCTGCCAAATGATTGCAGATATCGGCTTTCTTGGTAAGCCAGGGCACTGCACTTGCACGTCGTCTTCGCAAAGATTCATGCTGACTTCCATCTGCCGACGTGGCGGCATTGCTGATAGATCGTTCTTGACCATAAACAGAATATGTGCAGAAGATAATTTTGGCCGATTGCGGGAATCGGCCTCCACATTGCTTGCTCGATGAAGGTTTTGTAATGTTCCTCCATAAATTTTTTGGGGCCGATCACAAGGATCAGCCTCGCACGGTTTGCTCATTGGTTTAATCTTGCTACTCGGTTAGGCTGGATAAAACCAACCCAACCTCTGACTTGATGCGCCTACTGTCATCCACCTTGAGTGCATCGTATAATCGTGGAGCACTAAGCTCTGTCGGCAAGACGAGCACCATGTTTGTGCCAGCCGATGTTTCATCATCGGCTTTCTTTTGCTTGGGACGCCACTCCATTCTCCGTGGACGACCCTCTTCATTCAGGGCTCGCTGAACCTTTGCAGCCAGATCAGGCCGTGCCTTCCTTAGCGTATGCAAGTATAACCTTTCGGCTTCCTCCAGGGCCGCGCCGCCGAACCCTGCGTTTACGTGAACGGTGAGTCCGTCAGGGCACCACCTTGGACGGTGGTACTGTCTTCTTCTTCTTCTAGTCCCTCGTCTTCGAATCCTCAAGATCTACCCAACGAGGTGACTCGGCGCGTTTGCTTGGTGGTGGGAGAGGCCCTAAGCGCTCAAACACGTACACGTTGGTCGCCTCCTTCTTCTTCTTGTTGCATTCTCGGGCAATTGCCGATTGTGGGCAATCGGCTCATTCCTGAATCCCCAGTTGTCGAAGAAAGGGCAATCCCGGTGTGCGGCGTTGTCATCTTGCTCCCTTGGCTTTGTCCGCGGCACGGCGCTCGTGCTCCTCCTCATCGCGATCCTGCCGACGATGTCTTCTCGCTTCTCTAGCCGAGACGATCTCCTTCATCATCATAGTTGGACCGTCGGCGTTGGTCATACCGACTCACATATTTGTTGAGGAGGTGATCGAGAGAGGTCGCCGATATCTTATGTTCTTCACTTCTCCCTCCGTGACGTAGCGCTTGCCATCATGATGGAGCCGATCGCGTGGAGCGGCCTCTTACGTGTCCTTGCTATGAGAGCAGCTACCCTCATCTCCATCTTTGCCGAGTGGTTCCCAGGCCCCACCATGTTGATGTCGAACGTGGGACCTGGTGGCAGCCCTCGGGGTAGATGACTTCTACCATGTTAACGGCGGGAAGGGCTGGGTGTCTACCTTCATGGCGTATTGGTTGAAAATTAAACGCCCCTTCTCTATCGCCGCTTGGATGTGCCGACGCCACACCCTGCGGTCGTTGGTGGCATGGGAAAGCGAGTTGTGGAATTTGCAAGACGGCTTTCCGTTTAGCTCTTGTGCCGTAGGGAACTTGAGACCTTCGGGAATCGTCAAGCTGTTTCTCCTTAAGCAGGAGGTCGAAGATTTGTTCGGTCTTGGTCACGTCAAAATCAAATCCCCGGGCGGCCCCTGGTGGCTTTACCCATTTGCGGGATACGGGGTTCCTCCCCGAGTCCACTCACCATCGCTATTTCTTGGTCTCCCGCAGCACTTCACCTTCCTCTGTATCGACCATGACTATCCGCACGCTTAAACTTGTCTTGGTACAGTCCGTGGCGCCGTTCATATGCCGATAGTTTCGAACCATGTGCGCCGGCGGATAATACGCTTGGGAGGCCATGTCCTTGAGCCGTGTTGCAAGGCTAGCTACCGCCAATTCGGCTTCCTTTTCATTATACGAACCGAATAACATCGGTTCCTAAGATTCTGAAGCGCCGGATGTACTCTGTCACCGTTTCTCCGCGCTTCGACGTAGTTGTGCTAGATCGGCAATGCTAGACTCGGAAGCTTCGAATGGTATTGCGTATGGAACTGTTCTTCCAATTGCTTCCAAGACTGGATGGAGTTTGTCGGCAAAGAGGTATACCATCCAAAAGCCGATCTGTGAGGGACTCGTGAAAAGAGCCTCACGCGTAGCCGATCCGACACCGGCCGGTCCTAGTTGCGCCAAATATCGGCCGATGTGCTCGATGGAGCCGGAGCCATCCGATCCACCGAATTTGGAGAAGTCGGGAGCCGATATTTAGGTGGCGGCGGGATCATCTCGTACTCGTCGAGGTACGGCTTGGAATAGCCGATTGCCCTCCTTTTCGGCATAATGCCGAACCGGTCTCTCGGTATGGTGCGATCGATCCACCGTCTTTGGCTGCAGGAGATGTATTACGAAGATTCGCCGGGGTGGCGTGCCAGCCGACCATGTTTGCTTTTCCGGCTACGAGCCAAGCTGCAGAGCCGGGCTCGGGAGTTTCGTCGGGGTGGCGTACTTAGTTAGCCACGTACGCTTCTCAAGCTCGTTGCCGACGTCCCTCCCGTTTGCGCCGGAGTCCCCGACGTTGTGGCCTGGTTTGAGAGTGGCCGATTGCCACAATCCGCACATACGTGCACGCGTATCCTTGAGGGATCTCCTTGGGCGCCTCGGCCAAGAACTCGGTAGTCACTAGGGTCACCACCGAGCTTGTAGACGACGAACGCCGGTGTAGCCAGATTTCACTGGTGCCGCCAACGCATATGGCGGCGGTGGACGGACTGGAGTGGCAACTCTCCTTGGTGCGTCCCGAGAGCTGGTCTGACGGCGAGTACCGGTGGCTCATGATCTCTGGATCACGCGCAGAGCGAGACGCTCCAACACGTTGACCAAGTTTTCGAGTGGCGGTGTAGCGAGTGAGCCACCAAGTAGTTGATCTCCGCCGTAGGGCCCCGGTGCGTTCCTCCGACGGGGCGAGAGATCTATCCCATCGAGTGCACCTTGTGGTGAGAACCCCTTCCATCCGATGCCATGGGTACGGGTTCTACGAAAAGAGCCGATGAGGTCGGCTTCGAGGGTGGCCTTGATCTCGTCATGTTTCTTCTTGAGCTCACGGCGTGCTCCTCGTAGGTGACTGGCGTGCCGTCCGCCGCCATCTCGGATGTAGATGGCGATGTGGTTGATGTAGAAGATTGTCCCACCGGCGTGCGAGAATGTGTTGATCGCCAAAACCCACCGGCGGGCGGCCTTTGTCAACACGGTAGAGCGGGAAGAGCCTAGAGCCGCGGGCCGGTGAGACCCCTCCGAGCGACGGCCCGCAATGCTCTTCTCGGTCACACGCGGCGATGCGAAGTGCAAGGCGTGCCACCCGACCTATACCCGGTCGGGAAGGTGATGGGGATGCCTCGCTTAGTTCTGCATGGCATACACGTAAACATTAAATCGTAGCCTCGATCGGCTCTCAGGCTATCCTGTGAATCGGCCCAAAGAGCCGATCCACCCATGATCCGTACGGGGTGCACGAATACTTGGTGATCCTGCTTGATCAAGATAAAGCTAATGAGATCTACGACGATTTAGGGTTTTCACCGCATAATCGGATCATCCTACTCCAGGTTGGGCCTCGCGGCCACGCACGGTGCTCGTAAGCCGATCCTAAACAAGGCCACACAACCAACGTGACGTTGATCATCGGAACATCTGTTTAGGACTTGCGAACGCCACCCTACGTGCCGTGGATCCTCCCCCTTCGTAAGGCCTAACTATTGCGGATATTAAACTAATCCTTGCGGAGCAAGGAGCAATCGTAACGGATCGGATCTACTAGATGATGAACAAGCGGTGCGCCCCCACGCCCGAGATAGGCGTGAGGGCGGCTAGACATGCGAGGGTTGCACTACTTAATCATGTTTATACGAAGAGCTATGCTAACCCTAACAAATCTATTATAACTACGTTGCTCCGCCATCAAAGACGCTTCAAGACGGCAACGCATGAACAACGTGGGGCTTGTCTTGCCTAGATCGCAAGATGCGATCTAGGCGACATGTCGCTACCTCCGATTGAAACCCTCGAGACGAAGGAGTTGGCGATGCGCCGAGATTGGTTTGTTTTGGGGTGAACGTTGTGTTGTTGTTTATTCCATAAACCCTAGATACATATTTATAGTCCGGCGGACTTTCTAATTCGGACGTGCACCTAACCGTGCACGAGTAAAACTCTAACTTTTAATCTAAAGATACGATCCACTAAATTACAGATACAATGGGCAATTCAGCCCAACTTCGTGTATAAGGCCAATTCTTGTTTTTCCTTCCATGTATATCTTCAAGTCTTTCTCAATCGTGGCCCACCTCTGACTCGGTCAAATTCTGGTGATAACAGAGTCAAGATACAAATAGATACATACAAAGATCCAAATCATACAGAAGATCAAATACGTCCGAGTACGGACAAGATACAAATTGGACTAAGAGTCCTGAAGATAACCACTGGCGTCCATAACCCCGCCTGTGCCAAGCGGAAGGGTAACCTCGCTAACGTCGTCTTCATCGAACATATCTTCATACCGCCGGTTATATCCCGTAGAAGCAATAAGTACGGGTTCGTACTTAACAAGACTTCAAGACGTATAAGCATTCGTCAACCAGTCGTCCTTTGTACTTGAGGCACGCAGGGGACTTAGAGGACGCAAGAGGAACATCATAGGCAATATGGTGGGGTTAAGCGGCAGCGCGCAGGCACTAAAAACCTATAGAGACACTCTACAACAGTCGTCTAATCAGAGAAGGTGAGAGAGCGCATAACTAATAGTTCTATACTCTGCAAACATAACACAGCCGATGCATTCCCCCCTCGCAAGGAAGTACTTACAAAGGCACTCACACGGTTGACAAGTTTTAACCATTTATTATTAGAGTTGTGCTAACTTACTACGCAAGTTATTATGATTGAAACAGAAGGTGTAAGTTGTCTATGGTCGAGTCATACAGCTCCAAGTCGTCCATAACCGCGGACACGGCTTATCGATAAGATGTACACCCTGCAAGGGTTGCCCAAATGTACCCACACGCACGATCAAACCACTTGCGACAGGTGGAAATCACGACTCGCACTCTCCTTCACGACAACAATGTCCAGGAAGCCACCTAACCAAGTTGAACCCGTATCGAAGTCAGTAGTATCTCCGAAGCGGACTTAGCTATGTGCGCCAGCGTGCTAGGTGGTTTAAACACACACTGGGGCGATAAACCACTTCACAGAGGCTCCGCGACCTATACGTGCATACCAGAAACAAGGGATACAAGGCACCCAGGGGCTTCCCAAAGTAAATAAGTAACAGGCTGGCATGCACGCAAACAACAAATGGTAAAACATTGCAAACTAGTTGTGGCCACTGGACAAAGCTGTAGATTCCGAAGTGGTCGAGGAGACCCAGAAACATACCCACGTGTGGTTAGAGCGCTCAGTCTCGGAACAGATAACAAGAACTCGGGGTCCTAGATTTCACGGAAACACAAGTGAGCCGTCATAAAATGAGCAACTAACCCACCGATGTCTCCGCTAATAATTATTAACAAGTAGCCATGATATCCTCAACAGATATAACCATAAACCATGTGTCATGTTCCCCAACAGATAACCCGATAAGATAGCAGTAACGGTAACGAGATATAAACAGCACTAGCATGCACTACGACTCGTAAAGCGGACTCGATAACCAAACAATAGCCGTAGGTGGTTGGTGGAGGCAATATAGGTCGCTTGAGGTAACAAGTGGAAGGAACACGTGACAAGAACGTAACTTAAGGATAGCATGAGGGAGAAGGCAAAATAAAATAGGTAGCGACTTACTGCAGGCGAAGTATAAGGGAAATGCTTGCTGTTATAGCTTGCCGAGGAACATCCTGGAGAACTTGGCGTATCTCACCGCACCACTTCGCGATCCTATCCGAGAAGAAGCAAATGTCGGAACACACTTCTGATTCAAATCTTACTAGTACGGCTGAAGAATCGTCATGATCATGTTATGATATGCATGGCATGGCAAACATGATGCGGTGATGCAACTTATCCAATTTAAACGGAATCGAATTCGACAAGCAATTATTTAGGTTCAAGTTATTTATCTACCCCGCATATTAGATGTGGATTAGCATGGCAAAGACATGGCAAGGGTGCGCTACATCAAAGTTAAATGGAACCGGACAACATTGATATAGTCTCCCTCAGATTCCATATGTTCCATATTAGGTGTTATTGCAAACTATCACGAGATTGTATGATGCATAATGCAACAGCAAGCATGGATGGCATAATCATGTTCATCACATTTTTCTGATCAATTTTCATATATAACACTTGTTATTTGGAGTTATAGATTGAGAGATATAAAATAGACAGATTTGCAAAAAAGGAAAGAATGAACAGAGAGAGGGAACGTCTTGAGCACGAGCATTGCCCAGATTGGCAAAAAGGAAACGGATTAACTTGTGCACGAGAGGATTAGAAACAAGGGCTCCTGGACTGAACAACTACGGGATCACGGACATGTAAAACGGCGTGAGTTGTAACTGGAACCAAAACGGAGAGCGGGAGCTCGGCGATGCCTTGTTTGCTAGTTTTCTGGAACTGAAACAAAAGACAGGTCTGAAGCTACAAACAGAGACAGAGAACATGGCCTTTTGCCTTGGAGTTGAGAGATGGATCTGTTGTTTTCAGCAGGAAGCTTCAGATTTTGACCGGATTAGTTGCAAAACGCTGTGAATAAACTAGCTAGTCAAACTAGGTGGCTAGCAAGTGGATTGATTCAAGCCGGGAGCTAGCTAGCAAGCAAGCTCACACACAGGTGGATGGATGAATAGAAATCGTGCAAAGCAGTTAAACTAGCTAGCAGACTGCTCAAAAGGAATTGTAGGGATGCAAGAATGTACATCGTTGTGGTGAGACCTGCTACTATCGCTATGCTGCTTGCGTGCTGATGCTGGATGGGACGCCGGGCGTGCGCGCGCGGGAGAGCAGCTGGTGCTGGCGCATCAAGGAAAAAAAGAATGCAGCAGCCCGGCTATAATTGAAACAGAGAGACAATGGGGAATTAAAATGGTGTGCATTTTGCCTCAAACGGGAATTTGACCCAGGGATCTGAACTCACGTTTTGATGCAAGGAAACGAGCCAGATGTGCTGCTAGTCTGCTACACATATGATGCACAGGTACATATGCGAGGATAAAAGAAGTAGAGAGAGGTTGCGCTCTGAACCTGACGAAACTGAAGACTGGGCGAACAGGAGGCGAAGCAGGGACAGCGTCCATCGGTGTCGAGGAAGAGGAAGTCGAGGGTGAGGCTTCCGGGCTGCGCTACTGGTCGGAATCGAACGAGGAGATGTTGGGAAACGCGAACCCGGCCCTAGCCCAGCGCGACGGCGACCATGACGACGGCAAGGACTAGAAGAACTCCGATGAAAACCTCGGTCAGAACAGCGACAAATCCATCAGATTTAGGCGACATGAAGAAGTGGTCGGATGCAGCAGGAAAAGGAAGGAGAAGGGAGAGGGCCTCACCAGGAACACACTGATGGTCTCGGAAAGGACGGAGCAGGTCGGAGGCGGTCGGAGACCTCGCCGGTGCGTGGCGGCCGGAGCGGAGAACGACGATTTGGGCGTCGATTTGGATGGGAAGGAGGGGAAAGGTGGGGAGCAGGTGGAGTGGTGATGCTCACGTTTCGTGCGTGCTCTCTCCAGGAGAAGACAGATGACAGCCACAGAAGGGTGAAGGAAGTTGGGCCAACTTGAAGGTTGCTCGGGAGAGAAAGGCCAAATTAGAATTAGATGGCTTTTGATACTTTCTTCAAGAAAAAGGCAAGAAAAGAAAACAGAGGAAGGAGATACGGTTCAAGATAGAAAGCAATAGATAACAAAGAAAGGAGCAAAGGTTGCAAACATTTTAGAAAAAGCCCACGTTTTATTTAAAACTAGATTGTCCAAAATATTGCAAATATCTTTGTTTCGGGTTTTGTTAAAATAAGAAAAGAGCAGAGGAAGGTTTTTATTTAACCATACAAGAGAAATCAAAATAGGGTTTATTGCAAATAATTTTGGCTTTTCGCAAAATATGCAAGGTGAGAGATGCTTGATGCCATGATTATGCACAAAATAAAAATAACAAACAAAATCTAATATGGTATTTTACTGGGCTGCTACACTTTCGGTATCACGTGTTCTGAGACCATGTCTGTACATGCTAGGCTCGTCAAGGCCACCTTAGTATCCGCATGTGCAAAACTGTCTTGCACCCGTTGTATGCACTTGTTGATTCTATCACACCCGATCATCACGAGATGCTTCGAAACGACAAGTCTTGGCAACGGTGCTACTAAGGATGAACACTTCATTATCTTGAGATTTTAGTGAGGGATCATCTTATAATGCTACCGTCACGATCTAAGCAAAATAAGATGCATAAAAGGATTAACATCACATGCAGTTCATATGTGATATGATATGGCCCTTTTGTCTTTGCGCCTTTGATCTTCATCTCCAAAGCACGGACATGATCTCCATCATCTTCGGGCATGATCTACATCATCGTCGGCGTAGCGTCAAGGTCAATGGCGCCGTCTTCATGATTGTCCTCCATGTAGCAACTATTACAACTACTTTGAAATACTACTCAACATGAAATTTAAAGACAACCATAAGGCTCCTACCGGTTGCCACAATACAATAATGATCATCTCATACATATTCATCATCACATTATGGCCATATCACATCACCAAACCCTGCAAAAACAAGTTAGACGTCTCTAATTTGGTTTGCATATTTTACGCGGTTTAGGGTTTTCGAGAGAGATCTAATCTACCTACGAACATGAACCACAACGTTGATACTAATGTTTTCAATAGAAGAGTAAATTGAATCTTCACTATAGTAGGAGAGACAGACACCCGCAAAGCCTCTTATGCAATACAAGTTGCATGTCGAACGAGGAACAAGTCTCATGAACGCGGTCATGTAAAGTTAGTCCGAGCTGCTTCATCCCACTATGCCACAAAGATGCAAAGTACTCAAACTAAAGATAACAAGAGCATCAACGTCCACAAAACCATTGTGTTCTACTCGTGCAACCATCTATGCATAGACATGGCTCTGATACCACTGTAGGATAACGTTGCATAGAAAACAAAAAATTTCCTACCGCAAACACGCAATCCAAGCCAAGATGCAATCTAGAAGACGGTAGCAACGAGGGGGTATCGAGTCTCACCCTTGAAGAGATTCCAAAGCCTACAAGATGAGGCTCTTGTTGCCGCGGTAGATGATCACTTGCCGCTTGCAAAAGCGCGTAGAAGATCTTGATCACCGGCGCCACGAACGGGCAGCACCTCCGTACTCGGTCACACGTTCGGTTGTTGATGAAGACGACGTCCACCTCCCATTCCAGCGGGCAGCGGAAGTAGTAGCTCCTCTTGAATCCGATAGCACGACGGCGTGGTGTCGGTGGCGGTGGAGAACTCCGGCGGAGCTTCGCTAAAGCACGCGGGAGATATGGAGGAGAGGGGGGCGGCTAGGGTTTGGGAGGGGGTGGCCGGCCACTTCAAGGGGGGCGGCCAGCTTGTGGTCTTGGGGTGGCCGGCCCCCTCCCCTTGGCCCTCATTATATAGGTGGAACACCCAAGAGTTGGTCTACAAGTCTTCGAATAAGACCCCAAACCAAAACCTTCCATAACTCATGAAACCTACCCAAGCTAGGACTCCCACTAGAGGTGGGAGTTCCACCTTCCTTGGGAGGGGGTGGCCGGCCCCCCTTGGGGAGTCCACTTGGGACTCCTCCCCCTTAGGGTTGGCCGGCCATGGGAGGTGGAGTCCCACCGGGACTCCGCCTTCCTTGGTGGTTTCTTCCGGACTTTTCTAGAACCTTCCATAGAACCTTCCGAATCATTTTAATTCACATAAAATGACATCCTATATATGAATCTTATTCTCCGGACCATTCCGGAACTCCTCGTGATGTCCGGGATCTCATCCGGGACTCCGAACAAATATTCGAACTCCATTCCATATTCAAGTTCTACCATTTCAACATCTAACTTTAAGTGTGTCACCCTACGGTTCGTGAACTATGCGGACATGGTTGAGTACTCACTCCGACCAATAACCAATAGCGGGATCTGGAGATCCATAATGGCTCCCACATATTCAACGATGACTTTAGTGATCGAATGAACCATTCACATACGATACCAATTCTCTTTGTCACGCGATATTTTACTTCTCCGAGGTTTGATCTTCGGTATCACTCTATACCTTGTTCAACCTCGTCTCCTGACAAGTACTCTTTACTCGTACCATGGTATGTGGTCTCTTATGAACTTATTCATATGCTTGCAAGACATTAGACGACATTCCACCGAGAGGGCCCAGAGTATATCTATCCGTCATCGGGATGGACAAATCCCACTGTTGATCCATATGCTTCAACTCATACTTTCCGGATACTTAATCCCACCTTTATAACCACCCATTTACGCAGTGGCGTTTGGTGTAATCAAAGTAACTTTCTGGTATAAGTGATTTACATGATCTCATGGTCATAAGGACTAGGTAACTATGTATCGAAAAGCTTATAGCAAATAACTTAATGACGAGATCTTATGCTATGCTTAATTGGGTGTGTCCATTACATCATTCATACAACGATATAACCTTGTTATTAATAACATCCAATGTTCATGATTATGAAACTAATCATCCATTAATCAACAAGCTAGTTAAGAGGCATACTAGGGACTTATTTGTTGTCTACATATCACACATGTACTAATGTTTCGGTTAATACAATTATAGCATGATATATAAACATTTATCATAAACATAAAGATATAAATAATAACCACTTTATTATTGCCTCTAGGGCATATCTCCTTCATGACATTCATCACAAGATAAAATAAACTTCCTTGCATCTTTGAAGAGAGTTGGCCAATAAAAGCCTGATTGTAGAACCTTTTGCGCAGTTCTATCTCCGGCGTGATGTCCTCCATAAGCACTACCATGACATTTACTCAATATCTCTTGTTGTTCATATTCGGGAACACATCTTCGCAGAATACCATCCACTCCTTCTTTATATAAGTGTGGGTCATCCCAAAAATAGTGCCTCAAGTCATAAAAGAATTTTCTCCTTTGCTGAGCTGAAAAGGTTGGAGGCAAGTACTTGGAAACAATAAAGTTAGCATAATCAACATACCAAGGACCGTCTCGTGAGCTCACCTTTATTACAGCCAATTGTTCATTCGGAAAACTATCATTAACAGGAACATGATCATAAGCAATATTTTTGCAGGGATTATCAGCACCTTTCCTATCTACAATATGTAAATCAAATTCTTGCAACAGAAGTACCCATCTAATAAGCCTGGGCTTAGCATCTTTCTTTTGCATAAGGTATCTGATTGCAGCATGATCAGTATGAATTGTAACCTTTGAATCAACAAGCAAAGACTATCACAAGCAAAGACTATGGCTAACAATTCTTTTTCAGTTGTAGCATAATTTCTTTGAGCAACATCAAGAGTTTTACTAGCATAATGAATAACATTCAATTTTTTATCTACCCGCTGTCCAAGAACAGCGCCTACAGCAAAATCACTAGCATCGCACATAATTTCAAAAGGTAAGTTCCAATCAGGAGGTTCAACTATAGGAGCAGTTGTTAAGGCTTTCTTTAGAGTTTCAAAAGATTCCGTACAATCATCATCAAAAACAAAAGGTACATCTTTTTGAAGAAGATTAGTAAGAGGCTTTGAAATCTTGGAAAAGTCTTTAATAAACCTCCTATAAAACCCAGCATGACCAAGAACACTACGAATACCTTTAACATACCTAGGATAGGGCATCTTCTCAATTGCTTCAACTTTAGCTCTATCAACTTCAATACCTCTTTCAGAAATTTTATGTCCCAATACAATTCCTTCATTAACCATAAAGTGACATTTCTCCCAATTAAGAACAAGGTTAGTTTCTTCACATCTCTGCAAAACTTTATCAAGGTTCCGCAAGCAATTATCAAAAAAATTCCCATACACGGAAAAATCATCCATGAATACTTCTACAATACTCTCGCAAAAGCCATGAAAAATAGCAGACATGCATCTTTGAAAAGTAGCAGGAGCATTACATAAACCAAAAGGCATACGTCTATAAGCATAGGTTCCATAGGGACAAGTGAAAGTGGTTTTCTCTTGATCCTTAGTGTTAACAGCAATTTGTGAAAACCCAGAATAACCATCAAGAAAGAAAAAATGAGTATTTTTGGATAACCTTTCTAGCATTTGATCAATAAAAGGTAAAGGGTAATGATCTTTCTTAGTAACCTTATTAACTTTTTGATAATCAATGCACATTCTATACCCTACAACTACTCTTTGAGGTATGAGCTCATCATTATCATTAGGCACAACTGTCATTCCTCCTTTCTTAGGAACACAATGCACATGACTAACCCATCTACTATCAGCAATAGGATATATAATACCAGCTTCAAGAAGTCTTAATACCTCATTTCTTACCACATCCTTGATCTTAGGAATTAGACGACACTGATGTTCAACAACAGGCTTCGCATCATCTTCCATATTAATGGCGTGTTGGCAAATAGAGGGACAAATCCCCTTCAGGTCATCAAGAGTATAGCCAATAGCTCCTCGGTGCTTCTTCAGTATTTCCAATAACCTTTCTTCTTCAAACTCTGAAAGCTTAGAACTAATAATAACAGGATATATTTTCTTATCATCAATATGAGCATATTTAAGATTATCAGGCAATGGTTTTAAATCAAAGACAGGATCTTCCTTTGGTGGTGGTGTTGTACCCAGATCTTCTACCGGTAAATCATGCTTAAGAATAGGTTGACGAAGGAAAATTTCATCAAGCTCATTTCTTTCTTCCCTAAAAACTTCACTCTCACTATTCTCCAAATGTTGCTGCAAAGGATTATTAGGACCAAGAGCAATAGATGCACACTGTTCAACTCTAAAATCATTATTAGGCGAATCAGCTTTATAAGGAGTTTTGGCAAATTTAGAGAAATTAAACTCATAAGATTCACCAGCAAATTTAGTCAAAATTTTCTCTTTCTTGCAATCTATAACAGCTCCACAAGTATTTAGAAAAGGTCTACCAAAAATGATAGGACAATATTTACTAGCAGCAGAACCAAGTACCAAAAAGTCAACAGGATATTTAATCTTACCGCATAGAACTTCCACATCTCGAACAATACCAATTGGAGAGATAGTTTCTCTATTAGCCAGCCGAATAACCACATCAATATCTTCAAGTTCACAAGAACCAATTTCGTGCATAATCTCCGTGTAAAGCTCATATGGAATAGCACTAATACTTGCACCAATATCACATAAACCATAATAACAATGATCTCCAATTCTAACAGATAACATAGGAACACTAGCTTTCCTAGACTTATTAGGATGTGAAACAATATTAGAGGCATCTTCACAGAAAATAATATGACCATCCTCTACATTTTCAGTCACAAGATCTTTGACTATTGCAACAGCAGGTTCAACCTATATTTGTTCTTCAGGTTCTATAGGTTTCTTTTCACTTTTATTAACTGCACTATTTATAACAGAGTACTCCTTCATTTTAGCAGGAAAAGGAGTTTTTTCAATATAAGCTTCAGGAATAACATGATCAACAGTTTCAACTACAACCCATTTATTTATAGATGAATCAATTTTATCTTTATACGGTTCATGATACTTATCAAAGTTCTTCTTAGGAAATTCATAATGAGAAGCAAAAGCTTTATAAAGATTTGCAGCAACTTGAGAATCAAGACCATAAGTATCACTCATATTACGAAATTTATCAGTATCCATAAAAGCTTCAATGCATTTATAATCATAATTTATACCTGATTCTCTATCTTTGTCATTCTCCCATCCTTCAGTATTTTCCTGGATCCGATTAAGAAGGCTCCTTTTAAACTCTTCCTTGTTGCGCGTGAATGATCCAGAACAAGAAGTATCCAGCAAGGTCTTGTCTTGAAAAGAAAGTCTTGCATAGAAATTATCAATACTAATATTACCAGGAAGCTCATGAATGGGGCATTTGAGCATTAAAGACTTCAATCTCCCCCACGCTTGGGCAATACTCTCTCCATCATGAGGCCAAAAATTATATATGCGGTTTCGATCTTTGTGAATATCACTTGGAGGATAGAACTTAGAATAAAACCGGGGCATAATATCATTCCATTCAAGAGAATCCCCATTATCCAGTAATTTATACCAATGCGCCGCTTTACCAGACAGCGATATAGAGAATAGTTTCTTCCTCACTTCATCCATAGCAATACCAATAGCGCTTCACTCCCCGGCAACGGCGCCAAAAAATAGTCTTGATGACCCACAAGTATAGGGGGTGTATCGTAGTATCTTCGATAAGTAAGAATGTCGATCCCAACGAGGAGCAGAAGGTGTTGACAAGCAGTTTCGATGAAGGATTCACTGTAAATGCTCACAGACAAGTATTCAGGGGGTTTTGATGTAACGGATGAATAAAGTATGAGTAAGTAAAGTGCGAGAGTAATAATTGCAGTGAGTGGCCCAATCCTTTTTAGCACAAAGGACAAGCCGGTTTGTTTACTTATAATGACCAAACGTTCTCGAGGACACACGGGATTTTAGTCTAGTGCTTTCGCTACATACGGCTAATTAATCTTCATTTTTTTGATAAGTGTTGTGTGGGTGAACCTATGCTAATGTACCGCCCTTCCTAGGACTAATACATACTTGTGATTATACCCCTTGCAAGCATCCGCAACTACACGAAAGTAATTAAGATAAATCTAACCACAGCCTTAAACTCTGAGATCCTGCTATCCCTCCTGCACCAATATACCAACGGGGGTTCAGGTTTGTGTCACTCCGGCAACCCCGCAATTGGCAAACGAATACAAGATGCATTCCCCGAGGCCCATAAAGGTGAAGTGTCATGTAGTCGACGTTCACATGACACCACTAGAAGAATAACACCACAACTTAAATATAATAACATTGAATATTACTCAACCATACTTCACTACTAACATTTAGACTTCACCCATGTCCTCAAGAACTAAACGAACTACTCACGAGACATCATATGGAACATGATCAGAGGTGATATGATGATGAATAACAATCTGAACATAAACCTTGGTTCAACGGTTTCACTCAATAGCATCAATAACAAGTAGAAATCAACACCGGGAGAGTTTCCCCTATCAATCAATCAAGATCCAACCCGAATTGTTACAGCGGTGACGATGTGCAGCGGTGGAGACGGCGGTGATGATGATGTAGATGATGACGATGGTGATGGAGATGATGTCCAGCTCGATGACGGTGACGATGGCATCGATTTCCCCCTCCGGGAGGGAATTTCCCCGGCGGATCTCAGCCTGCCGGAGAGCTCTTTTCTCTCTGGTGTTCTCCGCCCCGCAGAGGCGGCTGTGACTCTTCGCGACTTACTCTCTGGAGCTTAGGTTTTCGGGACGAAGAAATACGCGAAGGAGAGGAGGCTAGAGGGGGCTGTGGGCCCCCTCCCCACAAGGCGGCGCGGCCAGGGCAGGGCCCGCTCCGGAATGTGAGGGGGGCCCATGGTGGCCCTCCTCGGCTCCTCCTTCTGGCTCTCGTCATCTTCTGGAAAACAGGATTTTTCATATAACTTTCGTCAATTATTGATCTTCTGAAATATTGCATTCTGACGGCGCTTTTTCCAGCAGAATCCTGACTCCGGTGCGCGATCCTCCAACAATCATGAAACATGCAAAATAGATGAAATAACATAAGTATCATCTCCAAATATGAAATATATCAATGAATGACAGCAAATTATGATATAAAATAGTGATGCAAATTGGACGTATCACCACCGTAAGAACCGATAGTTGGTTCGAGAAGCGTTGCAAGAACTCGTGTTTTTCATGTTTTCTGCCTCCATTTCCATGGGTTATAGCTCATAGTTTTCATGTTTTCTGCCCATTTCATGGGCTATAGCAAACAATTTCCAGTTTTTGGGACAATTTCCACCTACCGTAAACACCGATACTTGGTTTGAGAGGCGTCGCAAAAACTCGTGTTTTTCATATTTTCAGCCTCCATTTTCATGGGCTAGAGCTGATAGTTTCATGTTTTTTCCCATTTCATGGGCTATAGCGCACATTTTCTGGTTCCCAAGACTATTTCCAGCTACCATAACCGCCGATACTTGGTTTGAGAGGCGTCGCAAAAACTCGTGTTTTTCATGTTTTCAGCCTTCATTTCCGTGGGCTAGAGCTGAAAGTTTTCATGTTTTTCCCCATTTTTTGGCTCCTAGGACGATTTCCAGCTACCGTAACCGCCGATACCTTGTTTGAGAGGAGTCACAAAAATTCATGTTTTTCATGGTTTCTGTCTCCATTTACGTGGTCTATAGCTAACAATTTTCATGTTTTTTTCCCATTTAATGGGGCTATATCGCATATTTTCCGGTTCTCCAGACAATTTCCAGCTACCGTAAGAACCGATATTTTTTTGACAGGCGTCGTAAAAACTCGTGATTTTCATGTTTTCTGCCTCCATTTTCCGGTTTCTCGGACAATTTCTAGCTACCGTAACCACCGATACTTGGTTTCAGAGGCGACGCAAAAACTCGTGTTTTTCATGCTTTCAGCCTCCATTTCGGTGGGCTAAAGCTGACAGTTTTCCCCATTTCATGGGCTATAGCGCACATTTTCTGGTTCCCATGATGATTTCCAGCTACTGTAACCACCGATACTTGGTTTGAGAGGTGTCGCAAAAACTCGTTTTTTGCATGTTTTCTTCCTCCATTTCAGTGGGCTATAGCTCACAGTTTTCATGTTTTTGCCCATTTCATGTGCTATATCGCACATTTTCTGGTTCCCTGGACAATTTCCAGCTACCGCAAACACCGATACTTGGTTTGTGAGGCGTCGCAAAAACTCATGTTTTTCATGTTTTCAACCTCTATTTCCATGGGCTAGTTCACAGCTTTCATGTTTTTTGCCCATTTCATGGGCTATAGCGCACATTTTCCGGTTCCTGGGACAATTTCCTGCTACCTTAAGAACCGATACTTGGTTCGAGAGGCGTTGCAAGAACTCATGTTTTTCATGTTTTCTGCCTCCATTTCCATGGGTTATAGCTCATAGTTTTCATGTTTTCTGCCCATTTCATGGGCTATAGCGAACAATTTCCAGTTTTTGGGACTATTTCCAGCTACCGTAAACACCGATACTTGGTTTGAGAGGCATCGCAAAAACTCGTGTTTTTCATATTTTCAGCCTCCATTTCCATGGGCTAGAGCTGATAGTTTCATGTTTTTTTCCCATTTCATGGGCTATAGCGCACATTTTCTGGTTCCCAAGACTATTTCCAGCTACCATAACCGCCGATACTTGGTTTGAGAGGCGTCGCAAAAACTCGTTTTTTTCATGGTTTCTTCCTCACTTTCCATGGGCTATAGCTCATAGTTTTCATGTTTTTGCCCATTTCATGGGCTATAGCGCACATTTTCCGGTTCCCGAGACAATTTCTAGCTACCGTAACCACCGATACATGGTTTGAGAGGCGTCGCAAAAACTCGTGTTTTTCATGTTTTCAGCCTTCATTTCCGTGGGCTAGAGCTGAAAGTTTTCATGTTTTTCCCCATTTTTTGGCTCCTAGGACGATATCCAGCTACCGTAACCGCCGATAACTTGTTTGAGAGGCGTCGCAAAAATTCATGTTTTTCATGGTTTCTGTCTCCATTTACATGGGCTATAGCTAACAATTTTCATGTTTTTTGCCCATTTAATGGGGCTATATCGCACATTTTCCGGTTCTCCAGACAATTTCCAGCTACCGTAAGAACCGATATTTATTTGACAGGCATCGTAAAAACTCGTGATTTTCATGTTTTCTGCCTCCATTTTCCGGTTTCTCGACAATTTCTAGCTACCGTAACCACCGATACTTGGTTTCAGAGACGACGCAAAAACTCGTGTTTTTCATGTTTTCAGCCTCCATTTTGGTGGGCTAAAGCAGACAGTTTTCCCCTTTTCATGGGCTATAGCGCACATTTTCTGGTTCCCATGACGATTTCCAGCTACCGTAAACACCGATACTTGGTTTGAGAGGCGTCGCAAAAACTCATGTTTTTCATATTTTCAGCCTCCATTTCCATGGGCTAGAGCTGATAGTTTCATGTTTTTCCCATTTCATGGGCTATAGCGCACATTTTCTGGTTCCCAAGACTATTTCCAGCTACCATAACCGCCGATACTTGGTTTGAGAGGCGCCGCAAAAACTCGTTTTTTTCATGGTTTCTTCCTCACTTTCCGTGGGCTATAGCTCATAGTTTTCATGTTTTTGCCCATTTCATGGGCTATAGCGCACATTTTCCGGTTCCCTGGACAATTTCTAGCTACCGTAACCACCGATACATGGTTTGAGAGGCGTCGCAAAAACTCGTGTTTTTCATATTTTCAGCCTTCATTTCCGTGGGCTTGAGCTGAAAGTTTTCATGTTTTCCCCATTTTTTGGCTCCTAGGACGATTTCCAGCTACCGTAACCGCCGATACCTTGTTTGAGAGGCATCGCAAAAATTCATGTTTTTCATGGTTTCTGTCTCCATTTACGTGGGCTATAGCTAACAATTTTCATGTTTTTTGCCCATTTAATGGGGCTATATCGCACATTTTCCGGTTCTCCAGACAATTTCCAGCTACCGTAAGAACCGATATTTTTTTGACATGCGTCGTAAAAACTCGTGATTTTCATGTTTTCTGCCTCCATTTTCTGGTTTCTCGGACAATTTCTAGCTACCGTAACCACCGATACTTGGTTTCAGAGGCGACGCAAAAACTCGTATTTTTCATGTTTTCAGCCTCCATTTCGGTGGGCTAAAGCTGACAGTTTTCCCCATTGCATGGGCTATAGCGCACATTTTCTGGTTCCCATGACGATTTCCAGCTACTGTAACCACCGATACTTGGTTTGAGAGGTGTCGCAAAAACTCATTTTTTGCATGTTTTCTACCTCCATTTCAGTGGGCTATAGCTCACAGTTTTCATGTTTTTGCCCATTTCATGTGCTATATCGCACATTTTCTGGGTCCCTGGACAATTTCCAGCTACCGTAAACACCGATACTTGGTTTGAGAGGCGTCGCAAAAACTCGTATTTTTCATGTTTTCAACCTCTATTTCCATGGGCTAGCTCACAGCTTTCATGTTTTTTGCTCATTTCATGGGCTATAGCGCACATTTTTCGGTTCCCGGGACAATTTCCTGCTACCGTAAGAACCGATACTTGGTTCGAGAGGCGTTGCAAGAACTCGTGTTTTTCATGTTTTCTGCCTCCATTTCCATGGGTTATAGCTCATAGTTTTCATGTTTTCTGCCCATTTCATGGGCTATAGCGAACAATTTCCAGTTTTTGGGAAAATTTCCAGCTACCGTAAACACCGATACTTGGTTTGAGAGGCGTCGCAAAAACTCGTGTTTTTCATATTTTCAGCCTCCATTCCATGGGCTAGCGCTGATAGTTTCATGTTTTTTTCCCATTTCATGGGCTATAGCGCACATTTTCTGGTTCCCAAGACTATTTCCAGCTACCATAACCGCCGATACTTGGTTTGAGAGGCGTCGCAAAAACTCGTTTTTTTCATGGTTTCTTCCTCACTTTCCGTGGGCTATAGCTCATAGTTTTCATGTTTTTGCCCATTTCATGGGCTATAGCGCACATTTTCCGGTTCCCGGGACAATTTCTAGCTACCGTAACCACCGATACATGGTTTGAGAGGCGTCGCAAAAACTCGTGTTTTTCATGTTTTCAGCCTTCATTTCCGTGGGCTAGAGCTGAAAGTTTTCATTTTTTCCCCATTTTTTTTGGCTCCTAGGACGATATCCAGCTATCGTAACCGCCGATACCTGGTTTGAGAGGCGTCGCAAAAATTCATGTTTTTCATGGTTTCTTTTCCATTTACGTGGGCTATAGCTAACAATTTTCAAGGTTTTTGCCCATTTAATGGGGCTATATCGCACATTTTCCGGTTCTCCAGACAATTTCCAGCTACCGTAAGAACCGATATTTTTTTGACAGGCATCGTAAAAACTCGTGATTTTCATGTTTTCTGCCTCCATTTTCCGGTTTCTCGGACAATTTCTAGCTACCGTAACCACCGATACTTGGTTTCAAAGGCGACGCAAAAACTCGTGTTTTTATGTTTTCAGCCTCCATTTCGGTGGGCTAAAGCTGACAGTTTTCCCCATTTCATGGGCTATAGCGCACATTTTCTGGTTCCCATGATGATTTCCAGCTACTGTAACCACCGATACATGGTTTGAGAGGTGTCGCAAAAACTCGTTTTTTGCATGTTTTCTACCTCCATTTCAGTGGGCTATAGCTCACAGTTTTCATGTTTTTGCCCATTTCATGTGCTATATCGCACAATTTACGGTTCCACTGGACAATTTCCAGCTACCGTAAACACCGATACTTGGTTTGAGAGGCGTCGCAAAAACTCGTGTTTTTCATGTTTTCAACCTCTATTTCCATGGGCTAGCTCACAGCTTTCATGTTTTTTGCCCATTTCATGGGCTATAGCGCACATTTTCCGGTTCCCGGGACAATTTCTAGCTACCGTAAGAACCGATACTTGGTTCGAGAGGCGCTGCAAGAACTCGTGTTTTTCATGTTTTCTGCCTCCATTTCCATGGGTTATAGCTCATAGTTTTCATGTTTTCTGCCCATTTCATGGGCTATAGCGAACAATTTCCAGTTTTTGGGACAATTTCCAGCTACCGTAAACACCGATACTTGGTTTGAGAGGCGTCGCAAAAACTCGTGTTTTTCATATTTTCAGCCTCCATTTCCATGGGCTAGAGCTGATAGTTTCATGTTTTTTCCCATTTCATGGGCTATAGCGCACATTTTCTGGTTCCCAAGACTATTTCCAGCCACCATAACCGCCGATACTTGGTTTGAGAGGCGCCGCAAAAAATCGTTTTTTTCATTGTTTCTTCCTCACTTTCCGTGGGCTATAGCTCATAGTTTTCATGTTTTTGCCCATTTCATGGGCTATAGCGCACATTTTCCGGTTCCCGGGACAATTTCTAGCTACCGTAACCACCGATACATGGTTTGAGAGGCGTCGCAAAAATTCATGTTTCTCATGGTTTCTTTTCCATTTACGTGGGCTATAGCTAACAATTTTCAAGTTTTTTGCCCATTTAATGGGGCTATATCGCACATTTTCCGGTTCTCCAGAGAATTTCCAGCTACCGTAAGAACCGATATTTTTTTGACAAGCGTCGTAAAAACTCGTGATTTTCATGTTTTCTGCCTCCATTTTCCGGTTTCTCGGACAATTTCTAGCTACCGTAACCACCGATACTTGGTTTCAGAGGCGACGCAAAAACTCGTGTTTTTCATGTTTTCAGCCTCCATTTCGGTGGGCTAAAGCTGAAAGTTTTCCCCATTTCATGGGCTATAGCGCACATTTTCTGGTTCCCATGATGATTTCCAGCTACTGTAACCACCGATACATGGTTTGAGAGGTGTCGCAAAAACTCGTTTTTTGCATGTTTTCTACCTCCATTTCAGTGGGCTATAGCTCACAGTTTTCATGTTTTTGCCCATTTCATGTGCTATATCGCACATTTTCTGGTTCCCTGGACAATTTCCAGCTACCGTAAACACCGATACTTGGTTTGAGAGGCGTCGCAAAAACTCGTGTTTTTCATGTTTTCAACCTCTATTTCCATGGGCTAGCTCACAGCTTTCATGTTTTTTGCCCATTTCATGGGCTATAGCGCACATTTTCCGGTTCCCGGGACAACTTCCAGCTACCGTAAGAACCGATACTTGGTTCGAGAGGCGCTGCAAGAACTCGTGTTTTTCATGTTTTCTGCCTCCATTTCCATGGGTTATAGCTCATAGTTTTCATGTTTTCTGCCCATTTCATGGGCTATAGCGAACAATTTCCAGTTTTTGGGACAATTTCCAGCTACCGCAAACACCGATACTTGGTTTGAGAGGCGTCGCAAAAACTCGTGTTTTTCATATTTTCAGCCTCCATTTCCATGGGCTAGAGCTGATAGTTTCATGTTTTTTCCCATTTCATGGGCTATAGCGCACATTTTCTGGTTCCCAAGACTATTTCCAGCCAGCATAACCGCCGATACTTGGTTTGAGAGGCGCCGCAAAAACTCGTTTTTTTCATGGTTTCTTCCTCACTTTCCGTGGGCTATAGCTCATAGTTTTCATGTTTTTGCCCATTTCATGGGCTATAGCGCACATTTTCCTGTTCCCGGGACAATTTCTAGCTACCGTAACCACCGATACTTGGTGTGAGAGGCGTCGCAAAAACTCGTGTTTTTCGTGTTTTCAGCCTTCATTTCCGTGGGCTAGAGCTGAAATTTTTCATGTTTTTCCCTATTTTTTGGCTCCTAGGAAAATTTCCAGCTACCGTAACCGCCGATACCTTGTTTTAGAGGAGTCGCAAAAATTCATGTTTTTCATGGTTTCTGTCTCCATTTACATGGGCTATAGCTAACAATTTTCATGTTTTTTGCCCATTTAATGGGGCTATATCGCACATTTTCCGGTTCTCCAGACAATTTCCAGCTACCGTAAGAACCGATATTTTTTTGACATGCGTCGTAAAAACTCGTGATTTTCATGTTTTCTGCCTCCATTTTCCGGTTTCTTGGACAATTTCTAGCTACCGTAACCACCGATACTTGGTTTCAGAGGCGACGGAAAAACTCGTGTTTTTCATGTTTTCAGCCTCCATTTCGGTGGGCTAAAGCTGACAGTTTTCCCCATTTCATGGGCTATAGCGCATATTTTCTGGTTCCCATGATGATTTCCAGCTACTGTAACCACCGATACATGGTTTGAGAGGTGTCGCAAAAACTCGTTTTTTGCATGTTTTCTACCTCCATTTCAGTGGGCTATAGCTCACAGTTTTCATGTTTTTGCCCATTTCATGTGCTATATCGCACATTTTCTGGTTCCTTGGACAATTTCCAGCTACCGTAAACACCGATATTTGGTTTGAGAGGCGTCGCAAAAACTCGTATTTTTCATGTTTTCAACCTCTATTTCCATGGGCTAGTTCACAGCTTTCATGTTTTTTGCCCATTTCATGGGCTATAGCGCACATTTTCCGGTTCCTGGGACAATTTCCTGCTACCTTAAGAACCGATACTTGGTTCGAGAGGCGTTGCAAGAACTCGTGTTTTTCATGGTTTCTGCCTCCATTTCCATGGGTTATAGCTCATAGTTTTCATGTTTTCTGCCCATTTCATGGGCTATAGCGAACAATTTCCAGTTTTTGGGACTATTTCCAGCTACCGTAAACACCGATACTTGGTTTGAGAGGCGTCGCAAAAACTCGTGTTTTTCATATTTTCAGCCTCCATTTCCATGGGCTAGAGCTGATAGTTTCATGTTTTTTTCCCATTTCATGGGCTATAGCGCACATTTTCTAGTTCCCAACACTATTTCCAGCTACCATAACCGCCGATACTTGGTTTGAGAGGCGTCGCAAAAACTCGTTTTTTTCATGGTTTCTTCCTCACTTTCCGTGGGCTATAGCTCATAGTTTTCATGTTTTTGCCCATTTCATGGGCTATAGCGCACATTTTCCGGTTCCCGGGACAATTTCTAGCTACCGTAACCACCGATACATGGTTTGAGAGGCGTCGCAAAAACTCGTGTTTTTCATGTTTTCAGCCTTCATTTCCGTGGGCTAGAGCTGAAAGTTTTCATTTTTTCCCCATTTTTTTGGCTCCTAGGACGATATCCAGCTATCGTAACCGCCGATACCTGGTTTGAGAGGCGTCGCAAAAATTCATGTTTTTCATGGTTTCTTTTCCATTTACGTGGGCTATAGCTAACAATTTTCAAGGTTTTTGCCCATTTAATGGGGCTATATCGCACATTTTCCGGTTCTCCAGACAATTTCCAGCTACCGTAAGAACCGATATTTTTTTGACAGGCATCGTAAAAACTCGTGATTTTCATGTTTTCTGCCTCCATTTTCCGGTTTCTCGGACAATTTCTAGCTACCGTAACCACCGATACTTGGTTTCAGAGGCGACGCAAAAACTCGTGTTTTTATGTTTTCAGCCTCCATTTCGGTGGGCTAAAGCTGACAGTTTTCCCCATTTCATGGGCTATAGCGCACATTTTCTGGTTCCCATGATGATTTCCAGCTACTGTAACCACCGATACATGGTTTGAGAGGTGTCGCAAAAACTCCTTTTTTGCATGTTTTCTACCTCCATTTCAGTGGGCTATAGCTCACAGTTTTCATGTTTTTGCCCATTTCATGTGCTATATCGCACATTTTCTGGTTCCCTGGACAATTTCCAGCTACCGTAAACACCGATACTTGGTTTGAGAGGCGTCGCAAAAACTCGTGTTTTTCATGTTTTCAACCTCTATTTCCATGGGCTAGCTCACAGCTTTCATGTTTTTTGCCCATTTCATGGGCTATAGCGCACATTTTCCGGTTCCCGGGACAATTTCCAGCTACCGTAAGAACCGATACTTGGTTCGAGAGGCGCTGCAAGAACTCGTGTTTTTCATGTTTTCTGCCTCCATTTCCATGGGTTATAGCTCATAGTTTTCATGTTTTCTGCCCATTTCATGGGCTATAGCGAACAATTTCCAGTTTTTGGGACAATTTCCAGCTACCGTAAACACCGATACTTGGTTTGAGAGGCGTCGCAAAAACTCGTGTTTTTCATATTTTCAGCCTCCATTTCCATGGGCTAGAGCTGATAGTTTCATGTTTTTTCCCATTTCATGGGCTATAGCGCACATTTTCTGGTTCCCAAGACTATTTCCAGCCACCATAACCGCCGATACTTGGTTTGAGAGGCGCCGCAAAAACTCGTTTTTTTCATGGTTTCTTCCTCACTTTCCGTGGGCTATAGCTCATAGTTTTCATGTTTTTGCCCATTTCATGGGCTATAGCGCACATTTTCCGGTTCCCGGGACAATTTCTAGCTACCGTAACCACCGATACATGGTTTGAGAGGCGTCGCAAAAATTCATGTTTCTCATGGTTTCTTTTCCATTTACGTGGGCTATAGCTAACAATTTTCAAGTTTTTTGCCCATTTAATGGGGCTATATCGCACATTTTCCGGTTCTCCAGAGAATTTCCAGCTACCGTAAGAACCGATATTTTTTTGACAGGCGTCGTAAAAACTCGTGATTTTCATGTTTTCTGCCTCCATTTTCCGGTTTCTCAGACAATTTCTAGCTACCGTAACCACCGATACTTGGTTTCGAGAGCGACGCAAAACTCGTGTTTTTCATGTTTTCAGCCTCCATTTCGGTGGGCTAAAGCTGAAAGTTTTCCCCATTTCATGGGCTATAGCGCACATTTTCTGGTTCCCATGATGATTTCCAGCTACTGTAACCACCGATACATGGTTTGAGAGGTGTCGCAAAAACTCGTTTTTTGCATGTTTTCTACCTCCATTTCAGTGGGCTATAGCTCACAGTTTTCATGTTTTT
Source organism: Lolium perenne (assembly GCF_019359855.2). NCBI lineage: Eukaryota > Viridiplantae > Streptophyta > Magnoliopsida > Poales > Poaceae > Lolium > Lolium perenne. The sequence continues at coordinate 352,607,105 of NC_067246.2, forward strand.
GCCCATTTCATGTGCTATATCGCACATTTTCTGGTTCCCTGGACAATTTCCAGCTACCGTAAACACCGATACTTGGTTTGAGAGGCGTCGCAAAAACTCGTGTTTTTCATGTTTTCAACCTCTATTTCCATGGGCTAGCTCACAGCTTTCATGTTTTTTGCCCATTTCATGGGCTATAGCGCACATTTTCTGGTTCCCGGGACAACTTCCAGCTACCGTAAGAACCGATACTTGGTTCGAGAGGCGCTGCAAGAACTCGTGTTTTTCATGTTTTCTGCCTCCATTTCCATGGGTTATAGCTCATAGTTTTCATGTTTTCTGCCCATTTCATGGGCTATAGCGAACAATTTCCAGTTTTTGGGACAATTTCCAGCTACCGCAAACACCGATACTTGGTTTGAGAGGCGTCGCAAAAACTCGTGTTTTTCATATTTTCAGCCTCCATTTCCATGGGCTAGAGCTGATAGTTTCATGTTTTTTCCCATTTCATGGGCTATAGCGCACATTTTCTGGTTCCCAAGACTATTTCCAGCCAGCATAACCGCCGATACTTGGTTTGAGAGGCGCCGCAAAAACTCGTTTTTTTCATGGTTTCTTCCTCACTTTCCGTGGGCTATAGCTCATAGTTTTCATGTTTTTGCCCATTTCATGGGCTATAGCGCACATTTTCCTGTTCCCGGGACAATTTCTAGCTACCGTAACCACCGATACATGGTCTGAGAGGCGTCGCAAAAACTCGTGTTTTTCGTGTTTTCAGCCTTCATTTCCGTGGGCTAGAGCTGAAATTTTTCATGTTTTTCCCTATTTTTTGGCTCCTAGGAAAATTTCCAGCTACCGTAACCGCCGATACCTTGTTTTAGAGGAGTCGCAAAAATTCATGTTTTTCATGGTTTCTGTCTCCATTTACATGGGCTATAGCTAACAATTTTCATGTTTTTTGCCCATTTAATGGGGCTATATCGCACATTTTCCGGTTCTCCAGACAATTTCCAGCTACCGTAAGAACCGATATTTTTTTGACATGCGTCGTAAAAACTCGTGATTTTCATGTTTTCTGCCTCCATTTTCCGGTTTCTTGGACAATTTCTAGCTACCGTAACCACCGATACTTGGTTTCAGAGGCGACGGAAAAACTCGTGTTTTTCATGTTTTCAGCCTCCATTTCGGTGGGCTAAAGCTGACAGTTTTCCCCATTTCATGGGCTATAGCGCATATTTTCTGGTTCCCATGATGATTTCCAGCTACTGTAACCACCGATACATGGTTTGAGAGGTGTCGCAAAAACTCGTTTTTTGCATGTTTTCTACCTCCATTTCAGTGGGCTATAGCTCACAGTTTTCATGTTTTTGCCCATTTCATGTGCTATATCGCACATTTTCTGGTTCCTTGGACAATTTCCAGCTACCGTAAACACCGATATTTGGTTTGAGAGGCGTCGCAAAAACTCGTATTTTTCATGTTTTCAACCTCTATTTCCATGGGCTAGTTCACAGCTTTCATGTTTTTTGCCCATTTCATGGGCTATAGCGCACATTTTCCGGTTCCTGGGACAATTTCCTGCTACCTTAAGAACCGATACTTGGTTCGAGAGGCGTTGCAAGAACTCGTGTTTTTCATGGTTTCTGCCTCCATTTCCATGGGTTATAGCTCATAGTTTTCATGTTTTCTGCCCATTTCATGGGCTATAGCGAACAATTTCCAGTTTTTGGGACTATTTCCAGCTACCGTAAACACCGATACTTGGTTTGAGAGGCGTCGCAAAAACTCGTGTTTTTCATATTTTCAGCCTCCATTTCCATGGGCTAGAGCTGATAGTTTCATGTTTTTTTCCCATTTCATGGGCTATAGTGCACATTTTCTAGTTCCCAACACTATTTCCAGCTACCATAACCGCCGATACTTGGTTTGAGAGGCGTCGCAAAAACTCGTTTTTTTCATGGTTTCTTCCTCACTTTCCGTGGGCTATAGCTCATAGTTTTCATGTTTTTGCCCATTTCATGGGCTATAGCGCACATTTTCCGGTTCCCGGGACAATTTCTAGCTACCGTAACCACCGATACATGGTTTGAGAGGCGTCGCAAAAACTCGTGTTTTTCATGTTTTCAGCCTTCATTTCCGTGGGCTAGAGCTGAAAGTTTTCATTTTTTCCCCATTTTTTTGGCTCCTAGGACGATATCCAGCTATCGTAACCGCCGATACCTGGTTTGAGAGGCGTCGCAAAAATTCATGTTTTTCATGGTTTCTTTTCCATTTACGTGGGCTATAGCTAACAATTTTCAAGGTTTTTGCCCATTTAATGGGGCTATATCGCACATTTTCCGGTTCTCCAGACAATTTCCAGCTACCGTAAGAACCGATATTTTTTTGACAGGCATCGTAAAAACTCGTGATTTTCATGTTTTCTGCCTCCATTTTCCGGTTTCTCGGACAATTTCTAGCTACCGTAACCACCGATACTTGGTTTCAGAGGCGACGCAAAAACTCGTGTTTTTATGTTTTCAGCCTCCATTTCGGTGGGCTAAAGCTGACAGTTTTCCCCATTTCATGGGCTATAGCGCACATTTTCTGGTTCCCATGATGATTTCCAGCTACTGTAACCACCGATACATGGTTTGAGAGGTGTCGCAAAAACTCCTTTTTTGCATGTTTTCTACCTCCATTTCAGTGTCCTATAGCTCACAGTTTTCATGTTTTTGCCCATTTCATGTGCTATATCGCACATTTTCTGGTTCCCTGGACAATTTCCAGCTACCGTAAACACCGATACTTGGTTTGAGAGGCGTCGCAAAAACTCGTGTTTTTCATGTTTTCAACCTCTATTTCCATGGGCTAGCTCACAGCTTTCATGTTTTTTGCCCATTTCATGGGCTATAGCGCACATTTTCCGGTTCCCGGGACAATTTCCAGCTACCGTAAGAACCGATACTTGGTTCGAGAGGCGCTGCAAGAACTCGTGTTTTTCATGTTTTCTGCCTCCATTTCCATGGGTTATAGCTCATAGTTTTCATGTTTTCTGCCCATTTCATGGGCTATAGCGAACAATTTCCAGTTTTTGGGACAATTTCCAGCTACCGTAAACACCGATACTTGGTTTGAGAGGCGTCGCAAAAACTCGTGTTTTTCATATTTTCAGCCTCCATTTCCATGGGCTAGAGCTGATAGTTTCATGTTTTTTCCCATTTCATGGGCTATAGCGCACATTTTCTGGTTCCCAAGACTATTTCCAGCCACCATAACCGCCGATACTTGGTTTGAGAGGCGCCGCAAAAACTCGTTTTTTTCATGGTTTCTTCCTCACTTTCCGTGGGCTATAGCTCATAGTTTTCATGTTTTTGCCCATTTCATGGGCTATAGCGCACATTTTCCGGTTCCCGGGACAATTTCTAGCTACCGTAACCACCGATACATGGTTTGAGAGGCGTCGCAAAAATTCATGTTTCTCATGGTTTCTTTTCCATTTACGTGGGCTATAGCTAACAATTTTCAAGTTTTTTGCCCATTTAATGGGGCTATATCGCACATTTTCCGGTTCTCCAGAGAATTTCCAGCTACCGTAAGAACCGATATTTTTTTGACAGGCGTCGTAAAAACTCGTGATTTTCATGTTTTCTGCCTCCATTTTCCGGTTTCTCAGACAATTTCTAGCTACCGTAACCACCGATACTTGGTTTCAGAGGCGACGCAAAAACTCGTGTTTTTCATGTTTTCAGCCTCCATTTCGGTGGGCTAAAGCTGAAAGTTTTCCCCATTTCATGGGCTATAGCGCACATTTTCTGGTTCCCATGATGATTTCCAGCTACTGTAACCACCGATACATGGTTTGAGAGGTGTCGCAAAAACTCGTTTTTTGCATGTTTTCTACCTCCATTTCAGTGGGCTATAGCTCACAGTTTTCATGTTTTTGCCCATTTCATGTGCTATATCGCACATTTTCTGGTTCCCTGGACAATTTCCAGCTACCGTAAACACCGATACTTGGTTTGAGAGGCGTCGCAAAAACTCGTGTTTTTCATGTTTTCAACCTCTATTTCCATGGGCTAGCTCACAGCTTTCATGTTTTTTGCCCATTTCATGGGCTATAGCGCACATTTTCTGGTTCCCGGGACAACTTCCAGCTACCGTAAGAACCGATACTTGGTTCGAGAGGCGCTGCAAGAACTCGTGTTTTTCATGTTTTCTGCCTCCATTTCCATGGGTTATAGCTCATAGTTTTCATGTTTTCTGCCCATTTCATGGGCTATAGCGAACAATTTCCGCTTTTTGGGACAATTTCCAGCTACCGCAAACACCGATACTTGGTTTGAGAGGCGTCGCAAAAACTCGTGTTTTTCATATTTTCAGCCTCCATTTCCATGGGCTAGAGCTGATAGTTTCATGTTTTTTCCCATTTCATGGGCTATAGCGCACATTTTCTGGTTCCCAAGACTATTTCCAGCCAGCATAACCGCCGATACTTGGTTTGAGAGGCGCCGCAAAAACTCGTTTTTTTCATGGTTTCTTCCTCACTTTCCGTGGGCTATAGCTCATAGTTTTCATGTTTTTGCCCATTTCATGGGCTATAGCGCACATTTTCCTGTTCTCGGGACAATTTCTAGCTACCGTAACCACCGATACATGGTCTGAGAGGCGTCGCAAAAACTCGTGTTTTTCGTGTTTTCAGCCTTCATTTCCGTGGGCTAGAGCTGAAATTTTTCATGTTTTTCCCTATTTTTTGGCTCCTAGGAAAATTTCCAGCTACCGTAACCGCCGATACCTTGTTTTAGAGGAGTCGCAAAAATTCATGTTTTTCATGGTTTCTGTCTCCATTTACATGGGCTATAGCTAACAATTTTCATGTTTTTTGCCCATTTAATGGGGCTATATCGCACATTTTCCGGTTCTCCAGACAATTTCCAGCTACCGTAAGAACCGATATTTTTTTGACATGCGTCGTAAAAACTCGTGATTTTCATGTTTTCTGCCTCCATTTTCCGGTTTCTTGGACAATTTCTAGCTACCGTAACCACCGATACTTGGTTTCAGAGGCGACGGAAAAACTCGTGTTTTTCATGTTTTCAGCCTCCATTTCTGTGGGCTAACTTTGATTGTTTTCCCCATTTCATGGGCTATAGCGCATATTTTCTGGTTCCCATGATGATTTCCAGCTATCGTAACCACCGATACATGGTTTTAGAGGTGTCGCTTTGACTAGTCTTTTGCATGTTTTCTACCTCCATTTCAGTGGGCTATAGCTCACAGTTTTCATGTTTTTGCCCATTTCATGTGCTATATCGCACATTTTCTGGTTCCTTGGACAATTTCCAGCTACCGTAAACACCGATATTTGGTTTGAGAGGCGTCGCAAAAACTCGTATTTTTCATGTTTTCAACCTCTATTTCCATGGGCTAGTTCACAGCTTTCATGTTTTTTGCCCATTTCATGGGCTATAGCGCACATTTTCCGGTTCCTGGGACAATTTCCTGCTACCTTAAGAACCGATACTTGGTTCGAGAGGCGTTGCAAGAACTCGTGTTTTTCATGGTTTCTGCCTCCATTTCCATGGGTTATAGCTCATAGTTTTCATGTTTTCTGCCCATTTCATGGGCTATAGCGAACAATTTCCCGTTTTGTGGACTATTTCCAGCTACCGTAAACACCGATACTTGGTTTGAGAGGCGTCGCAAAAACTCGTGTTTTTCATATTTTCAGCCTCCATTTCCATGGGCTAGAGCTGATAGTTTCATGTTTTTTTCCCATTTCATGGGCTATAGTGCACATTTTCTAGTTCCCAACACTATTTCCAGCTACCATAACCGCCGATACTTGGTTTGAGAGGCGTCGCAAAAACTCGTTTTTTTCATGGTTTCTTCCTCACTTTCCGTGGGCTATAGCTCATAGTTTTCATGTTTTTGCCCATTTCATGGGCTATAGCGCACATTTTCCGGTTCCCGGGACAATTTCTAGCTACCGTAACCACCGATACATGGTTTGAGAGGCGTCGCAAAAACTCGTGTTTTTCATGTTTTCAGCCTTCATTTCCGTGGGCTAGAGCTGAAAGTTTTCATTTTTTCCCCATTTTTTTGGCTCCTAGGACGATATCCAGCTATCGTAACCGCCGATACCTGGTTTGAGAGGCGTCGCAAAAATTCATGTTTTTCATGGTTTCTTTTCCATTTACGTGGGCTATAGCTAACAATTTTCAAGGTTTTTGCCCATTTAATGGGGCTATATCGCACATTTTCTGGTTCTCCGGACAATTTCCAGCTAGCGTAAGAACCGATATTTTTTTGACAGGCATCGTAAAACTCGTGATTTTCATGTTTTCTGCCTCCATTTTCCGGTTTCTCGGACAATTTCTAGCTACCGTAACCACCGATACTTGGTTTCAGAGGCGACGCAAAAACTCGTGTTTTTATGTTTTCAGCCTCCATTTCGGTGGGCTAAAGCTGACAGTTTTCCCCATTTCATGGGCTATAGCGCACATTTTCTGGTTCCCATGATGATTTCCAGCTACTGTAACCACCGATACATGGTTTGAGAGGTGTCGCAAAAACTCCTTTTTTGCATGTTTTCTACCTCCATTTCAGTGTCCTATAGCTCACAGTTTTCATGTTTTTGCCCATTTCATGTGCTATATCGCACATTTTCCGGTTCCCGGGACAATTTCCAGCTACCGTAAACACCGATACTTGGTTTGAGAGGCGTCGCAAAAACTCGTGTTTTTCATGTTTTCAACCTCTATTTCCATGGGCTAGCTCACAGCTTTCATGTTTTTTGCCCATTTCATGGGCTATAGCGCACATTTTCCGGTTCCCGGGACAACTTCCAGCTACCGTAAGAACCGATACTTGGTTCGAGAGGCGCTGCAAGAACTCGTGTTTTTCATGTTTTACGCACTCCATTTCCATGGGTTATAGCTCATAGTTTTCATGTTTTCTGCCCATTTCATGGGCTATAGCGAACAATTTCCAGTTTTTGGGACAATTTCCAGCTACCGTAAACACCGATACTTGGTTTGAGAGGCGTCGCAAAAACTCGTGTTTTTCATATTTTCAGCCTCCATTTCCATGGGCTAGAGCTGATAGTTTCATGTTTTTTCCCATTTCATGGGCTATAGCGCACATTTTCTGGTTCCCAAGACTATTTCCAGCCACCATAACCGCCGATACTTGGTTTGAGAGGCGCCGCAAAAACTCGTTTTTTTCATGGTTTCTTCCTCACTTTCCGTGGGCTATAGCTCATAGTTTTCATGTTTTTGCCCATTTCATGGGCTATAGCGCACATTTTCCGGTTCCCGGGACAATTTCTAGCTACCGTAACCACCGATACATGGTTTGAGAGGCGTCGCAAAAATTCATGTTTCTCATGGTTTCTTTTCCATTTACGTGGGCTATAGCTAACAATTTTCAAGTTTTTTGCCCATTTAATGGGGCTATATCGCACATTTTCCGGTTCTCCAGAGAATTTCCAGCTACCGTAAGAACCGATATTTTTTTGACAAGCGTCGTAAAAACTCGTGATTTTCATGTTTTCTGCCTCCATTTTCCGGTTTCTCGGACAATTTCTAGCTACCGTAACCACCGATACTTGGTTTCAGAGGCGACGCAAAAACTCGTGTTTTTCATGTTTTCAGCCTCCATTTCGGTGGGCTAAAGCTGACAGTTTTCCCCATTTCATGGGCTATAGCGCACATTTTCTGGTTCCCATGATGATTTCCAGCTACTGTAACCACCGATACATGGTTTGAGAGGTGTCGCAAAAACTCGTTTTTTGCATGTTTTCTACCTCCATTTCAGTGGGCTATAGCTCACAGTTTTCATGTTTTTGCCCATTTCATGTGCTATATCGCACATTTTCTGGTTCCCTGGACAATTTCCAGCTACCGTAAACACCGATACTTGGTTTGAGAGGCGTCGCAAAAACTCGTGTTTTTCATGTTTTCAACCTCTATTTCCATGGGCTAGCTCACAGCTTTCATGTTTTTTGCCCATTTCATGGGCTATAGCGCACATTTTCTGGTTCCCGGGACAACTTCCAGCTACCGTAAGAACCGATACTTGGTTCGAGAGGCGCTGCAAGAACTCGTGTTTTTCATGTTTTCTGCCTCCATTTCCATGGGTTATAGCTCATAGTTTTCATGTTTTCTGCCCATTTCATGGGCTATAGCGAACAATTTCCAGTTTTTGGGACAATTTCCAGCTACCGCAAACACCGATACTTGGTTTGAGAGGCGTCGCAAAAACTCGTGTTTTTCATATTTTCAGCCTCCATTTCCATGGGCTAGAGCTGATAGTTTCATGTTTTTTCCCATTTCATGGGCTATAGCGCACATTTTCTGGTTCCCAAGACTATTTCCAGCCAGCATAACCGCCGATACTTGGTTTGAGAGGCGCCGCAAAAACTCGTTTTTCATGGTTTCTTCCTCACTTTCCGTGGGCTATAGCTCATAGTTTTCATGTTTTTGCCCATTTCATGGGCTATAGCGCACATTTTCCTGTTCCCGGGACAATTTCTAGCTACCGTAACCACCGATACATGGTCTGAGAGGCGTCGCAAAAACTCGTGTTTTTCGTGTTTTCAGCCTTCATTTCCGTGGGCTAGAGCTGAAATTTTTCATGTTTTTCCCTATTTTTTGGCTCCTAGGAAAATTTCCAGCTACCGTAACCGCCGATACCTTGTTTTAGAGGAGTCGCAAAAATTCATGTTTTTCATGGTTTCTGTCTCCATTTACATGGGCTATAGCTAACAATTTTCATGTTTTTTGCCCATTTAATGGGGCTATATCGCACATTTTCCGGTTCTCCAGACAATTTCCAGCTACCGTAAGAACCGATATTTTTTTGACATGCGTCGTAAAAACTCGTGATTTTCATGTTTTCTGCCTCCATTTTCCGGTTTCTTGGACAATTTCTAGCTACCGTAACCACCGATACTTGGTTTCAGAGGCGACGGAAAAACTCGTGTTTTTCATGTTTTCAGCCTCCATTTCGGTGGGCTAAAGCTGACAGTTTTCCCCATTTCATGGGCTATAGCGCATATTTTCTGGTTCCCATGATGATTTCCAGCTACTGTAACCACCGATACATGGTTTGAGAGGTGTCGCGAAAACTCGTTTTTTGCATGTTTTCTACCTCCATTTCAGTGGGCTATAGCTCACAGTTTTCATGTTTTTGCCCATTTCATGTGCTATATCGCACATTTTCTGGTTCCTTGGACAATTTCCAGCTACCGTAAACACCGATATTTGGTTTGAGAGGCGTCGCAAAAACTCGTATTTTTCATGTTTTCAACCTCTATTTCCATGGGCTAGTTCACAGCTTTCATGTTTTTTGCCCATTTCATGGGCTATAGCGCACATTTTCCGGTTCCTGGGACAATTTCCTGCTACCTTAAGAACCGATACTTGGTTCGAGAGGCGTTGCAAGAACTCGTGTTTTTCATGGTTTCTGCCTCCATTTCCATGGGTTATAGCTCATAGTTTTCATGTTTTCTGCCCATTTCATGGGCTATAGCGAACAATTTCCAGTTTTTGGGACTATTTCCAGCTACCGTAAACACCGATACTTGGTTTGAGAGGCGTCGCAAAAACTCGTGTTTTTCATATTTTCAGCCTCCATTTCCATGGGCTAGAGCTGATAGTTTCATGTTTTTTTCCCATTTCATGGTCTATAGCGCACATTTTCTAGTTCCCAACACTATTTCCAGCTACCATAACCGCCGATACTTGGTTTGAGAGGCGTCGCAAAAACTCGTTTTTTTCATGGTTTCTTCCTCACTTTCCGTGGGCTATAGCTCATAGTTTTCATGTTTTTGCCCATTTCATGGGCTATAGCGCACATTTTCCGGTTCCGGGACAATTTCTAGCTACCGTAACCACCGATACATGGTTTGAGAGGCGTCGCAAAAACTCGTGTTTTTCATGTTTTCAGCCTTCATTTCCGTGGGCTAGAGCTGAAAGTTTTCATTTTTTCCCCATTTTTTTGGCTCCTAGGACGATATCCAGCTATCGTAACCGCCGATACCTAGTTTGAGAGGCGTCGCAAAAATTCATGTTTTTCATGGTTTCTTTTCCATTTACGTGGGCTATAGCTAACAATTTTCAAGGTTTTTGCCCATTTAATGGGGCTATATCGCACATTTTCCGGTTCTCCAGACAATTTCCAGCTACCGTAAGAACCGATATTTTTTTGACAGGCATCGTAAAAACTCGTGATTTTCATGTTTTCTGCCTCCATTTTCCGGTTTCTCGGACAATTTCTAGCTACCGTAACCACCGATACTTGGTTTCGTAGGCGACGCAAAAACTCGTGTTTTTATGTTTTCAGCCTCCATTTCGGTGGGCTAAAGCTGACAGCTTTTCCCCATTTCATGGGCTATAGCGCACATTTTCTGGTTCCCATGATGATTTCCAGCTACTGTAACCACCGATACATGGTTTGAGAGGTGTCGCAAAAACTCCTTTTTTGCATGTTTTCTACCTCCATTTCAGTGGGCTATAGCTCACAGTTTTCATGTTTTTGCCCATTTCATGTGCTATATCGCACATTTTCTGGTTCCCTGGACAATTTCCAGCTACCGTAAACACCGATACTTGGTTTGAGAGGCGTCGCAAAAACTCGTGTTTTTCATGTTTTCAACCTCTATTTCCATGGGCTAGCTCACAGCTTTCATGTTTTTTGCCCATTTAATGGGGCTATATCGCACATTTTCCGGTTCTCCAGACAATTTCCAGCTACCGTAAGAACCGATACTTGGTTCGAGAGGCGCTGCAAGAACTCGTGTTTTTCATGTTTTCTGCCTCCATTTCCATGGGTTATAGCTCATAGTTTTCATGTTTTCTGCCCATTTCATGGGCTATAGCGAACAATTTCCAGTTTTTGGGACAATTTCCAGCTACCGTAAACACCGATACTTGGTTTGAGAGGCGTCGCAAAAACTCGTGTTTTTCATATTTTCAGCCTCCATTTCCATGGGCTAGAGCTGATAGTTTCATGTTTTTTCCCATTTCATGGGCTATAGCGCACATTTTCTGGTTCCCAAGACTATTTCCAGCCACCATAACCGCCGATACTTGGTTTGAGAGGCGCCGCAAAACTTCGTTTTTCATGTTTTCTACCTCCATTTCAGTGGGCTATAGCTCACAGTTTTCATGTTTTTGCCCATTTCATGGGCTATAGCGCACATTTTCCGGTTCCCGGGACAATTTCTAGCTACCGTAACCACCGATACATGGTTTGAGAGGCGTCGCAAAAATTCATGTTTCTCATGGTTTCTTTTCCATTTACGTGGGCTATAGCTAACAATTTTCAAGTTTTTTGCCCATTTAATGGGGCTATATCGCACATTTTCCGGTTCTCCAGAGAATTTCCAGCTACCGTAAGAACCGATATTTTTTTGACAGGCGTCGTAAAAACTCGTGATTTTCATGTTTTCTGCCTCCATTTTCCGGTTTCTCGGACAATTTCTAGCTACCGTAACCACCGATACTTGGTTTCAGAGGCGACGCAAAAACTCGTGTTTTTCATGTTTTCAGCCTCCATTTCGGTGGGCTAAAGCTGACAGTTTTCCCCATTTCATGGGCTATAGCGCACATTATCTCGGTTCCCATGATGATTTCCAGCCATCGTAACCACCGATACATGGTTTGAGAGGTGTCGCAAAAACTCGTTTTTTGCATGTTTTCTACCTCCATTTCAGTGGGCTATAGCTCACAGTTTTCATGTTTTTGCCCATTTCATGTGCTATATCGCACATTTTCTGGTTCCCTGGACAATTTCCAGCTACCGTAAACACCGATACTTGGTTTGAGAGGCGTCACAAAAACTCGTGTTTTTCATGTTTTCAACATCTATTTCCATGGGCTAGCTCACAGCTTTCATGTTTTTTGCCCATTTCATGGGCTATAGCGCACATTTTCCGGTTCCCGGGACAACTTCCAGCTACCGTAAGAACCGATACTTGGTTCGAGAGGCGCTGCAAGAACTCGTGTTTTTCATGTTTTCTGCCTCCATTTCCATGGGTTATAGCTCATAGTTTTCATGTTTTCTGCCCATTTCATGGGCTATAGCGAACAATTTCCAGTTTTTGGGACAATTTCCAGCTACCGCAAACACCGATACTTGGTTTGAGAGGCGTCGCAAAAACTCGTGTTTTTCATATTTTCAGCCTCCATTTCCATGGGCTAGAGCTGATAGTTTCATGTTTTTTCCCATTTCATGGGCTATAGCGCACATTTTCTGGTTCCCAAGACTATTTCCAGCCAGCATAACCGCCGATACTTGGTTTGAGAGGCGCCGCAAAAACTCGTTTTTTTCATGGTTTCTTCCTCACTTTCCGTGGGCTATAGCTCATAGTTTTCATGTTTTTGCCCATTTCATGGGCTATAGCGCACATTTTCCTGTTCCCGGGACAATTTCTAGCTACCGTAACCACCGATACATGGTCTGAGAGGCGACGCAAAAACTCGTGTTTTTCATGTTTTCAGCCTCCATTTCGGTGGGCTAAAGCTGAAAGTTTTCCCCATTTCATGGGCTATAGCGCACATTTTCTGGTTCCCATGATGATTTCCAGCTACTGTAACCACCGATACATGGTTTGAGAGGTGTCGCAAAAACTCGTTTTTTGCATGTTTTCTACCTCCATTTCAGTGGGCTATAGCTCACAGTTTTCATGTTTTTGCCCATTTCATGTGCTATATCGCACATTTTCTGGTTCCCTGGACAATTTCCAGCTACCGTAAACACCGATACTTGGTTTGAGAGGCGTCACAAAAACTCGTGTTTTTCATGTTTTCAACATCTATTTCCATGGGCTAGCTCACAGCTTTCATGTTTTTTGCCCATTTCATGGGCTATAGAGCACATTTTCCGGTTCCCGGGACAACTTCCAGCTACCGTAAGAACCGATACTTGGTTCGAGAGGCGCTGCAAGAACTCGTGTTTTTCATGTTTTCTGCCTCCATTTCCATGGGTTATAGCTCATAGTTTTCATGTTTTCTGCCCATTTCATGGGCTATAGCGAACAATTTCCAGTTTTTGGGACAATTTCCAGCTACCGCAAACACCGATACTTGGTTTGAGAGGCGTCGCAAAAACTCGTGTTTTTCATATTTTCAGCCTCCATTTCCATGGGCTAGAGCTGATAGTTTCATGTTTTTTCCCATTTCATGGGCTATAGCGCACATTTTCTGGTTCCCAAGACTATTTCCAGCCAGCATAACCGCCGATACTTGGTTTGAGAGGCGCCGCAAAAACTCGTTTTTTTCATGGTTTCTTCCTCACTTTCCGTGGGCTATAGCTCATAGTTTTCATGTTTTTGCCCATTTCATGGGCTATAGCGCACATTTTCCTGTTCCCGGGACAATTTCTAGCTACCGTAACCACCGATACATGGTCTGAGAGGCGTCGCAAAAACTCGTGTTTTTCGTGTTTTCAGCCTTCATTTCCGTGGGCTAGAGCTGAAATTTTTCATGTTTTTCCCCATTTTTTGGCTCCTAGGACAATTTCCAGCTACCGTAACCGCCGATACCTTGTTTTAGAGGAGTCGCAAAAATTCATGTTTTTCATGGTTTCTGTCTCCATTTACATGGGCTATAGCTAACAATTTTCATGTTTTTTGCCCATTTAATGGGGCTATATCGCACATTTTCTGGTTCTCCAGACAATTTCCAGCTACCGTAAGAACCGATATTTTTTTGACATGCGTCGTAAAAACTCGTGATTTTCATGTTTTCTGCCTCCATTTTCCGGTTTCTTGGACAATTTCTAGCTACCGTAACCACCGATACTTGGTTTCAGAGGCGACGGAAAAACTCGTGTTTTTCATGTTTTCAGCCTCCATTTCGGTGGGCTAAAGCTGACAGTTTTCCCCATTTCATGGGCTATAGCGCATATTTTCTGGTTCCCATGATGATTTCCAGCTACTGTAACCACCGATACATGGTTTGAGAGGTGTCGCAAAAACTCGTTTTTTGCATGTTTTCTACCTCCATTTCAGTGGGCTATAGCTCACAGTTTTCATGTTTTTGCCCATTTCATGTGCTATATCGCACATTTTCTGGTTCCTTGGACAATTTCCAGCTACCGTAAACACCGATATTTGGTTTGAGAGGCGTCGCAAAAACTCGTATTTTTCATGTTTTCAACCTCTATTTCCATGGGCTAGTTCACAGCTTTCATGTTTTTTGCCCATTTCATGGGCTATAGCGCACATTTTCCGGTTCCTGGGACAATTTCCTGCTACCTTAAGAACCGATACTTGGTTCGAGAGGCGTTGCAAGAACTCGTGTTTTTCATGGTTTCTGCCTCCATTTCCATGGGTTATAGCTCATAGTTTTCATGTTTTCTGCCCATTTCATGGGCTATAGCGAACAATTTCCAGTTTTTGGGACTATTTCCAGCTACCGTAAACACCGATACTTGGTTTGAGAGGCGTCGCAAAAACTCGTGTTTTTCATATTTTCAGCCTCCATTTCCATGGGCTAGAGCTGATAGTTTCATGTTTTTTTCCCATTTCATGGGCTATAGCGCACATTTTCTAGTTCCCAACACTATTTCCAGCTACCATAACCGCCGATACTTGGTTTGAGAGGCGTCACAAAAACTCGTTTTTTTCATGGTTTCTTCCTCACTTTCCATGGGCTATAGCTCATAGTTTTCATGTTTTTGCCCATTTCATGGGCTATAGCGCACATTTTCCGGTTCCCGGGACAATTTCTAGCTATCGTAACCACCGATACATGGTTTGAGAGGCGTCGCAAAAACTCGTGTTTTTCATGTTTTCAGCCTTCATTTTCGTGGGCTAGAGCTGAAAGTTTTCATGTTTTTCCCCATTTTTTGGCTCCTAGGACGATATCCAGCTACCGTAACCGCCGATACCTTGTTTGAGAGGCGTCGCAAAAATTCATGTTTTTCATGGTTTCTGTCTCCATTTACATGGGCTATAGCTAACAATTTTCATGTTTTTGCCCATTTAATGGGGCTATATCGCACATTTTCCGGTTCTCCAGACAATTTCCAGCTACCGTAAGAACCGATATTTTTTTGACATGCGTCGTAAAAACTCGTGATTTTCATGTTTTCTGCCTCCATTTTCTGGTTTCTCGGACAATTTCTAGCTACCGTAACCACCGATACTTGGTTTCAGAGGCGACGCAAAAACTCGTATTTTTCATGTTTTCAGCCTCCATTTCGGTGGGCTAAAGCTGACAGTTTTCCCCATTGCATGGGCTATAGCGCACATTTTCTGGTTCCCATGACGATTTCCAGCTACTGTAACCACCGATACTTGGTTTGAGAGGTGTCGCAAAAACTCATTTTTTGCATGTTTTCTACCTCCATTTCAGTGGGCTATAGCTCACAGTTTTCATGTTTTTGCCCATTTCATGTGCTATATCGCACATTTTCTGGGTCCCTGGACAATTTCCAGCTACCGTAAACACCGATACTTGGTTTGAGAGGCGTCGCAAAAACTCGTATTTTTCATGTTTTCAACCTCTATTTCCATGGGCTAGCTCACAGCTTTCATGTTTTTTGCTCATTTCATGGGCTATAGCGCACATTTTTCGGTTCCCGGGACAATTTCCTGCTACCGTAAGAACCGATACTTGGTTCGAGAGGCGTTGCAAGAACTCGTGTTTTTCATGTTTTCTGCCTCCATTTCCATGGGTTATAGCTCATAGTTTTCATGTTTTCTGCCCATTTCATGGGCTATAGCGAACAATTTCCAGTTTTTGGGAAAATTTCCAGCTACCGTAAACACCGATACTTGGTTTGAGAGGCGTCGCAAAAACTCGTGTTTTTCATATTTTCAGCCTCCATTCCATGGGCTAGCGCTGATAGTTTCATGTTTTTTCCCATTTCATGGGCTATAGCGCACATTTTCTGGTTCCCAAGACTATTTCCAGCTACCATAACCGCCGATACTTGGTTTGAGAGGCGTCGCAAAAACTCGTTTTTTTCATGGTTTCTTCCTCACTTTCCGTGGGCTATAGCTCATAGTTTTCATGTTTTTGCCCATTTCATGGGCTATAGCGCACATTTTCCGGTTCCCGGGACAATTTCTAGCTACCGTAACCACCGATACATGGTTTGAGAGGCGTCGCAAAAACTCGTGTTTTTCATGTTTTCAGCCTTCATTTCCGTGGGCTAGAGCTGAAAGTTTTCATTTTTTCCCCATTTTTTTGGCTCCTAGGACGATATCCAGCTATCGTAACCGCCGATACCTGGTTTGAGAGGCGTCGCAAAAATTCATGTTTTTCATGGTTTCTTTTCCATTTACGTGGGCTATAGCTAACAATTTTCAAGGTTTTTGCCCATTTAATGGGGCTATATCGCACATTTTCCGGTTCTCCAGACAATTTCCAGCTACCGTAAGAACCGATATTTCCATTGGCTAGCTCACAGCTTTCATGTTTTTTGCTCATTTCATGGGCTATAGCGCACATTTTCCGGTTCCCGAGACAATTTCTAGCTACCGTAACCACCGATACATGGTTTGAGAGGCGTCGCAAAAACTCGTGTTTTTCATGTTTTCAGCCTTCATTTCTGTGGGCTAGAGCTGAAAGTTTTCATGTTTTTCCCCATTTTTTGGCTCCTAGGACGATATCCAGCTACCGTAACCGCCGATAACTTGTTTGAGAGGCGTCGCAAAAATTCATGTTTTTCATGGTTTCTGTCTCCATTTACATGGGCTATAGCTAACAATTTTCATGTTTTTTGCCCATTTAATGGGGCTATATCGCACATTTTCCGGTTCTCCGGACAATTTCCAGCTAGCGTAAGAACCGATATTTTTTTGACAGGCATCGTAAAAACTCGTGATTTTCATGTTTTCTGCCTCCATTTTCCGGTTTCTCGGACAATTTCTAGCTACCGTAACCACCGATACTTGGTTTCAGAGGCGACGCAAAAACTCGTGTTTTTATGTTTTCAGCCTCCATTTCGGTGGGCTAAAGCTGACAGTTTTCCCCATTTCATGGGCTATAGCGCACATTTTCTGGTTCCCATGATGATTTCCAGCTACTGTAACCACCGATACATGGTTTGAGAGGTGTCGCAAAAACTCGTTTTTTGCATGTTTTCTACCTCCATTTCAGTGGGCTATAGCTCACAGTTTTCATGTTTTTGCCCATTTCATGTGCTATATCGCACATTTTCTGGTTCCCTGGACAATTTCCAGCTACCGTAAACACCGATACTTGGTTTGAGAGGCGTCGCAAAAACTCGTGTTTTTCATGTTTTCAACCTCTATTTCCATGGGCTAGCTCACAGCTTTCATGTTTTTTGCCCATTTCATGGGCTATAGCACACATTTTCCGGTTCCCGGGACAATTTCCAGCTACCGTAAGAACCGATACTTGGTTCGAGAGGCGCTGCAAGAACTCGTGTTTTTCATGTTTTCTGCCTCCATTTCCATGGGTTATAGCTCATAGTTTTCATGTTTTCTCCCCATTTCATGGGCTATAGCGAACAATTTCCAGTTTTTGGGACAATTTCCAGCTACCGTAAACACCGATACTTGGTTTGAGAGGCGTCGCAAAAACTCGTGTTTTTCATATTTTCAGCCTCCATTTCCATGGGCTAGAGCTGATAGTTTCATGTTTTTTCCCATTTCATGGGCTATAGCGCACATTTTCTGGTTCCCAAGACTATTTCCAGCCACCATAACCGCCGATACTTGGTTTGAGAGGCGCCGCAAAAACTCGTTTTTTTCATGGTTTCTTCCTCACTTTCCGTGGGCTATAGCTCATAGTTTTCATGTTTTTGCCCATTTCATGGGCTATAGCGCACATTTTCCGGTTCCCGGGACAATTTCTAGCTACCGTAACCACCGATACATGGTTTGAGAGGCGTCGCAAAAATTCATGTTTTTCATGGTTTCTTTTCCATTTACGTGGGCTATAGCTAACAATTTTCAAGTTTTTTGCCCATTTAATGGGGCTATATCGCACATTTTCCGGTTCTCCAGAGAATTTCCAGCTACCGTAAGAACCGATATTTTTTTGACAGGCGTCGTAAAAACTCGTGATTTTCATGTTTTCTGCCTCCATTTTCCGGTTTCTCGGACAATTTCTAGCTACCGTAACCACCGATACTTGGTTTCAGAGGCGACGCAAAAACTCGTGTTTTTCATGTTTTCAGCCTCCATTTCGGTGGGCTAAAGCTGACAGTTTTCCCCATTTCATGGGCTATAGCGCACATTTTCTGGTTCCCATGATGATTTCCAGCTACTGTAACCACCGATACATGGTTTGAGAGGTGTCGCAAAAACTCGTTTTTTGCATGTTTTCTACCTCCATTTCAGTGGGCTATAGCTCACAGTTTTCATGTTTTTGCCCATTTCATGTGCTATATCGCACATTTTCTGGTTCCCTGGACAATTTCCAGCTACCGTAAACACCGATACTTGGTTTGAGAGGCGTCGCAAAAACTCGTGTTTTTCATGTTTTCAACCTCTATTTCCATGGGCTAGCTCACAGCTTTCATGTTTTTTGCCCATTTCATGGGCTATAGCGCACATTTTCCGGTTCCCGGGACAATTTCCAGCTACCGTAAGAACCGATACTTGGTTCGAGAGGCGCTGCAAGAACTCATGTTTTTCATGTTTTCTGCCTCCATTTCCATGGGTTATAGCTCATAGTTTTCATGTTTTCTGCCCATTTCATGGGCTATAGCGAACAATTTCCAGTTTTTGGGACAATTTCCAGCTACCGCAAACACCGATACTTGGTTTGAGAGGCGTCGCAAAAACTCGTGTTTTTCATATTTTCAGCCTCCATTTCCATGGGCTAGAGCTGATAGTTTCATGTTTTTTCCCATTTCATGGGCTATAGCGCACATTTTCTGGTTCCCAAGACTATTTCCAGCCAGCATAACCGCCGATACTTGGTTTGAGAGGCGCCGCAAAAACTCGTTTTTTTCATGGTTTCTTCCTCACTTTCCGTGGGCTATAGCTCATAGTTTTCATGTTTTTGCCCATTTCATGGGCTATAGCGCACATTTTCCTGTTCCCGGGACAATTTCTAGCTACCGTAACCACCGATACATGGTCTGAGAGGCGACGCAAAAACTCGTATTTTTCATGTTTTCAGCCTCCATTTCGGTGGGCTAAAGCTGACAGTTTTCCCCATTGCATGGGCTATAGCGCACATTTTCTGGTTCCCATGACGATTTCCAGCTACTGTAACCACCGATACTTGGTTTGAGAGGTGTCGCAAAAACTCATTTTTTGCATGTTTTCTACCTCCATTTCAGTGGGCTATAGCTCACAGTTTTCATGTTTTTGCCCATTTCATGTGCTATATCGCACATTTTCTGGGTCCCTGGACAATTTCCAGCTACCGTAAACACCGATACTTGGTTTGAGAGGCGTCGCAAAAACTCGTATTTTTCATGTTTTCAACCTCTATTTCCATGGGCTAGCTCACAGCTTTCATGTTTTTTGCTCATTTCATGGGCTATAGCGCACATTTTTCGGTTCCCGGGACAATTTCCTGCTACCGTAAGAACCGATACTTGGTTCGAGAGGCGTTGCAAGAACTCGTGTTTTTCATGTTTTCTGCCTCCATTTCCATGGGTTATAGCTCATAGTTTTCATGTTTTCTGCCCATTTCATGGGCTATAGCGAACAATTTCCAGTTTTTGGGAAAATTTCCAGCTACCGTAAACACCGAAACTTGGTTTGAGAGGCGTCGCAAAAACTCGTGTTTTTCATATTTTCAGCCTCCATTCCATGGGCTAGCGCTGATAGTTTCATGTTTTTTCCCATTTCATGGGCTATAGCGCACATTTTCTGGTTCCCAAGACTATTTCCAGCTACCATAACCGCCGATACTTGGTTTGAGAGGCGTCGCAAAAACTCGTTTTTTTCATGGTTTCTTCCTCACTTTCCGTGGGCTATAGCTCATAGTTTTCATGTTTTTGCCCATTTCATGGGCTATAGCGCACATTTTCCGGTTCCCGGGACAATTTCTAGCTACCGTAACCACCGATACATGGTTTGAGAGGCGTCGCAAAAACTCGTGTTTTTCATGTTTTCAGCCTTCATTTCCGTGGGCTAGAGCTGAAAGTTTTCATTTTTTCCCCATTTTTTTGGCTCCTAGGACGATATCCAGCTATCGTAACCGCCGATACCTGGTTTGAGAGGCGTCGCAAAAATTCATGTTTTTCATGGTTTCTTTTCCATTTACGTGGGCTATAGCTAACAATTTTCAAGGTTTTTGCCCATTTAATGGGGCTATATCGCACATTTTCCGGTTCTCCAGACAATTTCCAGCTACCGTAAGAACCGATATTTCCATGGGCTAGCTCACAGCTTTCATGTTTTTTGCTCATTTCATGGGCTATAGCGCACATTTTCCGGTTCCCGAGACAATTTCTAGCTACCGTAACCACCGATACATGGTTTGAGAGGCGTCGCAAAAACTCGTGTTTTTCATGTTTTCAGCCTTCATTTCTGTGGGCTAGAGCTGAAAGTTTTCATGTTTTTCCCCATTTTTTGGCTCCTAGGACGATATCCAGCTACCGTAACCGCCGATAACTTGTTTGAGAGGCGTCGCAAAAATTCATGTTTTTCATGGTTTCTGTCTCCATTTACATGGGCTATAGCTAACAATTTTCATGTTTTTTGCCCATTTAATGGGGCTATATCGCACATTTTCTGGTTCTCCGGACAATTTCCAGCTAGCGTAAGAACCGATATTTTTTTGACAGGCATCGTAAAAACTCGTGATTTTCATGTTTTCTGCCTCCATTTTCCGGTTTCTCGGACAATTTCTAGCTACCGTAACCACCGATACTTGGTTTCAGAGGCGACGCAAAAACTCGTGTTTTTATGTTTTCAGCCTCCATTTCGGTGGGCTAAAGCTGACAGTTTTCCCCATTTCATGGGCTATAGCGCACATTTTCTGGTTCCCATGATGATTTCCAGCTACTGTAACCACCGATACATGGTTTGAGAGGTGTCGCAAAAACTCGTTTTTTGCATGTTTTCTACCTCCATTTCAGTGGGCTATAGCTCACAGTTTTCATGTTTTTGCCCATTTCATGTGCTATATCGCACATTTTCTGGTTCCCTGGACAATTTCCAGCTACCGTAAACACCGATACTTGGTTTGAGAGGCGTCGCAAAAACTCGTGTTTTTCATGTTTTCAACCTCTATTTCCATGGGCTAGCTCACAGCTTTCATGTTTTTTGCCCATTTCATGGGCTATAGCACACATTTTCCGGTTCCCGGGACAATTTCCAGCTACCGTAAGAACCGATACTTGGTTCGAGAGGCGCTGCAAGAACTCGTGTTTTTCATGTTTTCTGCCTCCATTTCCATGGGTTATAGCTCATAGTTTTCATGTTTTCTCCCCATTTCATGGGCTATAGCGAACAATTTCCAGTTTTTGGGACAATTTCCAGCTACCGTAAACACCGATACTTGGTTTGAGAGGCGTCGCAAAAACTCGTGTTTTTCATATTTTCAGCCTCCATTTCCATGGGCTAGAGCTGATAGTTTCATGTTTTTTCCCATTTCATGGGCTATAGCGCACATTTTCTGGTTCCCAAGACTATTTCCAGCCACCATAACCGCCGATACTTGGTTTGAGAGGCGCCGCAAAAACTCGTTTTTTTCATGGTTTCTTCCTCACTTTCCGTGGGCTATAGCTCATAGTTTTCATGTTTTTGCCCATTTCATGGGCTATAGCGCACATTTTCCGGTTCCCGGGACAATTTCTAGCTACCGTAACCACCGATACATGGTTTGAGAGGCGTCGCAAAAATTCATGTTTTTCATGGTTTCTTTTCCATTTACGTGGGCTATAGCTAACAATTTTCAAGTTTTTTGCCCATTTAATGGGGCTATATCGCACATTTTCCGGTTCTCCAGAGAATTTCCAGCTACCGTAAGAACCGATATTTTTTTGACAGGCATCGTAAAAACTCGTGATTTTCATGTTTTCTGCCTCCATTTTCCGGTTTCTCGGACAATTTCTAGCTACCGTAACCACCGATACTTGGTTTCAGAGGCGACGCAAAAACTCGTGTTTTTCATGTTTTCAGCCTCCATTTCCGTGGGCTATAGGCGACAGGTTTTCCCCATTTCATGGGCTATAGCGCACATTTTACGGTTCCCATGATGATTTCCAGCTCGTAACCACCGATACATGGTTTGAGAGGTGTCGCAAAACTCGTTTTTTGCATGTTTTCTACCTCCATTTCAGTGGGCTATAGCTCACAGTTTTCATGTTTTTGCCCATTTCATGTGCTATATCGCACATTTTCTGGTTCCCTGGACAATTTCCAGCTACCGTAAACACCGATACTTGGTTTGAGAGGCGTCGCAAAAACTCGTGTTTTTCATGTTTTCAACCTCTATTTCCATGGGCTAGCTCACAGCTTTCATGTTTTTTGCCCATTTCATGGGCTATAGCGCACATTTTCCGGTTCCCGGGACAATTTCCAGCTACCGTAAGAACCGATACTTGGTTCGAGAGGCGCTGCAAGAACTCATGTTTTTCATGTTTTCTGCCTCCATTTCCATGGGTTATAGCTCATAGTTTTCATGTTTTCTGCCCATTTCATGGGCTATAGCGAACAATTTCCAGTTTTTGGGACAATTTCCAGCTACCGCAAACACCGATACTTGGTTTGAGAGGCGTCGCAAAAACTCGTGTTTTTCATATTTTCAGCCTCCATTTCCATGGGCTAGAGCTGATAGTTTCATGTTTTTTCCCATTTCATGGGCTATAGCGCACATTTTCTGGTTCCCAAGACTATTTCCAGCCAGCATAACCGCCGATACTTGGTTTGAGAGGCGCCGCAAAAACTCGTTTTTTTCATGGTTTCTTCCTCACTTTCCGTGGGCTATAGCTCATAGTTTTCATGTTTTTGCCCATTTCATGGGCTATAGCGCACATTTTCCTGTTCCCGGGACAATTTCTAGCTACCATAACCACCGATACATGGTCTGAGAGGCGTCGCAAAAACTCGTGTTTTTCATGTTTTCAGCCTTCATTTCCGTGGGCTAGAGCTGAAATTTTTCATGTTTTTCCCCATTTTTTGGCTCCTAGGACGATTTCCAGCTACCGTAACCGCCGATACCTTGTTTGAGAGGAGTCGCAAAAATTCATGTTTTTCATGGTTTCTGTCTCCATTTACGTGGGCTATAGCTAACAATTTTCATGTTTTTTGCCCATTTAATGGGGCTATATCGCACATTTTCCGGTTCTCCAGACAATTTCCAGCTACCGTAAGAACCGATATTTTTTTGACATGCGTCGTAAAAACTCGTGATTTTCATGTTTTCTGCCTCCATTTTCCGGTTTCTTGGACAATTTCTAGCTACCGTAACCACCGATACTTGGTTTTAGAGGCGACGGAAAAACTCGTGTTTTTCATGTTTTCAGCCTCCATTTCGGTGGGCTAAAGCTGACAGTTTTCCCCATTTCATGGGCTATAGCGCATATTTTCTGGTTCCCATGATGATTTCCAGCTACTGTAACCACCGATACATGGTTTGAGAGGTGTCGCAAAAACTCGTTTTTTGCATGTTTTCTACCTCCATTTCAGTGGGCTATAGCTCACAGTTTTCATGTTTTTGCCCATTTCATGTGCTATATCGCACATTTTCTGGTTCCCTGGACAATTTCCAGCTACCGTAAACACCGATACTTGGTTTGAGAGGCGTTGCAAAAACTCGTATTTTTCATGTTTTCAGCCTTCATTTTCGTCGGCTAGAGCTGAAAGTTTTCATGTTTTTCCCCATTTTTTGGCTCCTAGGACGATATCCAGCTACCGTAACCGCCGATACCTTGTTTGAGAGGCGTCGCAAAAATTCATGTTTTTCATGGTTTCTGTCTCCATTTACATGGGCTATAGCTAACAATTTTCATGTTTTTGCCCATTTAATGGGGCTATATCGCACATTTTCCGGTTCTCCAGACAATTTCCAGCTACCGTAAGAACCGATATTTTTTTGACATGCGTCGTAAAAACTCGTGATTTTCATGTTTTCTGCCTCCATTTTCTGGTTTCTCGGACAATTTCTAGCTACCGTAACCACCGATACTTGGTTTCAGAGGCGACGCAAAAACTCGTATTTTTCATGTTTTCAGCCTCCATTTCGGTGGGCTAAAGCGACGATTTCCCCATTGCATGGGCTATAGCGCACATTTTCTGGTTCCCATGACGATTTCCAGCTACTGTAACCACCGATACTTGGTTTGAGAGGTGTCGCAAAAACTCATTTTTTGCATGTTTTCTACCTCCATTTCAGTGGGCTATAGCTCACAGTTTTCATGTTTTTGCCCATTTCATGTGCTATATCGCACATTTTCTGGGTCCCTGGACAATTTCCAGCTACCGTAAACACCGATACTTGGTTTGAGAGGCGTCGCAAAAACTCGTATTTTTCATGTTTTCAACCTCTATTTCCATGGGCTAGCTCACAGCTTTCATGTTTTTTGCTCATTTCATGGGCTATAGCGCACATTTTTCGGTTCCCGGGACAATTTCCTGCTACCGTAAGAACCGATACTTGGTTCGAGAGGCGTTGCAAGAACTCGTGTTTTTCATGTTTTCTGCCTCCATTTCCATGGGTTATAGCTCATAGTTTTCATGTTTTCTGCCCATTTCATGGGCTATAGCGAACAATTTCCAGTTTTTGGGAAAATTTCCAGCTACCGTAAACACCGATACTTGGTTTGAGAGGCGTCGCAAAAACTCGTGTTTTTCATATTTTCAGCCTCCATTCCATGGGCTAGCGCTGATAGTTTCATGTTTTTTCCCATTTCATGGGCTATAGCGCACATTTTCTGGTTCCCAAGACTATTTCCAGCTACCATAACCGCCGATACTTGGTTTGAGAGGCGTCGCAAAAACTCGTTTTTTTCATGGTTTCTTCCTCACTTTCCGTGGGCTATAGCTCATAGTTTTCATGTTTTTGCCCATTTCATGGGCTATAGCGCACATTTTCCGGTTCTCCAGACAATTTCGAGCTACCGTAAGAACCGATACTTGGTTTGAGAGGCGTCGCAAGAACTCGTGTTTTTCATGTTTTCAGCCTTCATTTCCGTGGGCTAGAGCTGAAAGTTTTCATTTTTTACCCCATTTTTTGGCTCCTAGGACGATATCCAGCTATCGTAACCGCCGATACCTGGTTTGAGAGGCGTCGCAAAAATTCATGTTTTTCATGGTTTCTTTTCCATTTACGTGGGCTATAGCTAACAATTTTCAAGGTTTTTGCCCATTTAATGGGGCTATATCGCACATTTTCCGGTTCTCCGGACAATTTCCAGCTAGCGTAAGAACCGATATTTCCATTGGCTAGCTCACAGCTTTCATGTTTTTTGCTCATTTCATGGGCTATAGCGCACATTTTCCGGTTCAGAGACAATTTCCAGCTACCGTAACCACCGATACATGGTTTGAGAGGCGTCGCAAAAACTCGTGTTTTTCATGTTTTCAGCCTTCATTTCTGTGGGCTAGAGCTGAAAGTTTTCATGTTTTTCCCCATTTTTTGGCTCGTAGGACGATATCCAGCTACCGTAACCGCCGATAACTTGTTTGAGAGGCGTCGCAAAAATTCATGTTTTTCATGGTTTCTGTCTCCATTTACATGGGCTATAGCTAACAATTTTCATGTTTTTTGCCCATTTAATGGGGCTATATCGCACATTTTCCGGTTCTCCGGACAATTTCCAGCTAGCGTAAGAACCGATATTTTTTTGACAGGCATCGTAAAAACTCGTGATTTTCATGTTTTCTGCCTCCATTTTCCGGTTTCTCGGACAATTTCTAGCTACCGTAACCACCGATACTTGGTTTCAGAGGCGACGCAAAAACTCGTGTTTTTATGTTTTCAGCCTCCATTTCGGTGGGCTAAAGCTGACAGTTTTCCCCATTTCATGGGCTATAGCGCACATTTTCTGGTTCCCATGATGATTTCCAGCTCTTTGTAACCACCGATACATGGTTTGAGAGGTGTCGCAAAAACTCGTTTTTTGCATGTTTTCTACCTCCATTTCAGTGGGCTATAGCTCACAGTTTTCATGTTTTTGCCCATTTCATGTGCTATATCGCACATTTTCTGGTTCCCTGGACAATTTCCAGCTACCGTAAACACCGATACTTGGTTTGAGAGGCGTCGCAAAAACTCGTGTTTTTCATGTTTTCAACCTCTATTTCCATGGGCTAGCTCACAGCTTTCATGTTTTTTGCCCATTTCATGGGCTATAGCACACATTTTCTGGTTCCCGGGACAATTTCTAGCTACCGTAAGAACCGATACTTGGTTCGAGAGGCGCTGCAAGAACTCGTGTTTTTCATGTTTTCTGCCTCCATTTCCATGGGTTATAGCTCATAGTTTTCATGTTTTCTCCCCATTTTATGGGCTATAGCGAACAATTTCCAGTTTTTGGGACAATTTCCAGCTACCGTAAACACCGATACTTGGTTTGAGAGGCGTCGCAAAAACTCGTGTTTTTCATATTTTCAGCCTCCATTTCCATGGGCTAGAGCTGATAGTTTCATGTTTTTTCCCATTTCATGGGCTATAGCGCACATTTTCTGGTTCCCAAGACTATTTCCAGCCACCATAACCGCCGATACTTGGTTTGAGAGGCGCCGCAAAAACTCGTTTTTTTCATGGTTTCTTCCTCACTTTCCGTGGGCTATAGCTCAGAGATTTCATGTTTTTGCCCATTTCATGGGCTATAGCGCACATTTTCCGGTTCAGGACAATTTCTAGCTACCGTAACCACCGATACATGGTTTGAGAGGCGTCGCAAAAATTCATGTTTTTCATGGTTTCTTTTCCATTTACGTGGGCTATAGCTAACAATTTTCAAGTTTTTTGCCCATTTAATGGGGCTATATCGCACATTTTCCGGTTCTCCAGAGAATTTCCAGCTACCGTAAGAACCGATATTTTTTTGACAGGCGTCGTAAAAACTCGTGATTTTCATGTTTTCTGCCTCCATTTTCCGGTTTCTCGGACAATTTCTAGCTACCGTAACCACCGATACTTGGTTTCAGAGGCGACGCAAAAACTCGTGTTTTTCATGTTTTCAGCCTCCATTTCGGTGGGCTATAGCTGTCAGTTTTCCCCAGTTCATGGGCTATAGCGCACATTTTGGTTCCCATGATGATTTCCAGCTTTGTAACCACCGATACATGGTTTGAGAGGTGTCGCAAAAACTCGTTTTTTGCATGTTTTCTACCTCCATTTCAGTGGGCTATATCTCAAATTTTTCATTTTTTTGCCCATTTAATGTGCTATATCGCACATTTTCTGGTTCCCTGGACAATTTCCAGCTACCGTAAACACCGATACTTGGTTTGAGAGGCGTCGCAAAAACTCGTGTTTTTCATGTTTTCAACCTCTATTTCCATGGGCTAGCTCACAGCTTTCATGTTTTTTGCCCATTTCATGGGCTATAGCGCACATTTTCCGGTTCCCGGGACAATTTCCAGCTACCGTAAGAACCGATACTTGGTTCGAGAGGCGCTGCAAGAACTCGTGTTTTTCATGTTTTCTGCCTCCATTTCCATGGGTTATAGCTCATAGTTTTCATGTTTTCTGCCCATTTCATGGGCTATAGCGAACAATTTCCGATTTTTGGGACAATTTCTAGCTACCGCAAACACCGATACTTGGTTTGAGAGGCGTCGCAAAAACTCGTGTTTTTCATATTTTCAGCCTCCATTTCCATGGGCTAGAGCTGATAGTTTCATGTTTTTTCCCATTTCATGGTCTATAGCGCACATTTTATGGTTACCAAGACAAATTACAGCCACCATAACCGCCGATACTTGGTTTGAGAGGCGCCGCAAAAACTCGTTTTTTTCATGGTTTCTTCCTCACTTTCCGTGGGCTATAGCTCATAGTTTTCATGTTTTTGCCCATTTCATGGGCTATAGCGCACATTTTCCTGTTCTCGGGACAATTTCTAGCTACCGTAACCACCGATACATGGTGCGAGAGGCGTCGCAAAAACTCGTGTTTTTCATGTTTCGACCTTCATTTCCGTGGGCTAGAGCTGAAATTTTTCATGTTTTTCCCCATTTTTTGGCTCCTAGGACGATTTCCAGCTACCGTAACCGCCGATACCTTGTTTGAGAGGAGTCGCAAAAATTCATGTTTTTCATGGTTTCTGTCTCCATTTACGTGGGCTATAGCTAACAATTTTCATGTTTTTTGCCCATTTAATGGGGCTATATCGCACATTTTCCGGTTCTCCAGACAATTTCCAGCTACCGTAAGAACCGATATTTTTTTGACATGCGTCGTAAAAACTCGTGATTTTCATGTTTTCTGCCTCCATTTTCCGGTTTCGTGGACAATTTCTAGCTACCGTAACCACCGATACTTGGTTTCAGAGGCGACGGAAAAACTCGTGTTTTTCATGTTTTCAGCCTCCATTTCGGTGGGCTAAAGCTGACAGTTTTCCCCATTTCATGGGCTATAGCGCATATTTTCTGGTTCCCATGATGATTTCCAGCTACTGTAACCACCGATACATGGTTTGAGAGGTGTTGCAAAAACTCGTTTTTTGCATGTTTTCTACCTCCATTTCAGTGGGCTATAGCTCACAGTTTTCATGTTTTTGCCCATTTCATGTGCTATATCGCACATTTTCTGGTTCCCTGGACAATTTCCAGCTACCGTAAACACCGATACTTGGTTTGAGAGGCGTTGCAAAAACTCGTATTTTTCATGTTTTCTGCCTCTATTTCCATGGGCTAGTTCACAGCTTTCATGTTTTTGCCCATTTCATGGGCTATAGTGCACATTTTCTGGTTCCTGGGACAATTTCCTGCTACCGTAAGAACCGATACTTAGTTCGAGAGGCGTTGCAAGAACTCGTGTTTTTCATGTTTTCTGCCTCCATTTCCATGGGTTATAGATCATAGTTTTCATGTTTTCTGCCCATTTCATGGGCTATAGCGAACAATTTCCAGTTTTTGGGACAATTTCCAGCTACCGTAAACAACGATACTTGGTTTGAGAGGCGTCGCAAAAACTCGTGTTTTTCATATTTTCAGCCTCCATTTCCATGGGCTAGAGCTGATAGTTTCATGTTTTTTTCCCATTTTATGGGCTATACCGCACATTTTCTGGTTCCCAAGACTATTTCTAGCTACCATAACCGCCGATACTTGGTTTGAGAGGCGTCGCAAAAACTCGTTTTTTTCGTGGTTTCTTCCTCACTTTCCATGGGCTATAGCTCATAGTTTTCATGTTTTTGCCCATTTCATGGGCTATAGCGCACATTTTCCGGTTCCCGGGACAATTTCTAGCTACCGTAACCACCGATACATGGTTTGAGAGGCGTCGCAAAAACTCGTGTTTTTCATGTTTTCAGCCTTCATTTCCGTGGGCTAGAGCTGAAAGTTTTCATGTTTTTCCCCATTTTTTGGCTCCTAGGACGATATCCAGCTACCGTAACCGCCGATACCTTGTTTGAGAGGCGTCGCAAAAATTCATGTTTTTCATGGTTTCTGTCTCCATTTACATGGGCTATAGCTAACAATTTTCATGTTTTTTGCCCATTTAATGGGGCTATATCGCACATTTTCCGGTTCTCCGGACAATTTCCAGCTAGCGTAAGAACCGATATTTTTTTGACAGGCGTCGTAAAAACTCGTGATTTTCATGTTTTCTGCCTCCATTTTCCGGTTTCTCGGACAATTTCTAGCTACCGTAACCACCGATACTTGCTTTCAGAGACGACGCAAAAACTCGTGTTTTTCATGTTTTCAGCCTCCATTTCGGTGGGCTAAAGCTGACAGTTTTCCCCATTTCATGGGCTATAGTGCACATTTTCTGGTTCCCATGACGATTTCCAGCTACTGTAACCACCGATACTTGGTTTGAGAGGTGTCGCAAAAACTCGTTTTTTGCATGTTTTCTACCTCCATTTCAGTGGGCTATAGCTCACAGTTTTCATGTTTTTGCCCATTTCATGTGCTATATCGCACATTTTCTGGGTCCCTGGACAATTTCCAGCTACCGTAAACACCGATACTTGGTTTGAGAGGCGTCGCAAAAACTCTGTTTTTCATGTTTTCAACTTCTATTTCCATGGGCTAGCTCATAGCTTTCATGTTTTTTGCCCATTTCATGGGCTATGGCGCACATTTTCCGGTTCCCGGGACAGTTCCAGCTACCGTAAGAACCGATACTTGGTTCGAGAGGCGTTGCAAGAACTCATTTTTTTCATGTTTTCTATCTCCATTTCCATGGGTTATAGCTCATAGTTTTCATGTTTTCTGCCCATTTCATGGGCTATAGCGAACAATTTCTAGTTTTTGGGACAATTTCCAGCTACCGTAAACATCGATACTTGGTTTGAGAGGCATCGCAAAAACTCGTGTTTTTCATATTTTCACCCTCCATTTCCATGGGCTAGAGCTGATAGTTTCATGTTTTTTGCCCATTTCATGGGCTATAGCGCACATGTTCTGGTTCCCAAGACTATTTCCAGCTACCATAACCGCCGATACTTGGTTTGAGAGGCGTCGCAAAAACTCGTTTTTTTCATGGTTTCTTCCTCACTTTCCGTGGGCTATAGCTCATAGTTTTCATGTTTTTGCCCATTTCATGGGCTATAGCGCACATTTTCCGGTTCCCAGGACAATTTCTAGCTACCGTAACCACCGATACATGGTTTGAGAGGCGTCGCAAAAACTCGTGTTTTTCATGTTTTCTACCTCCATTTCAGTGGGCTATAGCTCGCAGTTTTCATGTTTTTGCCCATTTCATGTGCTATATCGCACATTTTCTGGTTCCCTGGACAATTTCCAGCTACCGTAAACACCGATACATGGTTTGAGAGGCGTCACAAAAACTCGTGTTTTTCATGTTTTCAACCTCTATTTCCATGGGCTAGCTCACAGCTTTCATGTTTTTTGCCCATTTCATGGGCTATAGCGCACATTTTCCGGTTCCCGGGACAACTTCCAGCTACCGTAAGAACCGATACTTGGTTCGAGAGGCGCTGCAAGAACTCGTGTTTTTCATGTTTTCTGCCTCCATTTCCATAGGTTATAGCTCATAGTTTTCATGTTTTCTGCCCATTTCATGGGCTATAGCGAACAATTTCCAGTTTTTGGGACAATTTCCAGCTACCGCAAACACCGATACTTGGTTTGAGAGGCGTCGCAAAAACTCGTGTTTTTCATATTTTCAGCCTCCATTTCCATGGGCTAGAGCTGATAGTTTCATGTTTTTTCCCATTTCATGGGCTATAGCGCACATTTTCTGGTTCCCAAGACTATTTCCAGCCAGCATAACCGCCGATACTTGGTTTGAGAGGCGCCGCAAAAACTCGTTTTTTTCATGGTTTCTTCCTCACTTTCCGTGGGCTATAGCTCATAGTTTTCATGTTTTTGCCCATTTCATGGGCTATAGCGCACATTTTCCTGTTCCCGGGACAATTTCTAGCTACCGTAACCACCGATACATGGTCTGAGAGGCGTCGCAAAAACTCGTGTTTTTCGTGTTTTCAGCCTTCATTTCCGTGGGCTAGAGCTGAAATTTTTCATGTTTTTCCCCATTTTTTGGCTCCTAGGACAATTTCCAGCTACCGTAACCGCCGATACCTTGTTTTAGAGGAGTCGCAAAAATTCATGTTTTTCATGGTTTCTGTCTCCATTTACATGGGCTATAGCTAACAATTTTCATGTTTTTTGCCCATTTAATGGGGCTATATCGCACATTTTCTGGTTCCTTGGACAATTTCCAGCTACCGTAAACACCGATATTTTTGACATGCGTCGTAAAAACTCGTGATTTTCATGTTTTCTGCCTCCATTTTCCGGTTTCTTGGACAATTTCTAGCTACCGTAACCACCGATACTTGGTTTCGAGGCGACGGAAAAACTCGTGTTTTTCATGTTTTCAGCCTCCATTTCGGTGGGCTAAAGTGACAGTTTTCCCCATTTCATGGGCTATAGCGCATATTTTCTGGTTCCCATGATGATTTCCAGCTACTGTAACCACCGATACATGGTTTGAGAGGTGTCGCAAAAACTCGTTTTTTGCATGTTTTCTACCTCCATTTCAGTGGGCTATAGCTCACAGTTTTCATGTTTTTGCCCATTTCATGTGCTATATCGCACATTTTCTGGTTCCTTGGACAATTTCCAGCTACCGTAAACACCGATATTTGGTTTGAGAGGCGTCGCAAAAACTCGTATTTTTCATGTTTTCAACCTCTATTTCCATGGGCTAGTTCACAGCTTTCATGTTTTTTGCCCATTTCATGGGCTATAGCGCACATTTTCCGGTTCCTGGGACAATTTCCTGCTACCTTAAGAACCGATACTTGGTTCGAGAGGCGTTGCAAGAACTCGTGTTTTTCATGTTTTCTGCCTCCATTTCCATGGGTTATAGCTCATAGTTTTCATGTTTTCTGCCCATTTCATGGGCTATAGCGAACAATTTCCAGTTTTTGGGACTATTTCCAGCTACCGTAAACACCGATACTTGGTTTGAGAGGCGTCGCAAAAACTCGTGTTTTTCATATTTTCAGCCTCCATTTCCATGGGCTAGAGCTGATAGTTTCATGTTTTTTTCCCATTTCATGGGCTATAGCGCACATTTTCTAGTTCCCAACACTATTTCCAGCTACCATAACCGCCGATACTTGGTTTGAGAGGCGTCACAAAAACTCGTTTTTTTCATGGTTTCTTCCTCACTTTCCATGGGCTATAGCTCATAGTTTTCATGTTTTTGCCCATTTCATGGGCTATAGCGCACATTTTCCGGTTCCCGGGACAATTTCTAGCTATCGTAACCACCGATACATGGTTTGAGAGGCGTCGCAAAAACTCGTGTTTTTCATGTTTTCAGCCTTCATTTTCGTGGGCTAGAGCTGAAAGTTTTCATGTTTTTCCCCATTTTTTGGCTCCTAGGACGATATCCAGCTACCGTAACCGCCGATACCTTGTTTGAGAGGCGTCGCAAAAATTCATGTTTTTCATGGTTTCTGTCTCCATTTACATGGGCTATAGCTAACAATTTTCATGTTTTTGCCCATTTAATGGGGCTATATCGCACATTTTCCGGTTCTCCAGACAATTTCCAGCTACCGTAAGAACCGATATTTTTTTGACATGCGTCGTAAAAACTCGTGATTTTCATGTTTTCTGCCTCCATTTTCTGGTTTCTCGGACAATTTCTAGCTACCGTAACCACCGATACTTGGTTTCAGAGGCGACGCAAAAACTCGTATTTTTCATGTTTTCAGCCTCCATTTCGGTGGGCTAAAGCTGACAGTTTTCCCCATTGCATGGGCTATAGCGCACATTTTCTGGTTCCCATGACGATTTCCAGCTACTGTAACCACCGATACTTGGTTTGAGAGGTGTCGCAAAAACTCATTTTTTGCATGTTTTCTAC
This sequence comes from Lolium perenne, assembly GCF_019359855.2. Classification (NCBI taxonomy): domain Eukaryota; kingdom Viridiplantae; phylum Streptophyta; class Magnoliopsida; order Poales; family Poaceae; genus Lolium; species Lolium perenne. The sequence goes on from NC_067246.2 coordinate 352,640,479, forward strand.
CTCCATTTCAGTGGGCTATAGCTCACAGTTTTCATGTTTTTGCCCATTTCATGTGCTATATCGCACATTTTCTGGGTCCCTGGACAATTTCCAGCTACCGTAAACACCGATACTTGGTTTGAGAGGCGTCGCAAAAACTCGTATTTTTCATGTTTTCAACCTCTATTTCCATGGGCTAGCTCACAGCTTTCATGTTTTTTGCTCATTTCATGGGCTATAGCGCACATTTTTCGGTTCTAGGACAATTTCCCGCTACCGTAAGAACCGATACTTGGTTCGAGAGGCGTTGCAAGAACTCGTGTTTTTCATGTTTTCTGCCTCCATTTCCATGGGTTATAGCTCATAGTTTTCATGTTTTCTGCCCATTTCATGGGCTATAGCGAACAATTTCCAGTTTTTGGGAAAATTTCCAGCTACCGTAAACACCGATACTTGGTTTGAGAGGCGTCGCAAAAACTCGTGTTTTTCATATTTTCAGCCTCCATTCCATGGGCTAGCGCTGATAGTTTCATGTTTTCCCCATTTCATGGGCTATAGCGCACATTTTCTGGTTCCCAAGACTATTTCCAGCTACCATAACCGCCGATACTTGGTTTGAGAGGCGTCGCAAAAACTCGTTTTTTTCATGGTTTCTTCCTCACTTTCCGTGGGCTATAGCTCATAGTTTTCATGTTTTTGCCCATTTCATGGGCTATAGCGCACATTTTCAGGTTAACGCGACAATTTATAGCTAACGTAACAACCGATAAATTGTTTGAGAGGCCACGCAAAAACTTCGTGTTTTTCATGTTTTCAGCCTTCATTTCCGTGGGCTAGAGCTGAAAGTTTTCATTTTTTCCCCATTTTTTGGCTCCTAGGACGATATCCAGCTATCGTAACCGCCGATACCTGGTTTTGAGAGGCGTCGCAAAAATTCATGTTTTTCATGGTTTCTTTTCCATTTACGTGGGCTATAGCTAACAATTTTCAAGGTTTTTGCCCATTTAATGGGGCTATATCGCACATTTTCCGGTTCTCCAGACAATTTCCAGCTACCGTAAGAACCGATATTTCCATGGGCTAGCTCACAGCTTTCATGTTTTTTGCTCATTTCATGGGCTATAGCGCACATTTTCCGGTTCCCGAGACAATTTCTAGCTACCGTAACCACCGATACATGGTTTGAGAGGCATCGCAAAAACTCGTGTTTTTCATGTTTTCAGCCTTCATTTCTGTGGGCTAGAGCTGAAAGTTTTCATGTTTTTCCCCATTTTTTGGCTCCTAGGACGATATCCAGCTACCGTAACCGCCGATAACTTGTTTGAGAGGCGTCGCAAAAATTCATGTTTTTCATGGTTTCTGTCTCCATTTACATGGGCTATAGCTAACAATTTTCATGTTTTTTGCCCATTTAATGGGGCTATATCGCACATTTTCCGGTTCTCCGGACAATTTCCAGCTAGCGTAAGAACCGATATTTTTTTGACAGGCATCGTAAAAACTCGTGATTTTCATGTTTTCTGCCTCCATTTTCCGGTTTCTCGGACAATTTCTAGCTACCGTAACCACCGATACTTGGTTTCAGAGGCGACGCAAAAACTCGTGTTTTTATGTTTTCAGCCTCCATTTCGGTGGGCTAAAGCTGACAGTTTTCCCCATTTCATGGGCTATAGCGCACATTTTCTGGTTCCCATGATGATTTCCAGCTACTGTAACCACCGATACATGGTTTGAGAGGTGTCGCAAAAACTTGTTTTTTGCATGTTTTCTACCTCCATTTCAGTGGGCTATAGCTCACAGTTTTCATGTTTTTGCCCATTTCATGTGCTATATCGCACATTTTCTGGTTCCCTGGACAATTTCCAGCTACCGTAAACACCGATACTTGGTTTGAGAGGCGTCGCAAAAACTCGTGTTTTTCATGTTTTCAACCTCTATTTCCATGGGCTAGCTCACAGCTTTCATGTTTTTTGCCCATTTCATGGGCTATAGCACACATTTTGCGGTTCACGGACAATTTCCAACTACCGTAAGAACCGATACTTGGTTCGAGAGGCGCTGCAAGAACTCGTGTTTTTCATGTTTTACGCCTCCATTTCCATGGGTTATAGCTCATAGTTTTCATGTTTTCTCCCCATTTCATGGGCTATAGCGAACAATTTCCAGTTTTGGGACAATTTCCAGCTCAGTAAACACCGATACTTGGTTTGAGAGGCGTCGCAAAAACTCGTGTTTTTCATATTTTCAGCCTCCATTTCCATGGGCTAGAGCTGATAGTTTCATGTTTTCCCATTTCATGGGCTATAGCGCACATTTTACGGTTCCCAAGACTATTTCCAGCCACCATAACCGCCGATACTTGGTTTGAGAGGCGCCGCAAAGCTTCGTTTTTCATGGTTTCTTCCTCACTTTCCGTGGGCTATAGCTCACAGTTTTCATGTTTTTGCCCATTTCATGTGCTATATCGCACATTTTCTGGTTCCCTGGACAATTTCCAGCTACCGTAAACACCGATACTTGGTTTGAGAGGCGTCGCAAAAATTCATGTTTTTCATGGTTTCTTTTCCATTTACGTGGGCTATAGCTAACAATTTTCAAGTTTTTTGCCCATTTAATGGGGCTATATCGCACATTTTCCGGTTCTCCAGAGAATTTCCAGCTACCGTAAGAACCGATATTTTTTTGACAGGCGTCGTAAAAACTCGTGATTTTCATGTTTTCTGCCTCCATTTTCCGGTTTCTCGGACAATTTCTAGCTACCGTAACCACCGATACTTGGTTTCGAGAGCGACGCAAAACTTCGTGTTTTTCATGTTTTCAGCCTCCATTTCGGTGGGCTAAAGGCGTGGTTTCCCCATTTCATGGGCTATAGCGCACATTTTCTGGTTCCCATGATGATTTCCAGCTACTGTAACCACCGATACATGGTTTGAGAGGTGTCGCAAAAACTCGTTTTTTGCATGTTTTCTACCTCCATTTCAGTGGGCTATAGCTCACAGTTTTCATGTTTTTGCCCATTTCATGTGCTATATCGCACATTTTCTGGTTCCCTGGACAATTTCCAGCTACCGTAAACACCGATACTTGGTTTGAGAGGCGTCGCAAAAACTCGTGTTTTTCATGTTTTCAACCTCTATTTCCATGGGCTAGCTCACAGCTTTCATGTTTTTTGCCCATTTCATGGGCTATAGCGCACATTTTCCGGTTCAGGGACAATTTCTAGCTACCGTAAGAACCGATACTTGGTTCGAGAGGCGCTGCAAGAACTCGTGTTTTTCATGTTTTCTGCCTCCATTTCCATGGGTTATAGCTCATAGTTTTCATGTTTTCTGCCCATTTCATGGGCTATAGCGAACAATTTCCAGTTTTTGGGACAATTTCCAGCTACCGCAAACACCGATACTTGGTTTGAGAGGCGTCGCAAAAACTCGTGTTTTTCATATTTTCAGCCTCCATTTCCATGGGCTAGAGCTGATAGTTTCATGTTTTTTCCCATTTCATGGGCTATAGCGCACATTTTCTGGTTCCCAAGACTATTTCCAGCCAGCATAACCGCCGATACTTGGTTTGAGAGGCGCCGCAAAAACTCGTTTTTTTCATGGTTTCTTCCTCACTTTCCGTGGGCTATAGCTCATAGTTTTCATGTTTTTGCCCATTTCATGGGCTATAGCGCACATTTTCCTGTTTTAGGGACAATTTCCAGCTACCGTAAACACCGATACTTGGTTTGAGAGGCGTCGCAAAAACTCGTGTTTTTCATGTTTTCAGCCTTCATTTCCGTGGGCTAGAGCTGAAATTTTTCATGTTTTTCCCCATTTTTTGGCTCCTAGGACGATTTCCAGCTACCGTAACCGCCGATACCTTGTTTGAGAGGAGTCGCAAAAATTCATGTTTTTCATGGTTTCTGTCTCCATTTACGTGGGCTATAGCTAACAATTTTCATGTTTTTTGCCCATTTAATGGGGCTATATCGCACATTTTCCGGTTCTCCAGACAATTTCCAGCTACCGTAAGAACCGATATTTTTTTGACATGCGTCGTAAAAACTCGTGATTTTCATGTTTTCTGCCTCCATTTTCCGGTTTCTTGGACAATTTCTAGCTACCGTAACCACCGATACTTGGTTTCAGAGGCGACGGAAAAACTTCGTGTTTTTCATGTTTCGGCCTCCATTTCGGTGGGCTAAAGGCTGACCGTTTTCCCCATTTCATGGGCTATAGCGCATATTTTCTGGTTCCCATGATGATTTCCAGCTACTGTAACCACCGATACATGGTTTGAGAGGTGTCGCAAAAACTCGTTTTTTGCATGTTTTCTACCTCCATTTCAGTGGGCTATAGCTCACAGTTTTCATGTTTTTGCCCATTTCATGTGCTATATCGCACATTTTCTGGTTCCCTGGACAATTTCCAGCTACCGTAAACACCGATACTTGGTTTGAGAGGCGTTGCAAAAACTCGTATTTTTCATGTTTTCAGCCTTCATTTTCGTGGGCTAGAGCTGAAAGTTTTCATGTTTTTCCCCATTTTTTGGCTCCTAGGACGATATCCAGCTACCGTAACCGCCGATACCTTGTTTGAGAGGCGTCGCAAAAATTCATGTTTTTCATGGTTTCTGTCTCCATTTACATGGGCTATAGCTAACAATTTTCATGTTTTTGCCCATTTAATGGGGCTATATCGCACATTTTCCGGTTCTCCAGACAATTTCCAGCTACCGTAAGAACCGATATTTTTTTGACATGCGTCGTAAAAACTCGTGATTTTCATGTTTTCTGCCTCCATTTTCTGGTTTCTCGGACAATTTCTAGCTACCGTAACCACCGATACTTGGTTTCAGAGGCGACGCAAAAACTCGTATTTTTCATGTTTTCAGCCTCCATTTCGGTGGGCTAAAGCTGACAGTTTTCCCCATTGCATGGGCTATAGCGCACATTTTCTGGTTCCCATGACGATTTCCAGCTACTGTAACCACCGATACTTGGTTTGAGAGGTGTCGCAAAAACTCATTTTTTGCATGTTTTCTACCTCCATTTCAGTGGGCTATAGCTCACAGTTTTCATGTTTTTGCCCATTTCATGTGCTATATCGCACATTTTCTGGGTCCCTGGACAATTTCCAGCTACCGTAAACACCGATACTTGGTTTGAGAGGCATCGCAAAAACTCGTATTTTTCATGTTTTCAACCTCTATTTCCATGGGCTAGCTCACAGCTTTCATGTTTTTTGCTCATTTCATGGGCTATAGCGCACATTTTTCGGTTCCCGGGACAATTTCCTGCTACCGTAAGAACCGATACTTGGTTCGAGAGGCGTTGCAAGAACTCGTGTTTTTCATGTTTTCTGCCTCCATTTCCATGGGTTATAGCTCATAGTTTTCATGTTTTCTGCCCATTTCATGGGCTATAGCGAACAATTTCCAGTTTTTGGGAAAATTTCCAGCTACCGTAAACACCGATACTTGGTTTGAGAGGCGTCGCAAAAACTCGTGTTTTTCATATTTTCAGCCTCCATTCCATGGGCTAGCGCTGATAGTTTCATGTTTTTTCCCATTTCATGGGCTATAGCGCACATTTTCTGGTTCCCAAGACTATTTCCAGCTACCATAACCGCCGATACTTGGTTTGAGAGGCGTCGCAAAGCTCGTTTTTTCATGGTTTCTTCCTCACTTTCCGTGGGCTATAGCTCATAGTTTTCATGTTTTTGCCCATTTCATGGGCTATAGCGCCACATTTCCGGTTCCGGGACAATTTCTAGCCTACCGTAACCACCGATACATGGTTTGAGAGGCGTCGCAAAAACTCGTGTTTTTCATGTTTTCAGCCTTCATTTCCGTGGGCTAGAGCTGAAAGTTTTCATTTTTTCCCCATTTTTTTGGCTCCTAGGACGATATCCAGCTATCGTAACCGCCGATACCTGGTTTGAGAGGTGTCGCAAAAATTCATGTTTTTCATGGTTTCTTTTCCATTTACGTGGGCTATAGCTAACAATTTTCAAGGTTTTTGCCCATTTAATGGGGCTATATCGCACATTTTCCGGTTCTCCAGACAATTTCCAGCTACCGTAAGAACCGATATTTCCATGGGCTAGCTCACAGCTTTCATGTTTTTTGCTCATTTCATGGGCTATAGCGCACATTTTCCGGTTCCCGAGACAATTTCTAGCTACCGTAACCACCGATACATGGTTTGAGAGGCGTCGCAAAAACTCGTGTTTTTCATGTTTTCAGCCTTCATTTCTGTGGGCTAGAGCTGAAAGTTTTCATGTTTTTCCCCATTTTTTGGCTCCTAGGACGATATCCAGCTACCGTAACCGCCGATAACTTGTTTGAGAGGCGTCGCAAAAATTCATGTTTTTCATGGTTTCTGTCTCCATTTACATGGGCTATAGCTAACAATTTTCATGTTTTTTGCCCATTTAATGGGGCTATATCGCACATTTTCCGGTTCTCCGGACAATTTCCAGCTAGCGTAAGAACCGATATTTTTTTGACAGGCATCGTAAAAACTCGTGATTTTCATGTTTTCTGCCTCCATTTTCCGGTTTCTCGGACAATTTCTAGCTACCGTAACCACCGATACTTGGTTTCAGAGGCGACGCAAAAACTCGTGTTTTTATGTTTTCAGCCTCCATTTCGGTGGGCTAAAGCTGACAGTTTTCCCCATTTCATGGGCTATAGCGCACATTTTCTGGTTCCCATGATGATTTCCAGCTACTGTAACCACCGATACATGGTTTGAGAGGTGTCGCAAAAACTCGTTTTTTGCATGTTTTCTACCTCCATTTCAGTGGGCTATAGCTCACAATTTTCATGTTTTTGCCCATTTCATGTGCTATATCGCACATTTTCTGGTTCCCTGGACAATTTCCAGCTACCGTAAACACCGATACTTGGTTTGAGAGGCGTCGCAAAAACTCGTGTTTTTCATATTTTCAGCCTCCATTTCCATGGGCTAGCTCACAGCTTTCATGTTTTTTGCCCATTTCATGGGCTATAGCACACATTTTCGGTTCCGGGACAATTTCCAGCTACCGTAAGAACCGATACTTGGTTCGAGAGGCGCTGCAAGAACTCGTGTTTTTCATGTTTTCTGCCTCCATTTCCATGGGTTATAGCTCATAGTTTTCATGTTTTCTCCCCATTTTATGGGCTATAGCGAACAATTTCCAGTTTTTGGGACAATTTCCAGCTACCGTAAACACCGATACTTGGTTTGAGAGGCGTCGCAAAAACTCGTGTTTTTCATATTTTCAGCCTCCATTTCCATGGGCTAGAGCTGATAGTTTCATGTTTTTTCCCATTTCATGGGCTATAGCGCACATTTTCTGGTTCCCAAGACTATTTCCAGCCACCATAACCGCCGATACTTGGTTTGAGAGGCGCCGCAAAACTCGTTTTTTCATGGTTTCTTCCTCACTTTCCGTGGGCTATAGCTCATAGTTTTCATGTTTTTGCCCATTTCATGGGCTATAGCGCACATTTTCCGGTTCCCGGGACAATTTCTAGCTACCGTAACCACCGATACATGGTTTGAGAGGCGTCGCAAAAATTCATGTTTTTCATGGTTTCTTTTCCATTTACGTGGGCTATAGCTAACAATTTTCAAGTTTTTTGCCCATTTAATGGGGCTATATCGCACATTTTCCGGTTCTCCAGAGAATTTCCAGCTACCGTAAGAACCGATAATTTTTTGACGAGCGTCGTAAAAACTCGTGATTTTCATGTTTACGCCTCCATTTTCCGGTTTTTCGGACAATTTCGAGCTACCGTAACCACCGATACTTGGTTTGAGAGGCGTCGCAAAAACTCGTGTTTTTATGTTTTCAGCCTCCATTTCGGTGGGCTAAAGCTGACAGTTTTCCCCATTTCATGGGCTATAGCGCACATTTCTGGTTCCCATGATGATTTCCAGCTACGTAACCACCGATACATGGTTTGAGAGGTGTCGCAAAAACTCGTTTTTTGCATGTTTTCTACCTCCATTTCGGTGGGCTATAGCTCACGGTTTTCATGTTTTTGCCCATTTCATGTGCTATATCGCACATTTTCTGGTTCCCTGGACAATTTCCAGCTACCGTAAACACCGATACTTGGTTTGAGAGCCGTCGAAAAAACTCGGGTTTTTCATGTTTTCAACCTCTATTTCCATGGGCTAGCTCACAGCTTTCATGTTTTTTGCCCATTTCATGGGCTATAGCGCACATTTTCCGGTTCCCGGGACAATTTCCAGCTACCGTAAGAACCGATACTTGGTTCGAGAGGCGCTGCAAGAACTCGTGTTTTTCATGTTTTCTGCCTCCATTTCCATGGGTTATAGCTCATAGTTTTCATGTTTTCTGCCCATTTCATGGGCTATAGCGAACAATTTCCAGTTTTTGGGACAATTTCCAGCTACCGCAAACACCGATACTTGGTTTGAGAGGCGTCGCAAAAACTCGTGTTTTTCATATTTTCAGCCTCCATTTCCATGGGCTAGAGCTGATAGTTTCATGTTTTTTCCCATTTCATGGGCTATAGCGCACATTTTCTGGTTCCCAAGACTATTTCCAGCCAGCATAACCGCCGATACTTGGTTTGAGAGGCGCCGCAAAAACTCGTTTTTTTCATGGTTTCTTCCTCACTTTCCGTGGGCTATAGCTCATAGTTTTCATGTTTTTGCCCATTTCATGGGCTATAGCGCACATTTTCCTGTTCCCGGGACAATTTCTAGCTACCGTAACCACCGATACATGGTCTGAGAGGCGTCGCAAAAACTCGTGTTTTTCATGTTTTCAGCCTTCATTTCCGTGGGCTAGAGCTGAAATTTTTCATGTTTTTCCCCATTTTTTGGCTCCTAGGACGATTTCCAGCTACCGTAACCGCCGATACCTTGTTTGAGAGGAGTCGCAAAAATTCATGTTTTTCATGGTTTCTGTCTCCATTTACGTGGGCTATAGCTAACAATTTTCATGTTTTTTGCCCATTTAATGGGGCTATATCGCACATTTTCCGGTTCTCCAGACAATTTCCAGCTACCGTAAGAACCGATATTTTTTTGACATGCGTCGTAAAAACTCGTGATTTTCATGTTTTCTGCCTCCATTTTCCGGTTTCGTGGACAATTTCTAGCTACCGTAACCACCGATACTTGGTTTCAGAGGCGACGGAAAAACTCGTGTTTTTCATGTTTTCAGCATCCATTTCGGTGGGCTAAAGCTGACAGTTTTCCCCATTTCATGGGCTATAGCGCATATTTTCTGGTTCCCATGATGATTTCCAGCTACTGTAACCACCGATACATGGTTTGAGAGGTGTTGCAAAAACTCGTTTTTTGCATGTTTTCTACCTCCATTTCAGTGGGCTATAGCTCACAGTTTTCATGTTTTTGCCCATTTCATGTGCTATATCGCACATTTTCTGGTTCCCTGGACAATTTCCAGCTACCGTAAACACCGATACTTGGTTTGAGAGGCGTTGCAAAAACTCGTATTTTTCATGTTTTCTGCCTCTATTTCCATGGGCTAGTTCACAGCTTTCATGTTTTTGCCCATTTCATGGGCTATAGTGCACATTTTCTGGTTCCTGGGACAATTTCCTGCTACCGTAAGAACCGATACTTAGTTTGAGAGGCGTTGCAAGAACTCGTGTTTTTCATGTTTTCTGCCTCCATTTCCATGGGTTATAGATCATAGTTTTCATGTTTTCTGCCCATTTCATGGGCTATAGCGAACAATTTCCAGTTTTTGGGACAATTTCCAGCTACCGTAAACAACGATACTTGGTTTGAGAGGCGTCGCAAAAACTCGTGTTTTTCATATTTTCAGCCTCCATTTCCATGGGCTAGAGCTGATAGTTTCATGTTTTTTTCCCATTTTATGGGCTATAGCGCACATTTTCTGGTTCCCAAGACTATTTCTAGCTACCATAACCGCCGATACTTGGTTTGAGAGGCGTCGCAAAAACTCGTTTTTTTCGTGGTTTCTTCCTCACTTTCCATGGGCTATAGCTCATAGTTTTCATGTTTTTGCCCATTTCATGGGCTATAGCGCTTACATTTTCCGGTTCGGGGACAATTTCCTGCTACCGTAACCACCGATACATGGTTTGAGAGGCGTCGCAAAAACTCGTGTTTTTCATGTTTTCAGCCTTCATTTCCGTGGGCTAGAGCTGAAAGTTTTCATGTTTTTCCCCATTTTTTGGCTCCTAGGACGATATCCAGCTACCGTAACCGCCGATACCTTGTTTGAGAGGCGTCGCAAAAATTCATGTTTTTCATGGTTTCTGTCTCCATTTACATGGGCTATAGCTAACAATTTTCATGTTTTTTGCCCATTTAATGGGGCTATATCGCACATTTTCCGGTTCTCAGGACAATTTCCAACTAGCGTAAGAACCGATATTTTTTGACGGGCGTCGTAAAAACTCGTGATTTTCATGTTTTCTGCCTCCATTTTCCGGTTTCTCGGACAATTTCTAGCTACCGTAACCACCGATACTTGCTTTCAGAGACGACGCAAAAACTCGTGTTTTTCATGTTTTCAGCCTCCATTTCGGTGGGCTAAAAGTGTGACAGTTTTCCCCATTTCATGGGCTATAGTGCACATTTTCTGGTTCCCATGACGATTTCCATTCTACTGTAACCACCGATACTTGGTTTGAGAGGTGTCGCAAAAACTCGTTTTTGCATGTTTTCTACCTCCATTTCGGTGGGCTATAGCTCACAGTTTTCATGTTTTTGCCCATTTCATGTGCTATATCGCACATTTTCTGGGTCCCTGGACAATTTCCAGCTACCGTAAACACCGATACTTGGTTTGAGAGGCGTCGCAAAAACTCTGTTTTTCATGTTTTCAACTTCTATTTCCATGGGCTAGCTCATAGCTTTCATGTTTTTTGCCCATTTCATGGGCTATGGCGCACATTTTCCGGTTCCCGGGACAGTTCCAGCTACCGTAAGAACCGATACTTGGTTCGAGAGGCGTTGCAAGAACTCATTTTTTTCATGTTTTCTATCTCCATTTCCATGGGTTATAGCTCATAGTTTTCATGTTTTCTGCCCATTTCATGGGCTATAGCGAACAATTTCTAGTTTTTGGGACAATTTCCAGCTACCGTAAACATCGATACTTGGTTTGAGAGGCATCGCAAAAACTCGTGTTTTTCATATTTTCACCCTCCATTTCCATGGGCTAGAGCTGATAGTTTCATGTTTTTTGCCCATTTCATGGGCTATAGCGCACATGTTCTGGTTCCCAAGACTATTTCCAGCTACCATAACCGCCGATACTTGGTTTGAGAGGCGTCGCAAAAACTCGTTTTTTTCATGGTTTCTTCCTCACTTTCCGTGGGCTATAGCTCATAGTTTTCATGTTTTTGCCCATTTCATGGGCTATAGCGCACATTTTCCGGTTCCCAGGACAATTTCTAGCTACCGTAACCACCGATACATGGTTTGAGAGGCGTCGCAAAAACTCGTGTTTTTCATGTTTTCAGCCTTCATTTCCGTGGGCTAGAGCTGAAAGTTTTCATGTTTTCCCCATTTTTTTGGCTCCTAGGACGATATCCAGCTACCGTAACCGCCGATACCTGGTTTGAGAGGCGTCGCAAAAATTCATGTTTTTCATGGTTTCTTTCTCCATTTACGTGGGCTATAGCTAAAAATTTTCATGTTTTTTGCCCATTTAATGGGGCTATATCGCACATTTTCCGGTTCTCCGGACAATTTCCAGCTACCGTAAGAACCGATATTTTTTTGACAGGCGTCGTAAAAACTCGTGATTTCCATGTTTTCTTCCTCCATTTTCCGGTTTCTCGCACAATTTCTAGCTACCGTAACCACCGATACTTGGTTTCAGAGGCGACGCAATAACTCGTGTTTTTCATGTTTTCAGCCTCCATTTCGGTGGGCTAAAGCTGACAGTTTTCCCCATTTCATGGGCTATAGCGCATATTTTCTGGTTCCCATGATGATTTCCAGCTACTGTAACCACCGATACATGGTTTGAGAGGTGTCGCAAAAACTCGTTTTTTGCATGTTTTCTACCTCCATTTCAGTGGGCTATAGCTCACAGTTTTCATGTTTTTGCCCATTTCATGTGCTATATCGCACATTTTCTGGTTCCCTGGACAATTTCCAGCTACCGTAAACACCGATACTTGGTTTGAGAGGCGTTGCAAAAACTCGTATTTTTCATGTTTTCAACCTCTATTTCCATGGGCTAGTTCACAGCTTTCATGTTTTTGCCCATTTCATGGGCTATAGCGCACATTTTCTGGTTCCTGGGACAATTTCCTGCTACCGTAAGAACCGATACTTAGTTCGAGAGGCGTTGCAAGAACTCGTGTTTTTCATGTTTTCTGCCTCCATTTCCATGGGTTATAGATCATAGTTTTCATGTTTTCTGCCCATTTCATGGGCTATAGCGAACAATTTCCAGTTTTTGGGACAATTTCCAGCTACCGTAAACACCGATACTTGGTTTGAGAGGCGTCGCAAAAACTCGTGTTTTTCATATTTTCAGCCTCCATTTCCATGGGCTAGAGGTGATAGTTTCATGTTTTTTCCCATTTTATGGGCTATAGCACACATTTTCTGGTTCCCAAGACTATTTCCAGCTACCATAACCGCCGATACTTGGTTTGAGAGGCGTCGCAAAAACTCGTTTTTTTCGTGGTTTCTTCCTCACTTTCCATGGGCTATAGCTCATAGTTTTCATGTTTTTGCCCATTTCATGGGCTATAGCGCACATTTTCCGGTTCCCGGGACAATTTCTAGCTACCGTAACCACCGATACATGGTTTGAGAGGCGTCGAAAAAACTCGTGTTTTTCATGTTTTCAGCCTTCATTTCCGTGGGCTAGAGCTGAAAGTTTTCATGTTTTTCCCCATTTTTTGGCTCCTAGGACGATATCCAGCTACCGCAACCGCCGATACCTTGTTTGAGAGGCGTCGCAAAAATTCATGTTTTTCATGGTTTCTGTCTCCATTTACATGGGCTATAGCTAACAATTTTCATGTTTTTTGCCCATTTAATGGGGCTATATCGCACATTTTCCGGTTCTCCGGACAATTTCCAGCTAGCGTAAGAACCGATATTTTTTTGACAGGCATCGTAAAAACTCGTGATTTTCATGTTTTCTGCCTCCATTTTCCGGTTTCTCGGACAATTTCTAGCTACCGTAACCACCGATACTTGCTTTCAGAGATGACGCAAAAACTCGTGTTTTTCATGTTTTCAGCCTCCATTTCGGTGGGCTAAAGCTGACAGTTTTCCCCATTTCATGGGCTATAGTGCACATTTTACGGTTCCCATGACGATTTCCAGCTCTTTGTAACCACCGATACTTGGTTTGAGAGGTGTCGCAAAAACTCGTTTTTTGCATGTTTTCTACCTCCATTTCAGTGGGCTATAGCTCACAGTTTTCATGTTTTTGCCCATTTCATGTGCTATATCGCACATTTTCTGGGTCCCTGGACAATTTCCAGCTACCGTAAACACCGATACTTGGTTTGAGAGGCGTCGCAAAAACTCTGTTTTTCATGTTTTCAACTTCTATTTCCATGGGCTAGCTCATAGCTTTCATGTTTTTTGCCCATTTCATGTTTTTCATGTTTTCAACTTCTATTTCCAGCTACCGTAAGAACCGATACTTGGTTCGAGAGGCGTTGCAAGAACTCATTTTTTTCATGTTTTCTATCTCCATTTCCATGGGTTATAGCTCATAGTTTTCTGCCCATTTCATGGGCTATAGCGAACAATTTCTAGTTTTTGGGACAATTTCCAGCTACCGTAAACATCGATACTTGGTTTGAGAGGCATCGCAAAAACTCGTGTTTTTCATATTTTCACCCTCCATTTCCATGGGCTAGAGCTGATAGTTTCATGTTTTTTGCCCATTTCATGGGCTATAGCGCACATGTTCTGGTTCCCAAGACTATTTCCAGCTACCATAACCGCCCATACTTGGTTTGAGAGGCGTCGCAAAAACTCATTTTTTTCATGGTTTCTTCCTCACTTTTCGTGGGCTATAGCTCATAGTTTTCATGTTTTTGCCCATTTCATGGGCTATAGCGCACATTTTCCGGTTCCCGGGACAATTTCTAGCTACCGTAACCACCGATACATGGTTTGAGAGGCGTCGCAAAAACTCGTGTTTTTCATGTTTTCAGCCTTCATTTCCGTGGGCTAGAGCTGAAAGTTTTCATGTTTTCCCCATTTTTTTGGCTCCTAGGACGATATCCAGCTACCGTAACCGCCGATACCTGGTTTGAGAGGCGTCGCAAAAATTCATGTTTTTCATGGTTTCTTTCTCCATTTACGTGGGCTATAGCTAACAATTTTCATGTTTTTTGCCCATTTAACGGGGCTATTTCGCACATTTTCCGGTTCTCCGGACAATTTCCAGCTACCGTAAGAACCGATATTTTTTTGACAGGCGTCGTAAAAACTCGTGATTTCCATGTTTTCTTCCTCCATTTTCCGGTTTCTCGCACAATTTCTAGCTACCGTAACCACCGATACTTGGTTTCAGAGGCGACGCAATAACTCGTGTTTTTCATGTTTTCAGCCTCCATTTCGGTGGGCTAAAGCTGACAGTTTTCCCTATTTCATGGGCTATAGCGCACATTTTCTGGTTCCCATGACGATTTCCAGCTACTGTAACCACCGATACTTGGTTTGAGAGGTGTCGCAAAAACTCGTTTCTTGCATGTTTTCTACCTCCATATCAGTGGGCTATAGCTCACAGTTTTCATGTTTTTTGCCCATTTCATGGGCTATAGCGCACATTTTCCGGTTCCCGGGACAATTTCTAGCTACCGTAAGAACCGATACTTGGTTCGAGAGGCGTTACAAGAACTCGTGTTTTTCATGTTTTCTGCCTCCATTTCCATGGGTTATAGCTCATAGTTTTCATGTTTTCTGCCCATTTCATGGGCTATAGCGAACAATTTCCAGTTTTTGGGAAAATTTCCAGCTACCGCAAACACCGATATTTGGTTTGAGAGGCGTCGCAAAAACTCGTGTTTTTCATATTTTCAGCCTCCATTTCCATGGGCTAGAGCTGATAGTTTCATGTTTTTTGCCCATTTCATGGGCTATAGCGCACATTTTCTGGTTCCCAAGACTATTTCCAGCTGCCATAACCGCCGATACATGGTTTCAGAGGCGACGCAAAAACTCATTTTTTTCATGGTTTCGTCCGCACGTTCCATGGGCTATAGCTCATAGTTTTCATGTTTTTGCCCATTTCATGGGCTATAGCGCACATTTTCCGGTTCCCGAAACAATTTCTAGCTACCGTAACCACCGATACATGGTTTCAGAGGCGACGCAAAAACTCGTGTTTTTCATGTTTTCAGCCTCCATTTCGGTGGGCTAAAGCTGACAGTTTTCCCCATTTCATGGGCTATAGCGCACATTTTTTGGTTCCCCTGACGATTTCCAGCTACTGTAACTACCGATACTTGGTTTGAGAGGTTTCGCAAAAACTCGTTTTTTGCATGTTTTTTATCTCCATTTCAGTGGGCTATAGCTCACAGTTTTCATGTTTTTGCCCATTTCATGTGCTATATCGCACATTTTCTGGTTCCCTGGACAATTTCCAGCTACCGTAAACACCGATACTTGGTTTGAGAGGCGTCGCAAAAACTTTTGTTTTTCATGTTTTCAACCTCTATTTCCATGGGCTAGCTCACAGCTTTCATGTTTTTTGCCCATTTCATGGGCTATAGCGCACATTTTCCGGTTCACGGGACAATTTCCAGCTACCGTAAGAACCGATACTTGGTTCGAGAGGCGTTGCAAGAACTCGTGTTTTTCATGTTTTCTGCCTCCATTTCCATGGGTTATAGCTCATAGTTTTCATGTTTTCTGCCCATTTCATGGGCTATAGCGAACAATTTCCAGTTTTTGGGACAATTTCCAGCTACCGTAAACACCGATACTTGGTTTGAGAGGCGTCGCAAAAACTCGTGTTTTTCATATTTTCAGCCTCCATTTCCATGGGCTAGAGCTGATAGTTTCATGTTTTTTGCCCATTTCATGGGCTATAGCGCACATTTTCTGGTTCCCAAGACTATTTCCAGCTACCATAACCACCGATACTTGGTTTGAGAGGCGTCACAAAAACTCGTTTTTTTCATGGTTTCTTCCTCACGTTCCATGGGCTATAGCTCATAGTTTTCATGTTTTTGCCCATTTCATGGGCTACAGCGCACATTTTCCAGTTCCCGGGACAATTTCTATCTACCGTAACCACCGATACATGGTTTCAGAGGCGACGCAAAAACTCGTGTTTTTCATGTTTTTAGCCTCCATTTCGGTGGGCTAAAGCTGACAGTTTTCCCCATTTCATGGGCTATAGTGCACATTTTCTGGTTCCCATGACGATTTCCAGCTACTGTAACCACCGATACTTGGTTTGAGAGGTGTCGCAAAAACTCGTTTTTTGCATGTTTTCTATCTCCATTTCAATGGGCTATAGCTCACAGTTTTCATGTTTTTGCCCATTTCATGTGCTATATCGCACATTTTCTGGTTCCCTGGACAATTTCCAGCTACCGTAAACACCGATACTTGGTTTGAGAGGCGTCGCAAAAACTCGTGTTTTTCACGTTTTCAACCTCAATTTCCATGGGCTAGCTCACAGCTTTCATGTTTTTTGCCCATTTCATGGGCTATAGCGCACATTTTCCGGTTCTCGGGACAATTCCAGCTACCGTAAGAACCGATACTTGGTTCGAGAGGCGTTGCAAGAACTCATTTTTTTCATGTTTTCTGCCTCCATTTCCATGGGTTATAGCTCATAGTTTTCATGTTTTCTGCCCATTTCATGGGCTATAGCGAACAATTTCTAGTTTTTGGGACAATTTCCAGCTACCGTAAACACCGATACTTGGTTTGAGAGGCGTCGCAAAAACTCGTGTTTTTCATATTTTCAGCCTCCATTTCCATGGGCTAGAGCTGATAGTTTCATGTTTTTTGCCCATTTCATGGGCTATAGCGCACATTTTCTGGATCCCTAGACAATTTCCAGCTACCGTAAACACCGATACTTGGTTTGAGAGGCGTCGCAAGAGCTCGTGTTTTTCATGTTTTCAACCTCTATTTCCATGGGCTAGCTCACAGCTTTCATGTTTTTTGCCCATTTCATGGGCTATAGCGCACATTTTCCAGTTCCCGGGACAATTTCAACTACCGTAAGAACCGATACTTGGTTTGAGAGGCGTTGCAAGAACTCGAATTTTTCATATTTTTGGCCTCCATTTGCATGGGTTATAGCTCATAGTTTTCATGTTTTCTGCCCATTTCATGGGCTATAGCGAACAATTTCCAGTTTTTTGGACAATTTCCAGCTACCGTAAACACCGATACTTGGTTTGAGAGGCGTCGCAAAAACTCGTGTTTTTCATATTTCCAGCCTTCATTTCCATGGGCTAGAGCTGATAGTTTCATGTTTTTTGCCCATTTCATGGGCTATAGTACACATTTTCTAGTTCCCAAGACTATTTCCAGCTACCATAACCGTCGATACTTGGTTTGAGAGGCGTCGCAAAAACTCGTTTTTTACATGGTTTCTTCCTCACTTTCCGTGGGGTATAGCTCATAGTTTTCATGTTTTTGCCCATTTCATGGGCTATAGCGCACATTTTCCGGTTCCTGGGACAATTTCTAGTTACCGTAACCACCGATATATGGTTTGAGAGGCGTCGCAAAAACTCGTGTTTTTCATGTTTTCAGCCTTCATTTCCGAGGGCTAGAGCTGAAAGTTTTCATGTTTTTCCCCATTTTTTGGCTCCTAGGACGATTTCCAGCTACCGTAACCGCTGATACCTGGTTTGAGATGCGTCGCAAAAATTCATGTTTTTCATGGTTTCTGTCTCCATTTACGTGGGCTATAGGTAACAATTTTCATGTTTTTTGCCCATTTAATGGGGCTATATCGCACATTTTCCGGTTCTCCAGACAATTTCCAGCTACCGTAAGAACCGATATTTTTTTGACAGGCGTCGTAAAAACTCGTGATTTTCATGTTTTCTGCCTCCATTTCGGTGGTCTAAAGCTGACAGTTTTCCCCATTTCATAGGCTATAACACACATTTTCTGGTTCCCAGGACGATATCCAGCTACTGTAACCACCGATACTTGGTTTGAGAGGTGTCGCAAAAACTCATTTTTTGCATGTTTTCAACCTCTATTTCCATGGGCTAGCTCACATCTTTCATGTTTTTTGCCCATTTCATGGGCTATAGCGCACATTTTCCGGTTCCCGGGACAATTTCCAGCTACCGTAAGAACCGATACTTGGTTTGAGAGGCGTTGCAAGAGCTCGTGTTTGTCATGTTTTCTGCCTCCATTTCCATGGGTTATAGCTCATAGTTTTCATGTTTAATTTTCCAGTTTGTGGGACAATTTCCAACTACCGTAAACACCAATAGTTGGTTTGAGAGGCGTCGCAAAAACTCGTGTTTTTCATATTTTCAGCCTCCATTTCCATGGGCTAGAGCTGATAGTTTCATGTTTTTTGCCCATTTCATGGGCTATAGCGCACATTTTCTGGTTCCCAAGACTATTTCCAGCTACCATAACCGCCGATACTTGGTTTGAGAGGCGTCGCAAAAACTCGTTTTTTTCATGGTTTCTTCCTCACTTTTCGTGGGCTATAGCTCACAGTTCTCATGTTTTTGCCCATTTCATGGGCTATAGCGCACATTTTCCGGTTCCCGAGACAATTTCTAGCTACCGTAACCACCGATACATGGTTTGAGAGGCGTCGCAAAAACTCGTGTTTTTCATGTTTTCAGCCTTCATTTCCGTGGGCTAGAGCTGAAAGTTTTCATGTTTTTCCCCATTTTTTGGCTCCTAGGACGATTTCCAGCTACCATAACCGCTGATACCTAGTTTGAGAGGCGTCGCAAAAATTCATGTTTTTCATGGTTTCTGTCTCCATTTACGTGGGCTATAGCTAACAATTTTCATGTTTTTTGCCCATTTAATGGGGCTATATCGCACATTTTCCGGTTCTCCAGAAAATTTCCAGCTACCGTAAGAACCGATATTTTTTTGACAGGCATCGTAAAAACTCGTGATTTTCATGTTTTCTGCCTCCATTTTCCGGTTTCTTGGACAATTTCTAGCTATCGTAACCACCGATACTTGGTTTCAGAGGCGACGCAAAAACTCGTGTTTTTCCTGTTTTCAGCCTCCATTTCGGTGGGCTAAAGCTGACAGTTTTCCCCATTTCATGGGCTATAGCGCACATTTTCTAGTTCCCAGGATGATTTCCAGCTACTGTAACCACCGATACTTGGTTTGAGAGGTGTCGCAAAAACTCGTTTTTTGCATGTTTTCTACCTCCATTTCAGTGGGCTATAGCTCACAGTTTTCATGTTTTTGCCCATTTCATGTGCTATATCGCACATTTTCTGGTTCCCTGGACAATTTCCAGCTACCGTAAACACCGATACTTGGTTTGAGAGGCGTTGCAAAAACTCATATTTTTCATGTTTTCTGCCTCTATTTCCATGGGCTAGTTCACAGCTTTCATGTTTTTGCCCATTTCATGGGCTATCGCGCATATTTTCCGGTTCCCGGGACAATTTCCAGCTACCGTAAGAACCGATACTTGGTTTGAGAGGCGTTGCAAGAAGTCGTGTTTGTCATGTTTTCTGCCTCCATTTCCATGGGTTATAGCTCATAGTTTTCATGTTTTCTGCCCATTTCATGGGCTATAGCGAACAATTTCCAGTTTTTGGGACAATTTCCAGCTACCGTAAACACCGATACTTGGTTTGAGAGGCGTCGCAAAAACTCGTGTTTTTCATATTTTCAGCCTCCATTTCCATGGGCTAGAGCTGATAGTTTCATGTTTTTTGCCCATTTCATGGGCTATAGCGCACATTTTCTGGTTCCCAAGACTATTTCCTGCTACCATAACCGCCGATACTTGGTTTGAGAGGCGTCGCAAAAACTCGTTTTTTTCATGGTTTCTTCCTCACTTTTCGTGGGCTATAGCTCACAGTTTTCATGTTTTTGCCCATTTCATGGGCTATAGCGCACATTTTCCGGTTCCCGGGACAATTTCTAGCTACCGTAACCACCGATACATGGTTTGAGAGGCGTCGCAAAAACTCGTGTTTTTCATGTTTTCAGCCTTCATTTCCGTGGGCTAGAGCTGAAAGTTTTCATGTTTTTCCCCATTTTTTGGCTCGTAGGACGATTTCCAGCTACCGTAACCACCGATACCTAGTTTGAGAGGCGTCGCAAACATTCATGTTTTTCATGGTTTCTGTCTCCATTTACGTGGGCTATAGCTAACAATTTTCTTGTTTTTTGCCCATTTAATGGGGCTATATCGCACATCTTCCGGTTCTCCATAAAATTTCCAGCTACCGTAAGAACCGATATTTTTTTGATAGGCGTCGTAAAAACTCGTGATTTTCATGTTTTCTGCCTCCATTTTCCGGTTTCTCGGACAATTTCTAGCTACCTTAACCACCGATACTTGGTTCCTCGTGTTTTTCATGTTTCAGCCTCCATTTCGGTGGGCTAAAGCTGACAGTTTTCCCCATTTCATGGGCTATAGCGCACATTTTCTGGTTCCCAGGACGATTCCCAGCTACTGTAACCACCGATACTTGGTTTGAGAGGTGTCGCAATAACTCATTTTTTCCATGTTTTCTACCTCCATTTCAGTGGGCTATAGCTCACAGTTTTCATGTTCTTGCCCATTTCATGTGCTATATCGCACATTTTCTGGTTCCCTGGACAATTTCCAGCTACCATAAACACCGATACTTGGTTTGAGAGGCGTCGCAAAAACTCATGTTTTTCATGTTTTCAACCTCTATTTTCATGGGCTAGCTCACAGCTTTCATGTTTTTTGCCCATTTCATGGGCTATCGCGCACATTTTCCGGTTCCCGGGACAATTTCCAGCTACCGTAAGAACCGATACTTGGTTTAAGAAGCGTTGCAAGAACTTGTGTTTTTCATGTTTTCTGCCTCCATTTCCATGGGTTATAGCTCATAGTTTTCATGTTTTCTGCCCATTTCATGGGCAGTAGCGAACAATTTCCAGTTTTTGGGACAATTTCCAGCTACCGTAAACACCGATACTTGGTTTGAGAGGCGTCGCAAAAACTTGTGTTTTTCATATTTTCAGCCTCCATTTCCATGGGCTAGAGCTGATAGTTTCATGTTTTTTGCCCATTTCATGGCCTATAGCGCACATTTTCTGGCTCCCAAGACTATTTCCAGCTACCATAACCGCCGATACTTGGTTTGAGAGGCGTCGCAAAAACTAATTTTTTTCATGGTTTCTTCCTCACTTTTCGTGGGCTATAGCTCACAGTTTTCATGTTTTTGCCCATTTCATGGGCTATAGCGCACATTTTCCGGTTCCCGGGACAATTTCTCGCTACCGTAACCACCGATACATGGTTTGAGAGGCGTCGCAAAAACTCGTGTTTTTCATGTTTTGAGCCTTCATTTCCGTGGGCTAGAGCTGAAAGTTTTCATGTTTTTCCCCATTTTTTGGCTCTTAGGACGATTTCCAGCTACCGTAACCGCCGATACCTAGTTTGAGAGGCGTCGCAAAAATTCATGTTTTTCATGGTTTCTGTCTCCATTTACGTGGGCTATAGCTAACAATTTTCATGTTTTTTGCCCATTTAATGCGGCTATATCGCACATTTTCCGGTTCTCCACAAAATTTCCAGCTACCGTAAGAACCGATATTTTTTTGACAGGCGTCTGTTGCGGTCAGAAACCCACCGGCGAGCAGCGACGGGCAACACGGTAGAGCCGGGAGGCTCCCAGGACTGCGGCTGGCCCTGGTCCCTCCGAGCGACGGCCCGCAAAGACTCGGCACGCACGTCCGATGCTGGTGCAAGGGCGTGCCACCTGACCTATACCTGGTCAGGAAGGTGATGGATGTGCCTCGCTTAGTTTCCTGCATGGCATACACGTAAACATTAAATACGAGCCTCGATCGGCTCTCAGGTTGTCCTGTGAATCGGCTCAAAGAGCCGATCCACCCATGATCCGTACGAGGTGTACGAATATATGGTGGTCCTGCTTGATCAGAATAAAGCTAAAACGACCTACTACGATTTAGGGTTTTCACCACATAATCGGAACATCCTACTCGTGATTGAGCCTGGTGGCCACGCACAGTGATCGTAAACCGACCCTAGACAAGGCCTAAAAACCAACCCAAGGTTGATCCCCGGAACATCCTGTCTAGGGCTAGCAAACTACACCCTACGCGCCACTGCATCCTTCAACCCGTTTGTAAGGCCTAACTATGCAGATATTAAACTAATCCTTGGAGAACAAGGAGCAATCATAACGGATCGGATCTACTAAATAATGATCAAGCGGGGTGCCGCCCTTACACCTAAGATAGGCGTAAGGGCGACTAGACGTTTCAGGGTTGCACGACGACAGCATATGATACGATGAACAATGCTAACCCTAACACGTCTAAGATAACTACGTTGCTCGCCATCAAAAAGGCTTCAGTACGAGCAACGCATGAACAGCGAATAAATGTGTACTGCCTAGATCGCAAGATGCGGTCTAGGCAGCATGATGCTTACCCGAAAGAAACCCTCGAGACAAGGGAGTTGGCGATGCACTTAGATTGGTTTGTGGTGAACGTGATTGTTGTTTATTTCATAAACCCTAGATACATATTTATAGTCCGTAGACTTTCTAACGTGGGAATAATCCCAACCGTGCACAAGCCAAACTCTAACTAACCGACACGTATCCTACTATATTACAGATACACGGGCGAACTAGCCCAAACTTTGCATATAAGGCCGATTCATGTATTCCTTCCATGTATATTCTTCAAGCCCACCTTGATCGCGGCCCACCTCTGACTCGGTCAAATTCTGGTGATAACACATGCCCCCCTGGTTTTGGAATTGATAATTCCAAAATCACTCTACCCTATTCGTCGGGTCATGTCGTGGCAGAACCGTCGCAGTATCCTTCATCATGATGCCTTGCCTCTTCCACTTCTGCGTGCCCTGGCAATTTTTTTTTCGTTGGGCACCACTTCCTCGGAAACTGCTATGGCATTGAATTTCCACTATATCCCCTTCGCATTAGCACTCCAGAAGCCCTCCTGTGCCACCATGTCTTCTTCCTCCTCTGCCTCATCGGGTCTTTTCACCCAGTCCTCCTCCTCCCGCGAGCCGACGCCGGAGTGGAACCCGGAGGAGGCCCATGCGGCCAACATCCGCCGCGCCATCGAAGCCGGGGAGGAATCCAGTCACGATTTCTCCGTGCAGTGCTGAGGACGACAAGTCCTCGACCGACGGGGAAAGTGACCTCCGCTTCCTCGCCGACGGGGAAACGGAGGAGGAGAGCGATGACGATCGCTTCTCCTGTGACGACTTCACCTCCCCCGAGGAGGAGGAGGAGGAGAAGGAGGAGGAGGAGGACGACACCTCCTCCGACAAACCGCCGGCCAAGCGCTTCTGCCCCTGGCCGGGGAACCTCAGCGACTTCGACAGCGACGATGATGACGCTGACGAGGAGGACGAGGACAACGAGGGCCCGGCCGGCGGCCGCTGCAGCAGCGACGACGAGCCCGCCGGGAGTAGCGCCGACAGCGGCGATAGCGCGACGGCAGCGAGGGCAGCGACGGCCCGTAGATAGGACCCTTAGCATAGGATCAGCAGTAGTAGATGGGGCAATGTACCCCCTAGTATTTCCTTTTGAGAGCAATCAGCTCTTTATGTAAGAAATCCGATTTATCAATGAAGAATTTCCCCCAGTTTGATTTTGCCGATTTCCTTTAAGCTAATTTAGCCGATTCCCCTTCATACTGACTTTGCCGATTGTTAACTTAGCCAATGCTCAATGAGTCGATAGCAACACATCGGTTCTTCACAATCCATCCTTCAATTCTTCAACTGATGACTTTGAGATCTGGTGGATAATGTGGAGTCTTCAAGCGAGCCCTTAAATTCCTCCCACCAGGTCCAGTGATCCTCTTCTGCAAGAACTCACCATTTTTGAAGAAGGTTGCGACGAAGGATCAGCCGATGACACCCCAATCGGCTTCTAAAACAGAGCATCTACCAGGCCAGCTGCCCCCCGAGCCTCAGTCAAGGCGAGAATATCGGTGAGGATGCACAGATCAGTCAAAGGGCTTTGAACTCAGGTAATTCTGAGACAGCCACCATGCCGAGCCAGCCAAACTTGCCCCCATCGATCGCCTCTTCTTCCGTTGAAAGTCGATATTGTAGACGAAACACCAACGGCTTAATGAGCAAAGGCTGCCTTGCATGCCAAAACTGACGCTTCCGACAGATCTTTGCTGAAGCAGCGCAAAGGGTTGGAAGTCCTCGAAGAGAAAATTCGGGCACCAAAATCGGCTCATTGCGGCTGAGGAAGCTCTCATTGTTCACCCCCCCAATGAAGCAGAAGGCCTTGAAGCTGAACTGAAGACCGTCTTGGTGAAAATCCGCGTCTTGAACACGCAGCTGGTAGATCTTGTGTAATTTGTACTAGAGTCGATGGCTGTGCATCGGCTTTGTTTCTTAGCTCTAAAGTCGATGTCCGTGCATCGGCTGTATACCATGAGAAATTTTTTTTTACTGGCCGATTTTTCTATCGGCCCCCAATATTTCACTGCACATGTATCGCACATGTTCATCTGATTAGGTGCCCCCCGAGCCGAATCTGCCAGGTAACTACGGATATCGGCTCTGTAGTTAGCCAAGGCACTGTATTTGCACGTCGGCACCGGTAGGACTAATGTTGATTTTTTTTAGCTCATCAGCCGACGTAGAACCGCTGCCCATTAGATCGACGTTGAACACAGGCAGAATGTGTGGTGAGGATAATTTTGGCCGATTGCTGGAATCGGCCTCCACGTTGATCGAATCGCTCAATGAAGGTTTTGCAATGTTCCTCCATAGATCTTTGGGGCCGATCCCAAGGATCGGCCTCGCCACGTTTGTCCATAGGTTTGTTTTTGCTAGACGGTCAGGCCGGTGGATAAGACCAGCCTAACCCCGTCCTTCGTCACGTCGATGCGCTCGCAGTCGTCCAAATTGATGCCTGAGAGTGGCTCTTGGCCTGTTGTCTCCCAAGCGTTCATGCCAGCCGTTGAAATCTCGGCTGAGTCATCTGCATGGACGACCTCTACTTCATCTCCATCCTTTGTATTACGCATTGGTGCATCGTGGATGGAATGCAACAGTTGGCGTGGATCCAATCTCTTCCTAGCAGGACAGCATAGGTGCTCTTGCTATCGACAATAAAGAACGTCGTAGGGATGGTTTTCCTTCCTACGGTCAGATCCACGTTCAGAACAACTTGTGCGTCAGACGCTTGGCCGTTGAAATCGCTCAATGTCACGTTGGTCTTGATCAGATCCGAGCTAGAGCGTCCCAACCGACGTAGCATGGAGTATGGCATAATGTTGACTGCCGCTCCGGTGTCCTGACATCTTGTTGACAGGCTGCCCATTGATATAACCTCGCAAGTACGGGGCCTTCAGGATGTACGTAGCTTCTTTCTCGTGGCTTTTCAAAGATAGCTGGCCGTGGGCCGCGGTCAAGTTGTGCCACGGGTGCCCGTCTAATCCTGGAGCACTAAACTCCGTCGGCGGGATGAACACCATGTTTGTGCCAGCCGATGTTTCATCATCGGCTTTCTTTTGTGCAGGGCGCCACTCTTTCCTTTGTGGCCAACCTTCTTCGTCCAGGGTTCGCTGAATTTTAGCGGCCGGATCAGGCGCGCCTTCCTCAACGTGTGCAGGTATAACCTTTCGGCTTCCTCCAAACCACGTGTCCATTTGAACCCTACGCTTTTGGGAACGGCTGAGTCCATCAGGGCACCACCTTGGCCGGTGGTACTTATCTTCTTCTTCATCATCATCGTCTTCCAAATCCTCGAGATCTTCCACCCGAGGGGACTCAGCGTGCTTGTTCCGAGGCGGGAGAGGCCCTAGACGTTTGAACACGGACACGTTAGCTACATCCTTCCTCTTACATGCACTGCGGGCGATTTGCCGATTGTAGGCAATCGGCTCATTCCTGAATCCCAGCAGTGCCTGAAGAAGGGACAGTCCCAGTGCCTATCCGCATCGTCTTGCTCTCTTGACTTTTCCTTGGCATGGCGCTCATATCTATCCTCATCGCGATCATGCCGACGATGTCTCCTGGCGTTCCTAGCCAGACGATCTCTTTTATCATCGTCGTTGGGTCGTCGGCGTTGGTCATATTGACTAACATACTTGTTGAGGAGGTGATCAGAGAGAGGTCGCTGATATCTCACATTCCTCACTTCTCCCTCTATAATGTAGCGCTTGCCATCATGACGGAGCCGATCGCGTGGAACGGCTTCCTCTGTGTCCTTGCTATGAGAGCAGCTGCCCTCGTCTCCGTCCTTACCAGAGTGGTGTCCAGGTCCTACCATGTTTATGTTGAACGAGAATCCTGGCTGGCACCCTCCAGGGTAAGTGCACTCCACCATGTTAACGGCGGGAAAGGGGTGTGTGTCGACTTTCATGGCGTACTAGCTAAAAATTAGACGCCCTTGTTCTATCGCCATTTGGACCTACTGCCGCCACACCCTGCAGTCGTTGGTGGCATGGGTGAACGTGTTATGCCACTTGCAGTATGGCTTTCCGTTCAGCTCCTGCGCCATGGGGATCTTGTGGCCTTCGGGTACCTTTAGCTGCTTCTCCTTGAGTAAGAGGTCGAAAATCTGCTCAGCCTTGGTAACGTCGAAGTCAAACCCTCTTGGAGGACCTTGTGGCTTAACCCACTTGCAGGACACGAGGCTTGCCCCCCGAGTCCATTCAGCCACTGCTACCTCTTGATCTCCCGCAGAGCCTTCGTCTTCATCTGCCTCAACCAGGACCACCGCACGTTTGAATTTATCCTGGTATACATCTGGGTGGCGCTGTTCATATACTGACAGCTTCTTGATTGGTGATGCGAGACCCACCATCGCCAACTCGACTGCTTCTTTTTCAGTCACACGAGCCGAATAGCATCGGTTCCTAACGGTCCTGAAGCGCTGGACGTATTCTGACACTGTTTCTCCGCGCTTCTGTCGTACTTGTGCTAAATCGGCAATGCCAGCCTCGGAAGCCTACGAGTGATCTTGCATGTGGAACTGCTCCTCCAAGCTGCTTCCAAGTCCGGATTGAGTCTGGTGGCAGCGATGTGTACCACCAGCCGATCTGTGACGAATTTGTGCGAAAAACCTCACACGCAGCTCATCTGCTGCTTGAGATCGTGCCAGTGTGCCAAATATCGGCTCACATGCTCGATGGAGCTGGAACCATCTGATCCATTAAACTTGGAGAAATCAGGGAGCCGATATTTGGGTGGTAGCGGGATCAACTCGTACTCGTTGGGGTACGGCTTGGAATAGCCGATTGTCCTCCTTTTCGGCACCATGCCGAACTGGTCTCTCGGGATTGTCTTGATTTGATCCGCGGTGCTTGGCTGCCGGGAGTCGAACTACGAAGATTCGCCGGAGTGGCATACTTAGCCAGCCATGCTTGCTTTTCCAGCTACGAGCCAAGCTGCGGGAGCTGAGCTCACGGAGGTTTGTCGGAGTGGCATACTTAGCTAGCCACGTCTGCTTCTCAAGATCTGTTCCCGAAGTTCCTCCTGTTGTTCCGAAGTCCCTGCTTTGTTGCGATCTGGTTTGTGAGTGCCCGATTCTGCGATCGGCACGTATGTGCACGTGTATCCGTGAGGGATCTCTTTAGGCGCCTCATGCAAGAAGCTGGTAGTCACTAGGGTCACCACCGATCTTGTAGACGACGTATGCCGGTGAATTCGGCATACGGTGCTGCCAACATGAATGGCAGCGGTGGATGGGACTGGAGTGGCATCTCTCCTTGGTAAGTCCCGAGAGCTGGTCTGACGGAAATGCGATGCCTCATGATTTCTGGATCACCCGAAGAGCGACACGCTCCAAAGTGTTCACCGAGGCTCTCGGAATGGCGGTGTAGCGAATGAGCTACCATGAAGTTAACCTCTGACGCGGGGACCTGGTGCGTTCTTCGACGGGGCGGACAGGTCCACTCCATCGAGCGCGCCTTCGAGGTGAGAACCCTTTCCACGATGCCATGTGAGCGGGTTACGTGAAAAGAGCCGATGAGGTCGGCTTCGAGGATTGCTTTGACCTCGTCATACTTCTTCTTGAGCTCCTCGGTCAGATCCTCGTACGTGAGCGGAGTGCCGTCCGCCATCTCGAGATGTAGATGGCGATGCGATTGATGTCGCGAGATGGTCCCACCGGGCGTGCCGAGAATGTGTTGCGGTCGAAACCCACCGGCAAGCAGCGACGGGCAACACGGTAGAGCCGGGAGGCTCCCGGGACTGCGGCTGGCCCTAGTCCCTCCGGCGACGGCCCGCAAAGACTCGGCACGCACGTCCGATGCTTTGGTGCAAGGGCGTGCCACCTGACCTATACCTGGTCGGGGAAGGTGATGGATGTGCCTCGCTTAGTTTCCTGCATGGCATACACGTAAACATTAAATACGAGCCTCGATCGGCTCTCAGGTTGTCCTGTGAATCGGCTCAAAGAGCCGATCCACCCATGATCCGTACGAGGTGTACGAATATATGGTGGTCCTGCTTGATCAGAATAAAGCTAAAACGACCTACTACGATTTAGGGTTTCCACCACATAATCGGAACATCCTACTCGTGATTGAGCCTGGCGGCCACGCACGGTGATCGTAAACCGACCCTAGACAAGGCCTAAAAACCAACACAAGGTTGATCCCCGGAACATCCTGTCTAGGGCTAGCAAACTACACCCTACGCATACTTTGGATCCTTCAACCCGTTTGTAAGGCCTAACTATGCAGATATTAAACTAATCCTTGGAGAACAAGGAGCAATCATAACGGATCGGATCTACTAAATAATGATCAAGCGGGGTGCCGCCCTTACACCTAAGATAGGCGTAAGGGCGGCTAGACGTTTCAGGGTTGCACGACGACAGCATATGATACGATGAACAATGCTAACCCTAACACGTCTAAGATAACTACGTTGCTCGCCATCAAAAAGGCTTCAGTACGAGCAACGCATGAACAGCGAATAAACATGTACTGCCTAGATCGCAAGATGCGATCTAGGCAGCATGATGCTTACCCGGAAGAAACCCTCGAGACAAGGGAGTTGGCGATGCGCCTAGATTGGTTTGTGGTGAACGTGATTGTTGTTTATTTCAAAAACCCTAGATACATATTTATAGTCCGTAGACTTTCTAACGTGGGAATAAACCCAACCGTGCACAAGCCAAACTCTAACTAACCGACACGTATCCTACTATATTACAGATACACGGGCGAACTAGCCCAAACTTTGCATATAAGGCCGATTCATGTATTCCTTCCATGTATATTTTTCAAGCCCACCTTGATCGCGGCCCACCTCTGACTCGGTCAAATTCTGGTGATAACAGCGTCGTAAAAACTCGTGATTTTCATGTTTTCTGCCTCCATTTCCTGGTTTCTCGGACCATTTCTAGCTACCGTAACCACCGATACTTGGTTTCAGAGGCGACGCAAAAACTCGTGTTTTTCATGTTTTCAGCCTCCATTTCGGTGGGCTAAAGCTGAGAGTTTTCCCCATTTCATGGGCTATAGCGCCCATTTTCTGGTTCCCAGGACGATTTCCAGCTACTGTAACCACCGATACTTGGTTTGAGAGGTGTCGCAAAAACTCGTTTTTTGCATGTTTTCTACCTCCATTTCAGTGGGCTATAGCTCACAGTTTTCATTTTCTTGCCCATTTCATGTGCTATATCGCACATTTTCTGGTTCCCTGGACAATTTCCAGCTACCGTAAACACCGATACTTGGTTTGAGAGGCGTCGCAAAAACTCATGTTTTTCATGTTTTTCATGTTTTCAACCTCTATTTCCATGGGCTAGCTCACAGCTTTCATGTTTTTTGCCCATTTCATGGGCTATCGCGCACATTTTCCGGTTCCCGGGACAATTTCCAGCTACCGTAAGAATCGATACTTGGTTTGAGAGATGTTGCAAGAACTTGTGTTTTTCATGTTTTCTGCCTCCATTTCCATGGGTTATAGCTCATAGTTTTCATGTTTTCTGCCCATTTCATGGGCTATAGCGAACAATTTCCAGTTTTTGGGACAATTTCCAGCTACTGTAAACACCGATACTTGGTTTGAGAGGCGTCGCAAAAACTTGTGTTTTTCATATTTTCAGCCTCCATTTCCATGGGCTAGAGCTGATAGTTTCATGTTTTTTGCCCATTTCATGGGCTATAGCGCACATTTTCTGGTTCCCAAGACTATTTCCAGCTACCATAACCGCCGATACTTGGTTTGAGAGGCGTCGCAAAAACTCCTTTTTTTCATGGTTTCTGCCTCATTTTTTGTGGGCTATAGCTCACAGTTTTCATGTTTTTGCCCATTTCATGGGCTATAGCGCACATTTTCCGGTTCCCGGGACAATTTCTAGCTACCGTAACCACCGATACATGGTTTGAGAGGCGTCGCAAAAACTCGTGTTTTTCATGTTTTCAGCCTTCATTTCCGTGGGCTAGAGCTAAAAGTTTTCATGTTTTTCCCCATTTTTTGGCTCTTAGGACGATTTCCAGCTACCGTAACCGCCGATACCTAGTTTGAGAGGCGTCGCAAAAATTCATGTTTTTCATGGTTTCTGTCTCCATTTACGTGGGCTATAGCTAACAATTTTCATGTTTTTTGCCCATTTAATGGGGCTATATCGCACATTTTCCGGTTCTCCAGAAAATTTCCAGCTACCGTAAGAACCGATATTTTTTTGACAGGCGTCGTAAAAACTCGTGATTTTCATGTTTTCTGCCTCCATTTTCCGGTTTCTCGGACCATTTCTAGCTACCGTAACCACCGATACTTGGTTTCAGAGGCGACGCAAAAACTCGTGTTTTTCATGTTTTCAGCCTCCATTTCGGTGGGCTAAAGCTGACACTTTTCCCCATTTCATGGGCTATAGCGCCCATTTTCTGGTTCCCAGGACGATTTCCAGCTACTGTAACCACCGATACTTGGTTTGAGAGGTGTCGCAAAAACTCGTTTTTTGCATGTTTTCTACCTCCATTTCAGTGGGCTATAGCTCACAGTTTTCATGTTCTTGCCCATTTCATGTGCTATATCGCATATTTTCTGGTTCCCTGGACAATTTCCAGCTACCGTAAACACCGATACTTGGTTTGAGAGGCGTTGCAAAAACTCATGTTTTTCATGTTTTCAACCTCTATTTCCATGGGCTAGCTCACAGCTTTCATGTTTTTTGCCGATTTCATGGGCTATCGCGCACATTTTCCGGTTCCCGGGACAATTTCCAGCTACCGTAAGAATCGATACTTGGTTTGAGAGGTGTTGCAAGAACTTGTGTTTTTCATGTTTTCTGCCTCCATTTCCATGGGTTATAGCTCATAGTTTTCATGTTTTCTGCCCATTTCATGGGCTATAGCGAACAATTTCCAGTTTTTGGGACAATTTCCAGCTACCGTAAACACCGATACTTGGTTTGAGAGGCGTCGCAAAAACTCGTGTTTTTCATATTTTCAGCCTCCATTTCCAAGGGCTAGAGCTGATAGTTTCATGTTTTTTGCCCATTTCATGGGCTATAGCGCACATTTTCTGGTTCCCAAGACTATTTCCAGCTACCATAACCGTCGATACTTGGTTTGAGAGGCGTCGCAAAAACTCGTTTTTTTCATGGTTTCTTCCTCACTTTTCGTGGGCTATAGCTCACAGTTTTCATGTTTTTGCCCATTTCATGGGCTATAGCGAACAATTTCCAGTTTTTGGGACAATCTCCAGCTACCGTAAACACCGATACTTGGTTTGAGAGGCGTCGCAAAAACTCGTGTTTTTCATATTTCCAGCCTCCATTTCCATGTGCTAGAGCTGATAGTTTCATGTTTTTTGCCCATTTCATGGGCTATAGCGCACATTTTCTGGTTCCCAAGACTATTTCCAGCTGCCATAACCGCCGATACATGGTTTCAGAGGCGACGCAAAAACTCATTTTTTTCATGGTTTCGTCCTCACGTTCCATGGGCTATAGCTCATAGTTTTCATGTTTTTGCCCATTTCATGGGCTATAGCGCACATTTTCCGGTTCCCGAAACAATTTCTAGCTACCGTAACCACCGATACATGGTTTCAGAGGCGACGCAAAAACTCGTGTTTTTCATGTTTTCAGCCTCCATTTCGGTGGGCTAAAGCTGACAGTTTTCCCCATTTCATGGGCTATAGCGCACATTTTCTGGTTCCCATGACGATTTCCAGCTACTGTAACCACCGATACTTGGTTTGAGAGGTGTCGCAAAAACTGGTTTTATGCATGTTTTTTATCTCCATTTCAGTGGGCTATAGCTCACAGTTTTCATGTTTTTGCCCATTTCATGTGCTATATATCGCACATTTTCTGGTTCCCTGGACAATTTCCAGCTACCGTAAACACCGATACTTGGTTTGAGAGGCGTCGCAAAAACTTTTGTTTTTCATGTTTTCAACCTCTATTTCCATGGGCTAGCTCACAACTTTCATGTTTTTTGCCCATTTCATGGGCTATAGCGCACATTTTCCGGTTCCCGGGACAATTTCCAGCTACCGTAAGAACCGATACTTGGTTCGAGAGGCGTTGCAAGAACTCGTGTTTTTCATGTTTTCTGCCTCCATTTCCATGGGTTATAGCTCATAGTTTTCATGTTTTCTGCCCATTTCATGGGCTATAGTGAACAATTTCCAGTTTTTGGGACAATTTCCAGCTACCGTAAACACCGATACTTGGTTTGAGAGGCGTCGCAAAAACTCGTGTTTTTCATATTTTCAGCCTCCATTTCCATGGGCTAGAGCTGATAGTTTCATGTTTTTTGCCCATTTCATGGGCTATAGCGCACATTTTCTGGTTCCCAAGACTATTTCCAGCTGCCATAACCGCCGATACTTGGTTTGAGAGGCGTCGCAAAAACTCGTTTTTTTCATGGTTTCTTCCTCACGTTCCATGGGCTATAGCTCATAGTTTTCATGTTTTTGCCCATTTCATGGGCTACAGCGCACATTTTCCGGTTCCTGGGACAATTTCTAGCTACCGTAACCACCGATACATGGTTTCAGAGGCGACGCAAAAACTCGTGTTTTTCATGTTTTTAGCCTCCATTTCGGTGGGCTAAAGCTGACAGTTTTCCCCATTTCATGGGCTATAGTGCACATTTTCTGGTTCCCATGACGATTTCCAGCTACTGTAACCACCGATACTTGGTTTGAGAGGTGTCGCAAAAACTCGTTTTTTGCATGTTTTCTATCTCCATTTCAGTGGGCTATAGCTCACAGTTTTCATGTTTTTGCCCATTTCATGTGCTATATCGCACATTTTCTGGTTCCCTGGACAATTTCCAGCTACCGTAAACACCGATACTTGGTTTGAGAGGCGTTGCAAAAACTCGTGTTTTTCATGTTTTCAACCTCTATTTCCATGGGCTAGCTCACAGCTTTCATGTTTTTTGCCAATTTCATGGGCTATAGCGCACATTTTCCGGTTCCCGGGACAATTCCAGCTACCGTAAGAACCGATACTTGGTTCGAGAGGCGTTGCAAGAACTCATTTTTTTCATGTTTTCTGCCTCCATTTCCATGGGTTATAGCTCATAGTTTTCATGTTTTCTGCCCATTTCATGGGCTATAGCGAACAATTTCTAGTTTTTGGGACAATTTCCACCTACCGTAAACACCGATACTTGATTTGAGAGGCGTCGCAAAAACTCGTGTTTTTCATATTTTCAGCCTCCATTTCCATGGGCTAGAGCTGATAGTTTCATGTTTTTTGCCCATTTCATGGGCTATAGCGCACATTTTCTGGTTCCCAAGACTATTTCCAGCTACCATAACCGCCGATACTTGGTTTGAGAGGCGTCGCAAAAACTCGTTTTTTTCATGGTTTCTTCCTCACTTTTCGTGGGCTATAGCTCATAGTTTTCATGTTTTTGCCCATTTCATGGGCTATAGCGCACATTTTCCGGTTCCCAGGACAATTTCTAGCTACCGTAACCACCGATACATGGTTTGAGAGGCGTCGCAAAAACTCGTGTTTTTCATGTTTTCAGCCTTTATTTCCGTGGGCTAGAGCTGAAAGTTTTCATGTTTTTCCCCATTTTTTTGTTCCTAGGACGATTTCCAGCTACCGTAACCGCCGATACCTGGTTTGAGAGGCGTCGCAAAAATTCATGTTTTTCATGGTTTCTTTCTCCATTTACGTGGGCTATAGCTAACAATTTTCATGTTTTTTGCCCATTTAATGGGGCTATATCGCACATTTTCCGGTTCTCCGGACAATTTCCAGCTACCGTAAGAACCGATATTTTTTTGACAGGCGTCGTAAAAACTTGTGATTTCCATGTTTTCCGCCTCCATTTTCCGGTTTCTCAGACATTTTCTAGCTACCGTAACCACCGATACTTGGTTTCAGAGGCGACGCAAAAACTCGTGTTTTTCATGTTTTCAACCTCCATTTCGGTGGGCAAGCTGACAGTTTTCCCCATTTCATGGGCTATAGCACACATTTTCTGGTTCCCAAGACGATTTCCAGCTACTGTAACCACCGATACTTGGTTTGAGAGGTGTCGCAAAAACTCGTTTTTTGCATGTTTTCTACCTCCATTTCAGTGGGCTATAGCTCAGAGTTTTCATGTTTTTGCCATTTTCATGTGCTATATCGCACATTTTCTGGTTCCCTGGACAATTTCCAGCTACCGTAAACACCGATACTTGGTTTGAGAGGCGTCGCAAGAGCTCGTGTTTTTTATGTTTTCAACCTCTATTTCCATGGGCTAGCTCACAGCTTTCATGTTTTTTGCCCATTTCATGGGCTATAGCGCACATTTTCCGGTTCTCGGGACAATTCCAGCTACCGTAAGAACCAATACTTCGTTCGAGAGGCATTGCAAGAACTCGTGTTTTTTATGTTTTCTGCCTCCATTTCCATGGGTTATAGCTCATAGTTTTCATGTTTTCTTCCCATTTCATGGGCTATAGCGAACAATTTCTAGTTTTTGGGACAATTTCCAGCTACCATAAACACCGATACTTGGTTTGAGAGGTGTCGCAAAAACTCGTGTTTTTCATATTTCCAGCCTCCATTTCCATGTGCTAGAGCTGATAGTTTCATGTTTTTTGACCATTTCATGGGCTATAGCGCACATTTTCTGGTTCCCATGACGATTTCCAGCTACTGTAACCACCGATACTTGGTTTGAGAGGTGTCGCAAAAACTCGTTTTTCGCATGTTTTCTACCTCCATTTCAGTGGGCTATAGCTCACAGTTTTCATGTTTTTGCCCATTTCATGTGCTATATCGCACATTTTCTGGTTCCCTGGACAATTTCCAGCTACCGTAAACATCGATACTTGGTTTGAGAGGCGTCGCAAAAACTCGTGTTTTTTCATGTTTTCAACCTCTATTTCCATGGGCTAGCTCACAGCTTTCATGTTTTTTGCCCATTTCATGGGCTATAGCGCATATTTTCCGGTTCTCGGGACAATTCCAGCTACCGTAAGAACCGATACATAGTTCGAGAGGCGTTGCAAGAACTCGTGTTTTTTATGTTTTCTGCATCCATTTCCATGGGTTATAGCTCATAGTTTTCATGTTTTCTTCCCATTTCATGGGCTATAGCGAACAATTTCTAGTTTTTGGGACAATTTCCAGCTACCGTAAACACCGATACTTGGTTTGAGAGGCGTCGCAAAAACTCATGTTTTTCATATTTTCAGCCTCCATTTCCATGGGCTAGAGCTGATAGTTTCATGTTTTTTGCCCATTTCATGGGCTATTTCCCAAGACTATTTCCAGCTACCATAACCGCCGATACTTGGTTTGAGAGGCGATGCAATAACTCGTTTTTTTCATGGTTTCTTCCTCACTTTTCGTGGGCTATAGCTCATAGTTTTCATGTTTTTGCCCATTTCATGGGCTATAGCGCACATTTTCCCGTTCCCGGGACAATTCCTAGCTACCGTAACCACCGATACATGGTTTGAGAGGCGTCGCAAAAACTCGTGTTTCTCATGTTTTCAGCCTTCATTTCCGTGGGCTAGAGCTGAAAGTTTTCATGTTTTTCCCCATTTTTTTACTCCTAGGATGATTTCCAGCTACCGTAACCGCCGATACCTGGTTTGAGAGGCATCGCAAAAATTCATGTTTTTCATGGTTTCTTTCTCCATTTACGTGGGCTATAGCTAACAATTTTCATGTTTTTTGCCCATTCAATGGGGCTATATCGCACATTTTCCGGTTCCCGGGACAATTTCAACTACCGTAAGAACCGATACTTTTTTGAGGCATCGTAAAAACTCGTGATTTCCATGTTTTCTGCCTCCATTTTCCGGTTTCTCGGACAATTTCTAACTACCGTAACCACCGATACTTGGTTTCAGAGGCGATGCAATAACTCGTGTTTTTCATGTTTTCAACCTCCATTTCGGTGGGCTAAAGCTGACAGTTTTCCCCATTTCACGGGCTATAGCGCACATTTTACGGTTCCCAAGACGATTTCCAGCTCTTTGTAACCACCAATGCTTGGTTTTGAGAGGTGTCGCAAAAACTCGTTTTTTGCATGTTTTCTACCTCCATTTCAGTGGGCTATAGCTCACAGTTTTCATGTTTTTGCCATTTTCATGTGCTATATCGCACATTTTCTGGTTCCCTGGACAATTTCCAGCTACCGTAAACACCGATACTTGGTTTGAGAGGGGTTGCAAGAGCTCGTGTTTTTCATGTTTTCAACCTCTATTTCCATGGGCTAGCTCACAGCTTTCATGTTTTTTGCCCATTTCATGGGCTATAGCGCACATTTTCCGGTTCCCGGGACAATTTCAACTACCGTAAGAACCGATACTTGGTTTGAGAGGCGTTGCAAGAACTCGTGTTTTTCATGTTTTTGGCCTCCATTTGCATGGGTTATAGCTCATAGTTTTCATGTTTTCTACCCATTTCATGGGCTATAGCGAACAATTTCCAGTTTTTTGGACAATTTCCAGCTACGGTAAACACCGATACTTGGTTTCAGAGGCGTCGCAAAAACTCGTGTTTTTCATATTTCCAGCCTCCATTTCCATGGGCTAGAGCTGATAGTTTCATGTTTTTTGCCCATTTCATGGGCTATAGTACACATTTTCTGGTTCCCAAGACTATTTCCAGCTACCATAACCGCCGATACTTGGTTTGAGAGGCGTCGCAAAAACTCGTTTTTTTCATGGTTTCTTCCTCACTTTCCGTGGGCTATAGCTCATAGTTTTCATGTTTTTGCCCATTTCATGGGCTATAGCTCACATTTTCCAGTTCCTGGGACAATTTCTAGCTACCGTAACCACCGATACATGGTTTGAGAGGCGTCGCGAAAACTCGTGTTTTTCATGTTTTCAGCCTTCATTTCCGAGGGCTAGAGCTGAAAGTTTTCATGTTTTTCCCCATTTTTTTGGCTCCTAGGACGATTTCCAGCTACCGTAACCGCTGATACCTAGTTTGAGATGCGTCGCAAAAATTCATGTTTTTCATGGTTTCTGTCTCCATTTACGTGGGCTATAGGTAACAATTTTCATGTTTTTGCCCATTTAATGGGGCTATATCGCACATTTTCCGGTTCTCCAGACAATTTCCAGCTACCGTATGAACCGATATTTTTTTGACAGGCGTCGTAAAAACTCGTGATTTCCATGTTTTCAGCCTCCATTTCGGTGGGCTAAAGCTGACAGTTTTCCCCATTTTATGGGCTATAGCGCACATTTTCTGGTTCCCAGGACGATTTCCAGCTCTTAGTAACCACCGATACTTGGTTTTATTGGTGTCACAAAAACTCGTTTTTTGCATGTTTTGTACCTCCATTTCAGTGGGCTATAGCTCACAGTTTTAATGTTTTTGCCCATTTCATGTGCTATGTCGCACATTTTCTGGTTCCCTGGACAATTTCCAGCTACCGTAAACACCGATACTTGGTTTGAGAGGCGTCGCAAAAACTCGTGTTTTTTTCATGTTTTCAACCTCTATTTCCTTGGGCTAGCTCATAGCTTTCATGTTTTTTGCCCATTTCATGGGCTATAGTGCACATTTTCCGGTTCCCGGGACAATTCCAGCTACCGTAAGAACCGATACTTGGTTCGAGAGGCGTTGCAAGAACTCGTGTTTTTCATGTTTTCTGCCTCCATTTTCATGGGTTATAGCTCATAGTTTTCATGTTTTCTGCCCATTTCATGGGCTATAGCGAACAATTTCTAGTTTTTGGGACAATTTCCAGCTACCGTAAACACTGATACTTGGTTTGAGAGGCGTCGCAAAAACTCGTGTTTTTCATATTTTCAGCCTCCATTTCCATGGGCTAGAGCTGATAGTTTCATGTTTTTTGCCTATTTCATGGGCTATAGCGCACATTTTCTGGTTCCCAAGACTATTTCCAGCTACCATAACCGCCGATACTTGGTTTGAGAGGCGTCGCAAAAACTCGTTTTTTTCATGGTTTCTTCCTCACTTTTCGTGGGCTATAGCTCATAGTTTTCATGTTTTTGCCCATTTCATGGGCTATAGCGCACATTTTCCCGTTCCCGGGACAATTGCTAGCTACCGTAACCACCGATACATGGTTTGAGAGGCGTCGCAAAAACTCGTGTTTTTCATGTTTTCAGCCTTCATTTCCGTGGGCTAGAGCTGAAAGTTTTCATGTTTTTCCCCATTTTTTTACTCCTAGGACGATTTCCAGCTACCATAACCGCCGATACCTGGTTTGAGAGGCGTCGCAAAAATTCATGTTTTTCATGGTTTCTTTCTCCATTTACGTGGGCTATAGCTAACAATTATCATGTTTTTTGCCCATTTAATGGGGCTATATCGCACATTTTCCGGTTCTCCGGACAATTTCCAGCTACCGTAAGAACCGATATTTTTTTGATAGGCGTCGTAAAAACTCGTGATTTCCATGTTTTCTGCCTCCATTTTCCGGTTTCTCGGATAATTTCTAGCTACCGTAACCACCGATACTTGGTTTCAGAGGCGATGCAATAACTCGTGTTTTTCATGTTTTCAGCCTCCATTTCGGTGGGCTAAATCTGACAATTTTCCCCATTTCATGTGCTATAGCGCACATTTTAAGTTCCCAAGACGATTTCCAGCTACTGTAACCACCGATACTTGGTCTGAGAGGTGTCGCAAAAACTCGTTTTTTGCATGTTTTCTACCTCCATTTCAGTGGGCTATAGCTCACAGTTTTCATGTTTTTGCCATTTTCATGTGCTATATCGCACATTTTAAGTTCCCGGGACAATTTCCAGCTACCGTAAACACCGATACTTGGTTTGAGAGGCGTCGCAAGAGCTCGTGTTTTTCATGTTTTCAACCTCTATTTCCATGGGCTAGCTCACAGCTTTCATGTTTTTTGCCCATTTCATGGGCTATAGCGCACATTTTCTGGTTCCCGGGACAATTCCAGCTACCGTAAGAACCGATACTTGGTTTGAGAGGCGTTGCAAGAACTCGTGTTTTTCATGTTTTTGGCCTCCATTTGCATGGGTTATAGCTCATAGTTTTCATGTTTTCTGCCCATTTCATGGGCTATAGCGAACAATTTCCAGTTTTTGGGACAATTTCCAGCTACGGTAAACACCGATACTTGGTTTGAGAGGCGTCGCAAAAACTCGTGTTTTTCATATTTCCAGCCTCCATTTCCATGGGCTAGAGCTGATAGTTTCATGTTTTTTGCCCATTTCATGGGCTATAGAACACATTTTCTAGTTCCCAAGACTATTTCCAGCTAGCATAACCGCCGATACTTGGTTTGAGAGGCGTCGCAAAAACTCGTTTTTTACATGGTTTCTTCCTCACTTTCCGTGGGCTATAGCTCATAGTTTTCATGTTTTTGCCCATTTCATGGGCTATAGCGCACATTTTCCGGTTCCTGGGACAATTTCTACTTACCATAACCACCGATACATGGTTTGAGAGGCGTCGCAAAAACTCGTGTTTTTCATGTTTTCAGCCTTCATTTCCGAGGGCTAGAGCTGAAAGTTTTCATGTTTTTCCCCATTTTTTGGCTCCTAGGACGATTTCCAGCTACCGTAACCGCTGATACCTGGTTTGAGATGCGTCGCAAAAATTCATATTTTTCATGGTTTCTGTCTCCATTTACGTGGGCTATAGGTAACAATTTTCATGTTTTTTGCCCATTTAATGGGGCTATATCGCACATTTTCCGGTTCTCCAGACAATTTCCAGCTACCGTAAGAACCGATATTTTTTTGACAGGCGTCGTAAAAACTCGTGATTTTCATGTTTTCTGCCTCCATTTTCCGGTTTCTTGGACAATTTCTAGCTACCGTAACCACCGATACTTGGTTTCAGAGGCGACGCAAAAACTCGTGTTTTTCATGTTTTCAGCCTCCATTTCGGTGGGCTAAAGCTGACAGTTTTCCCCATTCATAGGCTATAACACACATTTTCTGGTTCCCAGGACGATA
Organism: Lolium perenne; assembly: GCF_019359855.2. Lineage (NCBI taxonomy): Eukaryota > Viridiplantae > Streptophyta > Magnoliopsida > Poales > Poaceae > Lolium > Lolium perenne. The sequence continues at coordinate 352,680,960 of NC_067246.2, forward strand.
TCCAGCTACTGTAACCACCGATACTTGGTTTGAGAGGTGTCGCAAAAACTCGTTTTTTGCATGTTTTCAACCTCTATTTCCATGGGCTAGCTCACATCTTTCATGTTTTTTGACCATTTCATGGGCTATAGCGCACATTTTCTGGTTCCCGGGACAATTTCCAGCTACCGTAAGAACCGATACTTGGTTTGAGAGGCGTTGCAAGAGCTCGTGTTTGTCATGTTTTCTGCCTCCATTTCCATGGGTTATAGCTCATAGTTTTCATGTTTTCTGCCCATTTCATGGGCTAAAGCGAACAATTTTCCAGTTTGTGGGACAATTTCCAACTACCGTAAACACCAATAGTTGGTTTGAGAGGCATCGCAAAAACTCGTGTTTTTCATATTTTCAGCCTCCATTTCCATGGGCTAGAGCTGATAGTTTCATGTTTTTTGCCCATTTCATGGGCTATAGCGCACATTTTCTGGTTCCCAAGACTATTTCCAGCTACCATAACCGCCGATACTTGGTTTGAGAGGCGTCGCAAAAACTCGTTTTTTTCATGGTTTCTTCCTCACTTTTCGTGGGCTATAGCTCACAGTTTTCATGTTTTTGCCCATTTCATGGGCTATAGCGCACATTTTCCGGTTCCCGAGACAATTTCTAGCTACCGTAACCACCGATACATGGTTTGAGAGGCGTCGCAAAAACTCGTGTTTTTCATGTTTTCAGCCTTCATTTCCGTGGGCTAGAGCTGAAAGTTTTCATGTTTTTCCCCATTTTTTGGCTCCTAGGACGATTTCCAGCTACCGTAACCGCCGATACCTAGTTTGGGAGGCGTCGCAAACTTTCATGTTTTTCATGGTTTCTGTCTCCATTTACGTGGGCTATAGCTAACAATTTTCATGTTTTTTGCCCATTTAATGGGGCTATATCGCACATCTTCCGGTTCTAAATAAAATTTCCAGCTACCGTAAGAACCGATATTTTTTTGACAGGCATCGTAAAAACTCGTGATTTTCATGTTTTCTGCCTCCATTTTCCGGTTTCTCGGACAATTTCTAGCTACCGTAACCACCGATACTTGGTTTCAGAGGCGACGCAAAAACTCGTGTTTTTCATGTTTTCAGCCTCCATTTCGGTGGGCTAAAGCTGACAGTTTTCCCCATTTCATGGGCTATAGCGCACATTTTCTGGTTCCCAGGACGATTTCCAGCTACTGTAACCACCGATACTTGGTTTGAGAGGTGTCGCAAAAACTCGTTTTTTGCATGTTTTCTACCTCCATTTCAGTGGGCTATAGCTCACAGTATTCATGTTTTTGCCCATTTCATGTGCTATATCGCACATTTTCTGGTTCCCTAGACAATTTCCAGCTACCGTTAACACCGATACTTGGTTTGAGAGGCGTCGCAAAAACTCACGTTTTTCATGTTTTCAACCTCTATTTCCATGGGCTAGCTCACAGCTTTCATGTTTTTTGCCCATTTCATGGGCTATCGCGCACATTTTCCGGTTCCCGAGACAATTTCCAGCTACCGTAAGAACCGATACTTGGTTTGAGAGGCGTTGCAAGAACTTGTGTTTTTCATGTTTTCTGCCTCCATTTCCATGGGTTATAGCTCATAGTTTTCATGTTTTCTGCCCATTTCATGGGCAGTAGCGAACAATTTCCAGTTTTTGGGACAATTTACAGCTACCGTAAACACCGATACTTGGTTTGAGAGGCGTCGCAAAAACTCGTGTTTTTCATATTTTCAGCCTCCATTTCCATTGGCTAGAGCTGATAGTTTCATGTTTTTTGCCCATTTCATGGGCTATAGCGCACATTTTCTGGTTCCCAAGACTATTTCCAGCTACCATAACCGCCGATACTTGGTTTGATAGGCGTCGCAAAAACTCCTTTTTTTCATGGTTTTTTCCTCACTTTTCGTGGGCTAGTTTTCATGTTTTTGCCCATTTCATGGGCTATAGCGCACATTTTCCGGTTCCCGGGACAATTTCTAGCTACCGTAACCACCGATACATGGTTTGAGAGGCGTCGCAAAAACTCGTGTTTTTCATGTTTTCAGCCTTCATTTCCGTGGGCTAGAGTTGAAAGTTTTCATGTTTTTCCCCATTTTTTGGCTCTTAGGACGATTTCCAGCTACCGTAACCGCCGATACCTAGTTTGAGAGGCGTCGCAAAAATTCATGTTTTTCATGGTTTCTGTCTCCATTTACGTGGGCTATAGCTAACAATTTTCATGTTTTTTGCCCATTTAATGGGGCTATATCGCACATCTTCCGGTTCTCCGGACAATTTCCAGCTACCGTAAGAACCGATATTTTTTTGACAGGCGGCGTAAAAACTCGTGATTTTCATGTTTTCTGCCTCCATTTTCCGGTTTCTCGGACCATTTCTAGCTACCGTAACCACCGATACTTGGTTTCAGAGGCGACGCAAAAACTCGTGTTTTTCATGTTTTCAGCCTCCATTTCGGTGGGCTAAAGCTGACAGTTTTCCCCATTTCGTGGGCTATAGCGCCCATTTTCTGGTTCCCAGGACGATTTCCAGCTACTGTAACCACCGATACTTGGTTTGAGAGGTGTCGCAAAAACTCGTTTTTTGCATGTTTTCTACCTCCATTTCAGTGGGCTATAGCTCACAGTTTTCATGTTCTTGACCATTTCATGTGCTATATCGCACATTTTCTGGTTCCCTGGACAATTTCCAGCTACCGTAAACACCGATACTTGGTTTGAGAGGCGTCGCAAAAACTTGTTTTTTCATGGTTTCTTCCTCACTTTTCGTGGGCTATAGCTCACAGTTTTCATGTTTTTGCCCATTTCATGGGCTATAGCGCACATTTTCCGGTTCCCGGGACAATTTCTAGCTACCGTAACCACCGATACATGGTTTGAGAGGCGTCGCAAAAACTCGTGTTTTTCATGTTTTCATCCTTCATTTCCGTGGGCTAGAGCTGAAAGTTTTCATTTTTTCCCCATTTTTTGGCTCCTAGGACGATTTCCAGCTACCGTAACCGCCGATACCTAGTTTGAGAGGCATCGCAAAAATTCATGTTTTTCATGGTTTCTGTCTCCATTTACGTGGGCTATAGCTAACAATTTTCATGTTTTTGCCTATTTAATGGGGCTATATCGCACATTTTCCGGTTCTCCATAAAATTTCCAGCTACCGTAAGGACCGATATTTTTTTGACAGGCGTCGTAAAAACACGTGATTTTCATGTTTTCTGCATCCATTTCCAGCTACCGTAAGAACCGATACTTAGTTCGAGAGGCGTTGCAAGAACTCGTGTTTTTTATGTTTTCTGCATCCATTTCCATGGGTTATAGCTCATAGTTTTCATGTTTTCTTCCCATTTCATGGGCTATAGCGAACAATTTCTAGTTTTTGGGACAATTTCCAGCTACCGTAAACACCGATACTTGGTTTGAGAGGCGTCGCAAAAACTCATGTTTTTCATATTTTCAGCCTCCATTTCCATGGGCTAGAGCTGATAGTTTCATGTTTTTTGCCCATTTCATGGGCTATTTCCCAAGACTATTTCCAGCTACCATAACCGCCGATACTTGGTTTGAGAGGCGATGCAATAACTCGTTTTTTTCATGGTTTCTTCCTCACTTTTCGTGGGCTATAGCTCATAGTTTTCATGTTTTTGCCCATTTCATGGGCTATAGCGCACATTTTCCCGTTCCCGGGACAATTCCTAGCTACCGTAACCACCGATACATGGTTTGAGAGGCGTCGCAAAAACTCGTGTTTCTCATGTTTTCAGCCTTCATTTCCGTGGGCTAGAGCTGAAAGTTTTCATGTTTTTCCCCATTTTTTTACTCCTAGGATGATTTCCAGCTACCGTAACCGCCGATACCTGGTTTGAGAGGCATCGCAAAAATTCATGTTTTTCATGGTTTCTTTCTCCATTTACGTGGGCTATAGCTAACAATTTTCATGTTTTTTGCCCATTCAATGGGGCTATATCGCACATTTTCCGGTTCTCCGGACAATTTCCAGCTACCGTAAGAACTGATATTTTTTTGACAGGCATCGTAAAAACTCGTGATTTCCATGTTTTCTGCCTCCATTTTCCGGTTTCTCGGACAATTTCTAACTACCGTAACCACCGATACTTGGTTTCAGAGGCGATGCAATAACTCGTGTTTTTCATGTTTTCAACCTCCATTTCGGTGGGCTAAAGCTGACAGTTTTCCCCATTTCACGGGCTATAGCGCACATTTTCTGGTTCCCAAGACGATTTCCAGCTACTGTAACCACCAATGCTTGGTTTGAGAGGTGTCGCAAAAACTCGTTTTTTGCATGTTTTCTACCTCCATTTCAGTGGGCTATAGCTCACAGTTTTCATGTTTTTGCCATTTTCATGTGCTATATCGCACATTTTCTGGTTCCCTGGACAATTTCCAGCTACCGTAAACACCGATACTTGGTTTGAGAGGGGTTGCAAGAGCTCGTGTTTTTCATGTTTTCAACCTCTATTTCCATGGGCTAGCTCACAGCTTTCATGTTTTTTGCCCATTTCATGGGCTATAGCGCACATTTTCCGGTTCCCGGGACAATTTCAACTACCGTAAGAACCGATACTTGGTTTGAGAGGCGTTGCAAGAACTCGTGTTTTTCATGTTTTTGGCCTCCATTTGCATGGGTTATAGCTCATAGTTTTCATGTTTTCTACCCATTTCATGGGCTATAGCGAACAATTTCCAGTTTTTTGGACAATTTCCAGCTACGGTAAACACCGATACTTGGTTTCAGAGGCGTCGCAAAAACTCATGTTTTTCATATTTCCAGCCTCCATTTCCATGGGCTAGAGCTGATAGTTTCATGTTTTTTGCCCATTTCATGGGCTATAGTACACATTTTCTAGTTCCCAAGACTATTTCCAGCTACCATAACCGCCGATACTTGGTTTGAGAGGCGTCGCAAAAACTCGTTTTTTTCATGGTTTCTTCCTCACTTTCCGTGGGCTATAGCTCATAGTTTTCATGTTTTTGCCCATTTCATGGGCTATAGCTCACATTTTCCAGTTCCTGGGACAATTTCTAGCTACCGTAACCACCGATACATGGTTTGAGAGGCGTCGCGAAAACTCGTGTTTTTCATGTTTTCAGCCTTCATTTCCGAGGGCTAGAGCTGAAAGTTTTCATGTTTTTCCCCATTTTTTTGGCTCCTAGGACGATTTCCAGCTACCGTAACCGCTGATACCTAGTTTGAGATGCGTCGCAAAAATTCATGTTTTTCATGGTTTCTGTCTCCATTTACGTGGGCTATAGGTAACAATTTTCATGTTTTTGCCCATTTAATGGGGCTATATCGCACATTTTCCGGTTCTCCAGACAATTTCCAGCTACCGTATGAACCGATATTTTTTTGACAGGCGTCGTAAAAACTCGTGATTTCCATGTTTTCAGCCTCCATTTCGGTGGGCTAAAGCTGACAGTTTTCCCCATTTTATGGGCTATAGCGCACATTTTCTGGTTCCCAGGACGATTTCCAGCTACCGTAACCACCGATACTTGGTTTGAGAGGTGTCACAAAAACTCGTTTTTTGCATGTTTTGTACCTCCATTTCAGTGGGCTATAGCTCACAGTTTTAATGTTTTTGCCCATTTCATGTGCTATGTCGCACATTTTCTGGTTCCCTGGACAATTTCCAGCTACCGTAAACACCGATACTTGGTTTGAGAGGCGTCGCAAAAACTCGTGTTTTTTTCATGTTTTCAACCTCTATTTCCTTGGGCTAGCTCATAGCTTTCATGTTTTTTGCCCATTTCATGGGCTATAGTGCACATTTTCCGGTTCCCGGGACAATTCCAGCTACCGTAAGAACCGATACTTGGTTCGAGAGGCGTTGCAAGAACTCGTGTTTTTCATGTTTTCTGCCTCCATTTCCATGGGTTATAGCTCATAGTTTTCATGTTTTCTGCCCATTTCATGGGCTATAGCGAACAATTTCTAGTTTTTGGGACAATTTCCAGCTACCGTAAACACTGATACTTGGTTTGAGAGGCGTCGCAAAAACTCGTGTTTTTCATATTTTCAGCCTCCATTTCCATGGGCTAGAGCTGATAGTTTCATGTTTTTTGCCTATTTCATGGGCTATAGCGCACATTTTCTGGTTCCCAAGACTATTTCCAGCTACCATAACCGCCGATACTTGGTTTGAGAGGCGTCGCAAAAACTCGTTTTTTTCATGGTTTCTTCCTCACTTTTCGTGGGCTATAGCTCATAGTTTTCATGTTTTTGCCCATTTCATGGGCTATAGCGCACATTTTCCCGTTCCCGGGACAATTGCTAGCTACCGTAACCACCGATACATGGTTTGAGAGGCGTCGCAAAAACTCGTGTTTTTCATGTTTTCAGCCTTCATTTCCGTGGGCTAGAGCTGAAAGTTTTCATGTTTTTCCCCATTTTTTTACTCCTAGGACGATTTCCAGCTACCATAACCGCCGATACCTGGTTTGAGAGGCGTCGCAAAAATTCATGTTTTTCATGGTTTCTTTCTCCATTTACGTGGGCTATAGCTAACAATTTTCATGTTTTTTGCCCATTTAATGGGGCTATATCGCACATTTTCCGGTTCTCCGGACAATTTCCAGCTACCGTAAGAACCGATATTTTTTTGATAGGCGTCGTAAAAACTCGTGATTTCCATGTTTTCTGCCTCCATTTTCCGGTTTCTCGGATAATTTCTAGCTACCGTAACCACCGATACTTGGTTTCAGAGGCGATGCAATAACTCGTGTTTTTCATGTTTTCAGCCTCCATTTCGGTGGGCTAAAGCTGACAATTTTCCCCATTTCATGTGCTATAGCGCACATTTTCTGGTTCCCAAGACGATTTCCAGCTACTGTAACCACCGATACTTGGTCTGAGAGGTGTCGCAAAAACTCGTTTTTTGCATGTTTTCTACCTCCATTTCAGTGGGCTATAGCTCACAGTTTTCATGTTTTTGCCATTTTCATGTGCTATATCGCACATTTTCTGGTTCCCTGGACAATTTCCAGCTACCGTAAACACCGATACTTGGTTTGAGAGGCGTCGCAAGAGCTCGTGTTTTTCATGTTTTCAACCTCTATTTCCATGGGCTAGCTCACAGCTTTCATGTTTTTTGCCCATTTCATGGGCTATAGCGCACATTTTCTGGTTCCCGGGACAATTCCAACTACCGTAAGAACCGATACTTGGTTTGAGAGGCGTTGCAAGAACTCGTGTTTTTCATGTTTTTGGCCTCCATTTGCATGGGTTATAGCTCATAGTTTTCATGTTTTCTGCCCATTTCATGGGCTATAGCGAACAATTTCCAGTTTTTGGGACAATTTCCAGCTACGGTAAACACCGATACTTGGTTTGAGAGGCGTCGCAAAAACTCGTGTTTTTCATATTTCCAGCCTCCATTTCCATGGGCTAGAGCTGATAGTTTCATGTTTTTTGCCCATTTCATGGGCTATAGAACACATTTTCTAGTTCCCAAGACTATTTCCAGCTAGCATAACCGCCGATACTTGGTTTGAGAGGCGTCGCAAAAACTCGTTTTTTACATGGTTTCTTCCTCACTTTCCGTGGGCTATAGCTCATAGTTTTCATGTTTTTGCCCATTTCATGGGCTATAGCGCACATTTTCCGGTTCCTGGGACAATTTCTACTTACCATAACCACCGATACATGGTTTGAGAGGCGTCGCAAAAACTCGTGTTTTTCATGTTTTCAGCCTTCATTTCCGAGGGCTAGAGCTGAAAGTTTTCATGTTTTTCCCCATTTTTTGGCTCCTAGGACGATTTCCAGCTACCGTAACCGCTGATACCTGGTTTGAGATGCGTCGCAAAAATTCATATTTTTCATGGTTTCTGTCTCCATTTACGTGGGCTATAGGTAACAATTTTCATGTTTTTTGCCCATTTAATGGGGCTATATCGCACATTTTCCGGTTCTCCAGACAATTTCCAGCTACCGTAAGAACCGATATTTTTTTGACAGGCGTCGTAAAAACTCGTGATTTTCATGTTTTCTGCCTCCATTTTCCGGTTTCTTGGACAATTTCTAGCTACCGTAACCACCGATACTTGGTTTCAGAGGCGACGCAAAAACTCGTGTTTTTCATGTTTTCAGCCTCCATTTCGGTGGGCTAAAGCTGACAGTTTTCCCCATTCATAGGCTATAACACACATTTTCTGGTTCCCAGGACGATATCCAGCTACTGTAACCACCGATACTTGGTTTGAGAGGTGTCGCAAAAACTCGTTTTTTGCATGTTTTCAACCTCTATTTCCATGGGCTAGCTCACATCTTTCATGTTTTTTGACCATTTCATGGGCTATAGCACACATTTTCTGGTTCCCGGGGCAATTTCCAGCTACCGTAAGAACCGATACTTGGTTTGAGAGGCGTTGCAAGAGCTCGTGTTTGTCATGTTTTCTGCCTCCATTTCCATGGGTTATAGCTCATAGTTTTCATGTTTTCTGCCCATTTCATGGGCTATAGCGAACAATTTTCCAGTTTGTGGGACAATTTCCAACTACCGTAAACACCAATAGTTGGTTTGAGAGGCATCGCAAAAACTCGTGTTTTTCATATTTTCAGCCTCCATTTCCATGGGCTAGAGCTGATAGTTTCATGTTTTTTGCCCATTTCATGGGCTATAGCGCACATTTTCTGGTTCCCAAGACTATTTCCAGCTACCATAACCGCCGATACTTGGTTTGAGAGGCGTCGCAAAAACTCGTTTTTTTCATGGTTTCTTCCTCACTTTTCGTGGGCTATAGCTCACAGTTTTCATGTTTTTGCCCATTTCATGGGCTATAGCGCACATTTTCCGGTTCCCGAGACAATTTCTAGCTACCGTAACCACCGATACATGGTTTGAGAGGCGTCGCAAAAACTCGTGTTTTTCATGTTTTCAGCCTTCATTTCCGTGGGCTAGAGCTGAAAGTTTTCATGTTTTTCCCCATTTTTTGGCTCCTAGGACGATTTCCAGCTACCGTAACCGCCGATACCTAGTTTGGGAGGCGTCGCAAACTTTCATGTTTTTCATGGTTTCTGTCTCCATTTACGTGGGCTATAGCTAACAATTTTCATGTTTTTTGCCCATTTAATGGGGCTATATCGCACATCTTCCGGTTCTAAATAAAATTTCCAGCTACCGTAAGAACCGATATTTTTTTGACAGGCATCGTAAAAACTCGTGATTTTCATGTTTTCTGCCTCCATTTTCCGGTTTCTCGGACAATTTCTAGCTACCGTAACCACCGATACTTGGTTTCAGAGGCGACGCAAAAACTCGTGTTTTTCATGTTTTCAGCCTCCATTTCGGTGGGCTAAAGCTGACAGTTTTCCCCATTTCATGGGCTATAGCGCACATTTTCTGGTTCCCAGGACGATTTCCAGCTACTGTAACCACCGATACTTGGTTTGAGAGGTGTCGCAAAAACTCGTTTTTTGCATGTTTTCTACCTCCATTTCAGTGGGCTATAGCTCACAGTATTCATGTTTTTGCCCATTTCATGTGCTATATCGCACATTTTCTGGTTCCCTAGACAATTTCCAGCTACCGTTAACACCGATACTTGGTTTGAGAGGCGTCGCAAAAACTCACGTTTTTCATGTTTTCAACCTCTATTTCCATGGGCTAGCTCATAGCTTTCATGTTTTTTGCCCATTTCATGGGCTATCGCGCACATTTTCCGGTTCCCGAGACAATTTCCAGCTACCGTAAGAACCGATACTTGGTTTGAGAGGCGTTGCAAGAACTTGTGTTTTTCATGTTTTCTGCCTCCATTTCCATGGGTTATAGCTCATAGTTTTCATGTTTTCTGCCCATTTCATGGGCAGTAGCGAACAATTTCCAGTTTTTGGGACAATTTACAGCTACCGTAAACACCGATACTTGGTTTGAGAGGCGTCGCAAAAACTCGTGTTTTTCATATTTTCAGCCTCCATTTCCATTGGCTAGAGCTGATAGTTTCATGTTTTTTGCCCATTTCATGGGCTATAGCGCACATTTTCTGGTTCCCAAGACTATTTCCAGCTACCATAACCGCCGATACTTGGTTTGATAGGCGTCGCAAAAACTCCTTTTTTTCATGGTTTTTTCCTCACTTTTCGTGGGCTAGTTTTCATGTTTTTGCCCATTTCATGGGCTATAGCGCACATTTTCCGGTTCCCGGGACAATTTCTAGCTACCGTAACCACCGATACATGGTTTGAGAGGCGTCGCAAAAACTCGTGTTTTTCATGTTTTCAGCCTTCATTTCCGTGGGCTAGAGCTGAAAGTTTTCATGTTTTTCCCCATTTTTTGGCTCTTAGGACGATTTCCAGCTACCGTAACCGCCGATACCTAGTTTGAGAGGCGTCGCAAAAATTCATGTTTTTCATGGTTTCTGTCTCCATTTACGTGGGCTATAGCTAACAATTTTCATGTTTTTTGCCCATTTAATGGGGCTATATCGCACATTTTCCGGTTCTCCGGACAATTTCCAGCTACCGTAAGAACCGATATTTTTTTTTTTGACGAGCGGCGTAAAACCTCGTGATTTTCATGTTTTACGCCTCCATTTTCCGGTTTCTCGGACCATTTCTAGCTACCGTAACCACCGATACTTGGTTTCAGAGGCGACGCAAAAACTCGTGTTTTTCATGTTTTCAGCCTCCATTTCGGTGGGCTAAAGCTGACAGTTTTCCCCATTTCGTGGGCTATAGCGCCCATTTTCTGGTTCCCAGGACGATTTCCAGCTACTGTAACCACCGATACTTGGTTTGAGAGGTGTCGCAAAAACTCGTTTTTTGCATGTTTTCTACCTCCATTTCAGTGGGCTATAGCTCACAGTTTTCATGTTCTTGCCCATTTCATGTGCTATATCGCACATTTTCTGGTTCCCTGGACAATTTCCAGCTACCGTAAACACCGATACTTGGTTTGAGAGGCGTCGCAAAAACTCGTTTTTTCATGGTTTCTTCCTCACTTTTCGTGGGCCATAGCTCACAGTTTTCATGTTTTTGCCCATTTCATGGGCTATAGCGCACATTTTCCGGTTCCCGGGACAATTTCTAGCTACCATAACCACCGATACATGGTTTGAGAGGCGTCGCAAAAACTCGTGTTTTTCATGTTTTCATCCTTCATTTCCGTGGGCTAGAGCTGAAAGTTTTCATTTTTTCCCCATTTTTTGGCTCCTAGGACGATTTCCAGCTACCGTAACCGCCGATACCTAGTTTGAGAGGCATCGCAAAAATTCATGTTTTTCATGGTTTCTGTCTCCATTTACGTGGGCTATAGCTAACAATTTTCATGTTTTTGCCTATTTAATGGGGCTATATCGCACATTTTCCGGTTCTCCATAAAATTTCCAGCTACCGTAAGGACCGATATTTTTTTGACAGGCGTCGTAAAAACACGTGATTTTCATGTTTTCTGCCTCCATTTTCCGGTTTCTCGGACAATTTCTAGCTACCGTAACCACCGATACTTGGTTTCAGAGGCGACGCAAAAACTCGTGTTTTTCATGTTTTCGGCCTCCATTTCGGCGGGCTAAAGCTGACAGTTTTCCCCATTTCATGGGCTATAGCGCACATTTTCTGGTTCCCAGGACGATTTCCATCTACTGTAACCACCGATACTTGGTTTGAGAGGTGTCGCAAAAACTCGTTTTTTGCATGTTTTCTACCTCCATTTCAGTGGGCTATAGCTCACAGTTTTCATGTTTTTGCCCATTTCATGTGCTATATCGCACATTTTCTGGATCCCTAGACAATTTCCAGCTACCGTTAACACCGATACTTGGTTTGAGAGGCGTCGCAAAAACTCATGTTTTTCATGTTTTCAACCTCTATTTCCATGGGCTAGCTCACAGCTTTCATGTTTTTTGCCCATTTCATGGGCTATCGCGCACATTTTCCGGTTCCCGGGACAATTTCCAGCTACCGTAAGAACCGATACTTGGTTTGAGAGGCGTTGCAAGAACTTGTGTTTTTCATGTTTTCTGCCTCCATTTCCATGGGTTATAGCTCATAGTTTTCATGTTTTCTGCCCATTTCATGGGCTAGCGAACAATTTCCAGTTTTTGGGACAATTTCCAGCTACCGTAAACACCGGTACTTGGTTTGAGAGGCGTCGCAAAAACTCGTGTTTTTCATATTTTCAGCCTCCATTTCCATGGGCTAGAGCTGATAGTTTCATGTTTTTTGCCCATTTCATGGGCTATAGCGCGCATTTTCTGGTTCCCAAGACTATTTCCAGCTACCATAACCGCCGATACTTGGTTTGAGAGGCGTCGCAAAAACTCATTTTTTTCATGGTTTCTTCCTCACTTTTCGTGGGCTATAGCTCACAGTTTTCATGTTTTTGCCCATTTCATGGGCTATAGCGCACATTTTCCGGTTCCCGGGACAATTTCTAGCTACCGTAACTACCGATACATGGTTTGAGAGGCGTCGCAAAAACTCGTGTTTTTCATGTTTTCAGCCTTCATTTCCGTGGGCTAGAGCTGAAAGTTTTCATGTTTTTCCCCATTTTTGGCTCCTAGGACGATTTCCAGCTACCGTAACCGCCGATACCTAGTTTGAGAGGTGTCGCAAAAATTCATGTTTTTCATGGTTTCTATCTCCATTTACGTGGGCTATAGCTAAAAAATTTCATGTTTTTTGCCCATTTAATGGGGCTATATCACACATTTTCCGGTTCTCCAGACAATTTCCAGCTACCGTAAGAACCGATATTTTTTTGACAGGCGTCGTAAAAACTCGTGATTTCCATGTTTTCTGCCTCCATTTTCCGGTTTCTCGGACAATTCCTAGCTACCGTAACCACCGATACTTGGTTTCAGAGGCGACGCAAAAACTCGTGTTTTTCATGTTTTCAGCCTCCATTTCGGTGGGCTTTAAAGCTAACAGTTTTCCCCATTTCATGGGCTATAGCGCACATTTTCTGGTTCCCAGGACGATTTCCAGCTACTGTAACCACCGATACTTGGTTTGAGAGGTGTCGCAAAAACTCGTTTTTTGCATGTTTTCTACCTCCATTTCAGTGGGCTATAGCTCACAGTTTTCATGTTTTTGCCCATTTCATGTGCTATATCGCACATTTTCTGGTTCCCTGGACAATTTCCAGCTACCGTAAACACCGATACTTAGTTTGAGAGGCGTCGCAAAAACTCGTGTTTTTCATGTTTTCAACCTCTATTTCCATGGGCTAGCTCACAGCTTTCATGTTTTTTGCCCATTTCATGGGCTATAGCGCACATTTTCCGGTTCCCCGGACACCGATACTTGGTTTGAGAGGCGTTGCAAGAACTCGTGTTTTTCATGTTTTCTGCCTCCATTTCCATGGGTTATAGCTCCTAGTTTTCATATTTTCTGCCCATTTCATGGGCTATAGCGAACAATTTCCAGTTTTTGGGACAATTTCCAGCTACCGTAAACACCGATACTTGGTTTGAGAGGCGTCGCAAAAACTCGTGTTTTTCATATTTTCAGCCTCCATTTCCATGGGCGAGAGCCGATAGTTTCATGTTTTTTGCCCATTTCATGGGCTATAGCGCACATTTTCTGGTTCCCAAGACTATTTCCAGCTGCCATAACCGCCGATACTTGGTTTGAGAGGTGTCGCAAAACCTCGTTTTTTCATAGTTTTCATGTTTTTGCCCATTTCACGGGCTATAGCGCACATTTTCCGGTTCCCGGGACAATTTCTAGCTACTGTAACCACCGATACATGGTTTGAGAGGCGTTGTAAAAACTCGTGATTTTCATGTTTTCTGCCTCCATTTTCCGGTTTCTCGGACAATTTCTAGCTACCGTAACCACCGATACTTGGTTTCAGAGGCGACGCAAAAACTCATGTTTTTCATGTTTTCAGCCTACATTTCGGTGGGCTAAAGCTGACAGTTTTCCCCATTTCATGGGCTATAACACACATTTTCTGGTTCCCAGGACGATATCCAGCTACTGTAACCACCGATACTTGGTTTGAGAGGTGTCTCAAAAACTTGTTTTTTGCATGTTTTCAACCTCTATTTCCATGGGCTAGCTCACATCTTTCATGTTTTTTGCCCATTTCATGGGCTATAGCGCACATTTTCCGGTTCCCGGGCCAATTTCCAGCTACCATAAGAACCGATACTTGGTTTGAGAGGCGTTGCAAGAGCTCGTGTTTGTCATGTTTTCTGCCTCCATTTCCATGGGTTATAGCTCATAGTTTTCATGTTTTCTGCCCATTTCATGGGCTATAGCGAACAATTTTCCAGTTTGTGGGACAATTTCCAGCTACCGTAAACACCGATAGTTGGTTTGAGAGGCATCGCAAAAACTCGTGTTTTTCATATTTTCAGCCTCCATTTCCATGGGCTAGAGCTGATAGTTTCATGTTTTTTGCCCATTTCATGGGCTATAGCGCACATTTTCTGGTTCCCAAGACTATTTCCAGCTACCATAACCACCGACACTTGGTTTGAGAGGCGTCGCAAAAACTAGTTTTTTTCATGGTTTCTTCCTCACTTTTCGTGGGCTAGCTCACAGTTTTCATGTTTTTGCCCATTTCATGGGCTATAACGCACATTTTCCGGTTCCCGAGACAATTTCTAGCTACCGTAACCACCGATACATGGTTTGAGAGGCGTCGCAAAAACTCGTGTTTTTCATGTTTTCAGCCTTCATTTCCGTGGGCTAGAGCTGAAAGTTTTCATGTTTTTCCCCATTTTTTGGCTCCTAGGACGATTTCCAGCTACCGTAACCGCCGATACCTTGTTTGAGAGGCGTCGCAAAAATTCAATGTTTTCATGGTTTCTGTCTCCATTTACGTGGGCTATAGCTAACAATTTTCATGTTTTTTGCCCATTTAATGGGGCTATATCGCAAATTTTTCGGTTCTCCAGAAAATTTCCAGCTACCGTAAGAACCGATATTTTTTTGATAGGCGTCGTAAAAACTCGTGATTTCCATGTTTTCTGCCTCCATTTTCCGGTTTCTCGGACAATTTCTAGCTACCGTAACCACAGATACTTGGTTTCAGAGGCGACGCAAAAACTCGTGTTTTTCATGTTTTGAGCCTCCATTTCGGTGGGCTAAAGCTGACAGTTTTCCCCATTTCATGGGCTATAGCGCACATTTTCTGGTTCCCATGACAATTTCTAGCTACCGTAAACACCGATACTTGGTTTGAGAGGCATCGCAAAAACTCATGTTTTTCATGTTTTCAACCTCTATTTCCATGGGCTAGCTCATAGCTTTCATGTTTTTTGCCCATTTCATGGGCTATCGCGCACATTTTCCGGTTCCCGGGACAATTTCCAGCTACCGTAAGAACCGATACTTGGTTTGAGAGGCGTTGCAAGAACTTGTGTTTTTCATGTTTTCTGCCTCCATTTCCATGGGTTATAGCTCATAGTTTTCATGTTTTCTGCCCATTTCATGGGCTATAGCGAACAATTTCCAGTTTTTGGGACAATTTCCAGCTACCGTAAACACCGATACTTGGTTTGAGAGGCGTCGCAAAAACTCGTGTTTTTCATATTTTCAGCCTCCATTTCCATGGGCTAGAGCTGATAGTTTCATGTTTTTTGCCCATTTCATGGGCTATAGCGCACATTTTCTGGTTCCCAAGACTATTTCCAGCAACCATACACTACTAGAGAAAGGGTTACCGCCGGCACAGCAAAAAGGGCTATCCCCGGCGGTTTGCAAACCGCCGGCGGTAGTATCGCCGGTGGTAAGTAGCTACCGCCGGCCGTTTGCAAACCGCCGGGGGTAACCGAGTTTAGCGCGGGCGGTTTTGATCAAAACGCCGGGGATAACTTTTTTGGCAAATAAAAAAAAAGGCACGGACGGCGGCGGCGGTCGGCCACCGCGTCGTCCCACCGCGTCGTCCCACCGGCGCCCCATGGCCGTCTTGGTGCGCGCCAGCTGCTCGAGCACGGCCGCCGACAGTGGCCACCTCGGCACCCCTGCCCAACCCGGAATCGACGATCTCCGCTGCGGCGTCGAGGGAGTGGAGGCTGTCATTGAGGAGGCCGAGGCCGTAGGCGCGGCGCCGGCGAGGCGGAGGGCGCGCGCGACGGGGAGCGACCAGCCGCCGTGGGACTTTACGGCCTCAGCGCCGGCGAGGCGGAGGGCGCGCGCGACGGGGAGCGACCAGCCGCCGTGGGACTCCTGCAGGGGGCGAGCGCCTTGAGGGCGAGGTCGAGGGCCTCCTGGTGGTCGCCCGAGGCCTCCTTGCGCTCGGCGGCCTCGAGGGAGGCGAGGGCTGTCGGCGCCGCGTCGTGAGTAGGTGGCGGCGAGGAGATAGAGGAAGAACTCGCGCGAGAGATCGATGACTGGTAACTGCCTCTTCACGCGTGCGCAGAGATCGATGGCTAGTAGCTTCCTTCACGTGTGAGCAGAGCACCTTCACGTGGGTGTGCAGAGACGGTGTGCTAGTAGTTTTTGGGCATAGCTAGGTTCTAGGTTGTGTTTCTTTTGGTCAGAGCTGGGCCATTGGATGGTTAGATATAGACGGTTGAGATGAAGTACAATGGGGTGATCCGTGTGCAGCTAGTGTATGCCATGTGAGCTATCCAGGCGCATCAAATACCCCCAGCGGTTTGGGTTTGAACCGCCCACGGTAATTGCTGTTATCCCCGGCGGTTCGGGTTTCAACTGCTGGCGGTAATTTTAGCCCAGCCAGGGTCTGCGGCCCATTTTACCCCCGGCGACCAAATTTCTGCGCCGCCGGCGCTAATGGGATTACCCCTGGCAGTTCTGGGCCAAATCGCCGGCGGTAAATGCTGCTCTGCCCATCTGGGATAACCCCCGGCGAAAACAATTATAAACCGCCGGCGGTAAGCCGTGCGGCTATAAGCCTTTTCCTAGTAGTGATAACCGCCGATACTTGGTTTGAGAGGCGTCGCAAAAACTCGTTTTTTTCATGGTTTCTTCCTCACTTTTCGTGGGCTATAGCTCATAGTTTTCATGTTTTTGCCCATTTCATGGGCTATAGCGCACATTTTGCGATTCCCGGGACAATTTCTAGCTACCGTAACCACCGATACATGGTTTGAGAGGCGTCGTAAAAACTCGTGTTTTTCATGTTTTCAGCCTTCATTTCCGTGGGCTAGAGCTGAAAGTTTTCATGTTTTTCCCCATTTTTGGCTCCTAGGACGATTTCCAGCTACCGTAACCGCCGATACCTAGTTTGAGAGGTGTCGCAAAAATTCATGTTTTTCATGGTTTCTGTCTCCATTTACGTGGGTTATAGCTAAAAAAATTCATGTTTTTCGCCCATTTAATGGGGCTATATCGCACATTTTCCGGTTCTCTAGACAATTTCTAGCTACCGTAAGAACCGATATTTTTTTGACAGGCGTCGTAAAAACTCGTGATTTTCATGTTTTCTGCCTCCATTTTCCGGTTTCTCGGACAATTTCTAGCTACCGTAACCACCGATACTTGGTTTCAGAGGAGACGCAAAAACTCGTGTTTTTCATGTTTTCAGCCTCCATTTCGGTGGGCTAAAGCTGACAGTTTTCCCCATTTCATGGGTTATAGCGCACATTTTCTGGTTCCCAGGACGATTTCCAGCTACTGTAACCACCGATACTTGGTTTGAGAGGTGTCGCAAAAACTCGTTGTTTGCATGTTTTCTACCTCCATTTCAGTGGGCTATAGCTCACAGTTTTCATGTTTTTGCCCATTTCATGTGCTATATCGCACATTTTCTGGTTCCCTGGACAATTTCCAGCTACCGTAAAGACCGATACTTGGTTTGAGAGGCGTCGCAAAAACTCGCATTTTTCATGTTTTCAACCTCCATTTCCATGGGCTAGAGCTGATAGTTTCATGTTTTTTGCCCATTTCATGGGTTATAGCGCACATTTTCTGGTTCCCAGGACTATTTCCAGCTACCGTAACCACCGATACAAGGTTTGAGAGGCGTCGCAAAAACTCGTTTTTTCATGGTTTCTTCCTCACTTTCTATGGTCTATAGCTCATAGTTTTCATGTTTTTGCCCATTCCATGGGCTATAGCGCACATTTTCCGGTTTCCGGAACAATTTCTAGCTACCGTAACCACCGATACATGGTTTGAGAGGCGTCGTAAAAACTCGTGTTTTTCATGTTTTTAGCCTTCATTTACGTGGGCTAGAGCTGAAAGTTTTCATGTTTTTCCCCATTTTTTGGCTCCTAGGACGATTTCCAGCTACCGTAACCGTCGATACCTGGTTTGAGATGTGTCGCAAAAATTCATGTTTTCATGGTTTCTGTCTCCATTTACGTGGGCTATAGCTAACAATTTTCATGTTGTTTTCCCATTTAATGGGGCTATATCGCACATTTTCCGGTTCTCCAGACAATTTCCAACTACCGTAAGAACCAATATTTTTTTGACAGGCGTCGTAAAAACTCATGATTTTCATGTTTTCTGCCTCCATTTTCCGGTTTCTCGGACAATTTCTACCTACCGTAACCACCGATACTTGGTTTCAGAAGCGATGCAAAAACTCGTGCTTTTCATGTTTTCAGCCTCCATTTCGGTGGACTAAAGCTGACAGTTTTCCCCATTTCATGGGCTATAGTGCACATTTTCTGGTTCCCAGGATGATTTCCAGCTACTATAACCACCGATACTTGGTTTGAGAGGTGTCGCAGAAACTCGTTTTTTGCATGTTTTCTACCTCTATTTCAGTGGGTTATAGCTCACAGTTTTCATGTTTTTGCCCATTTCATGTGCTATATCGCACATTTTCTAGTTCCCTGGACAATTTCCAGCTACCGTAAACACCGATACTTGGTTTGAGAGGCGTCGCAAAAACTCGTGTTTTTCATGTTTTCAACCTCACTTTCCGTGGGCTATAGCTCATAGTTTTCATGTTTTTGCCCATTTCATGGGCTATAGCGCACATTTTCTGGTTCCCGGGACAATTTCTAGCTACCGTAACCACCGATACATGGTTTGAGAGGCGTCGCAAAAACTCGTGTTTTTCATGTTTTCAGCCTTTATTTCCGTGGGCTAGAGCTGAAAGTTTTCATGTTTTTCCCCATTTTTTTACTCCTAGGACGATTTCCAGCTACCGTAATCGCCGATACCTGGTTTGAGAGGCGACTCAAAAATTCATGTTTTTCATGGTTTCTGTCTCGATTTACGTGGGCTATATATAGCTAATAATTTTCATGTTTTTTGCCCATTTAATGGGGCTATGTCGCATATTTTCCGGTTCTCCAGACAATTTCCAGCTACCGTAAGAACCGATATTTTTTTGACAGGTGTCGTAAAAACTCGTGATTTTCATGTTTTCTGCCTCCATTTTTCCGGTTTCTCGGACAATTTCTAGCTACCGTAACCACCGATACTTGGTTTCAGAGGCGACGCAAAAACTCGTGTTTTTCATGTTTTCAGCCTCCATTTCGGTGGGCTAAAGCTGACAGTTTTCCCCATTTCATGGGCTATAGCGCCCATCTTCTGGTTCCCAGGACGATTTCCAGCTACTGTAACCACCGATACTTGGTTTGAGAGGTGTCGCAAAAACTCATTTTTTGCATGTTTTCTACATCCATTTCAATGGGCTATAGCTCACAGTTTTCATGTTTTTGTCCATTTCATGTGCTATATCGCACATTTTCTGGTTCCCTGGACAATTTCCAGCTACCGTAAACACCGATACTTGGTTTGAGAGGCGTCGCAAAAACTAGTGTTTTTCATGTTTTCAACCTCTATTTCCATGGGCTAGCTCACAGCTTTCATGTTTTCTGCCCATTTATTGGGCTATAGCGCACATTTTCTGGATCCCGGGACAATTTCCAGCTACCGTAAGATCCGATACTTGGTTTGAGAGGCGTTGCAAGAACTCGTGTTTTTCATGTTTTCTGCCTCCATTTCCATGGGTTATAGCTCATAGTTTTCATGTTTTCTGCCCATTTCATGGGCTATAGCGAACAATTTCCAGGTTTTGGGACAATTTCCAGCTACCATAAACACCGATACGTGGTTTGAGAGGCGTCGCAAAAACTCGTGTTTTTTCATATTTTCAGCCTCCATTTCCATGGGTTAGAGCTGATAGTTACATGTTTTTTTCCCATTTCATGGGCTATAGCACACATTTTCCGGTTCTCGGGACAATTTCTAGCTACCGTAACCACCGATACATGGTTTGAGAGGCGTCGCAAAAACTCGTGTTTTTCATGTTTTCAGCCTTCATTTCCGAGGGCTAGAGCTGAATGTTTTCATGTTTTTCCCCATTTTTGGCTCCTATGACGATTTCCAGCTACCTTAACCGACGATACCTGGTTTGAGATGCGTCGCAAAAATTCATGTTTTTCATGGTTTCTGTCTCCATTTACGTGGGCTATAGCTAACAATTTTCATGTTTTTTGCCCATCTAATGGGGCTATATCGTACATTTTCCGGTTCTCCATACAATTTCCAGCTACCATAAGAACCGATATTTTTTTGACCGGCATCGTAAAAACTTGTGATTTTCATGTTTTGTGCCTCCATTTTCCGGTTTCTCGGACAATTTCTAGCTACCGTAACCACCGATACTTGGTTTCAGAGGCGACGCAAAAACTCGTGTTTTTCATGTTTTCAGCCTCCATTTCGGTGGGCTAAAGCTGACAGTTTTCCCCATTTCATGGGCTATAGCGCACATTTTCTGGTTCCCAGGACGATTTCCAGCTACTGTAACCACCGATACTTGGTTTGAGAGGTGTTGCAAAAACTCGTTTTTTGCATGTTTTCAACCTCCATTTCAGTTGGCTATAGCTCACAGTTTTCATGTTTTTGCCCATTTCATGTGCTATATCGCACATTTTCTGGTTCCCTGGACAATTTCCAGCTACCGTAAACACCGATACTTGGTTTGAGACGCATCGAAAAAACTCGTATTTTCATGTTTTCAACCTCTATTTCCATGGGCTAGCTCACAGTTTTCATGTTTTTTGCCCATTTCATGGGCTATAGCGCACATTTTCCGGTTCCCGGGACAATTTCCAGCTACCGTAAGAACCGATACTTGGTTTGAGAGGCGTTGCAAGAAGTCGTGTTTGTCATGTTTTCTGCCTCCATTTCCATGGGTTATAGCTCATAGTTTTCATGTTTTCTGCCCATTTCATGGGCTATAGCGAACAATTTCCAGTTTTTGGGACAATTTCCAGCTACCGTAAAAACTGATACTTGGTTTGAGAGGCGTCGCAAAAACTCGTGTTTTTCATATTTTCAGCCTCCATTTCCATGGGCTAGAGTTGATAGTTTCATGTTTTTTTCCCATTTCATGGGCTATTTCCCAAGACTATTTCCAGCTACCATAACCGCCGATACTTGGTTTGAGAGGCGTCGCAAAAACTCGTGTTTTTCATGTTTTCAGCCTTCATTTCCGTGGGCTAGAGCTGAAAGTTTTCGTGTTTTCCCCATTTTTTTGGCTCCTAGGACGATTTCCAGCTACCGTAACCACCGATACCTGGTTTGAGAGGCGTCGCAAAAATTCATGTTTTTCATGGTTTCTGTCTCCATTTACGTGGGCTATATCTAACAATTTTCATGTTTTTTGCCCGTTTAATGGGGCTATACCGCACATTTTTCGGTTCTCCAGAAAATTGCCAGCTACCGTAAGAACCGATATTTTTTTGACAGGCGTCGTAAAACCTCGTGATTTTCATGTTTTCTGGCTCCATTTTCCGGTTTCTCGGACAATTCCTAGCTACCGTAACCACCGATACTTGGTTTCAGAGCCATCGTAAATCTCGTGTTTTTCATGTTTTCAGCCTCCATTTCGGTGGGCTAAAGCTGACAGTTTTCCCCATTTCATGGGCTATAGTGCACATTTTCTGGTTCCCAGGACGATTTCCAGCTACTATAACCACCGATACCTGGTTTGAGAGGTGTCGCAAAAACTCGTTTTTTGCATGTTTTCTACCTCCATTTGAGTGGGCTATAGCTCATAGTTTTCATGTTTTTGCCTATTTCATGTGCTATATCGCACATTTTCTGGTTCCCTCGACAATTTCCAGCTACCGTAAACACCGATACTTGGTTTGAGAGGCGACGCAAAAACTCGTGTTTTTCATGTGTTCAGCCTCCATTTCGGTGGGCTAAAGCTGACAGTTTTCCCCATTTCATGGGCTATAGCGCACATTTTCTGGTTCCCAGGACGATTTCCAGCTACTGTAACCACTGATACTTTGTTTGAGAGGTGTCGCAAAAACTCGTTTTTTGCATGTTTTCTACCTCCATTTCAGTGGGCTATAGCTCACAGTTTTCATATTTTTGCCCATTTCATGTGCTATATCGCACATTTTCTGGTTCCCTGGACAATTTCCAGCTACCATAAACACCGATACTTGGTTTGAGAGGCGTCGCAAAAACTCACATTTTTCATGTTTTCAACCTCAATTTCCATGGGCTAGCTCACAGCTTTCATGTTTTTTGCCCATTTCATGGGCTATAGCGAACAATTTCCGGTTCCTAGGACGATTTCCAGCTACCGTAACCACCGATACATGGTTTGAGAGGCGTCGCAAAAACTCGTGTTTTTCATGTTTTCAGCCTTCATTTCCGTGGGCTAGAGCTGAAAGTTTTCGTGTTTTTCCCCATTTTTTGGCTCCTAGGACGATTTCCAGCTACCGTAACCACCGATACTTGGTTTGAGAGGCGTCGCAAAAACTCATGTTTTTCATGTTTTCAACCTCTATTTCCATGGGCTAGCTCACAGCTTTCATGTTTTTTGCCCATTTCATGGGCTATCGCGCACATTTTCCGGTTCCCGGGACAATTTCCAGCTACCGTAAGAACCGATACTTGGTTTGAGAGGCGTTGCAAGAAGTCGTGTTTGTCATGTTTTCTGCCTCCATTTCCATGGGTTATAGCTCATAGTTTTCATGTTTTCTGCCCATTTCATGGGCTATAGCGAACAATTTCCAGTTTTTGGGACAATTTCCAGCTACCGTAAACACCGATACTTGGTTTGAGAGGCGTCGCAAAAACTCGTGTTATTCATATTTTCAGCCTCCATTTCCATGGGCTAGAGCTGATAGTTTCATGTTTTTTGCCCATTTCATGGGCTATAGCGCACATTTTCTGGTTCCCAAGACTATTTCCAGCTACCATAACCGCCGATACTTGGTTTGAGAGGCGTCACAAAAACTCGTTTTTTCATGGTTTCTTCCTCACTTTCTGTGGTCTATAGCTCATAGTTTTCATGTTTTTGCCCATTCCATGGGCTATAGCGCACATTTTCCGGTTCCCGGGACAATTTCTAGGTACCGTAACCACCGATACATGGTTTGAGAGGCATCGCAAAAACTCGTGTTTTTCATGTTTTCAGCCTTCATTTCCGTGGGCTACAGTTAAAAGTTTTCATGTTTTTCCCCATTTTTGGCTCCTAGGACGATTTCCAGCTACCGTAACCGTCGATACCTGGTTTGAGATGCGTCGCAAAAATTCATGTTTTTCATGGTTTCTGTCTCCATTTACGTGGGCTATAGCTAACAATTTTCATGTTTTTTTCCCATTTAATGGGGCTATATCGCACATTTTCCGATTCTCCAGACAATTTCCTGCTACCGTAAGATCCGATATTTTTTTGACAGGCGTCGTAAAAACTCGTGATTTTCATGTTTTCTGCCTCCATTTTCCGGTTTCTCGCACAATTTCTAGCTACCGTAACCACCGATACTTGGTTTCAGAGGCGACGCAAAAACTCGTGTTTTTCATGTTTTCAGCCTCCATTTCGGTGGGCTAAAGCTGACAGTTTTCCCCATTTCATGGGCTATAACGCACATTTTCTGGTTCCCAGGACGATTTCCAGCTACTGTAACCACCGATACTTGGTTTGAGAGGTGTCGCAAGAACTCGTTATTTGCATGTTTTCAACCTCTATTTCCATGGGCTAGCTCATAGCTTTCATGTTTTTTGCCCATTTCATGGGCTATAGTGCACATTTTCTGGTTCCCAGGACGATTTCCAGCTACTGTAACCACCGATACTTGGTTTGAGAGGTGTCGCAAAAACTCGTTTTTTTCATGGTTTCTTCCTCACTTTTCGTGGGCTATAGCTCATAGTTTTCATGTTTTTGCCCATTTCATGGGCTATAGCGCACATTTTCTGGTTCCCGGGACAATTTCTAGCTACCGTAACCACCGATACATGGTTTGAGAGGCGTCGCAAAAACTCGTGTTTTTCATGTTTTCAGCCTTCATTTCCGTGGGCTAGAGCTGAAAGTTTTCATGTTTTTCCCCATTTTTTTACTCCTAGGACGATTTCCAGCTACCGTAACCGCCGATACCTGGTTTGAGAGGCGTCGCAAAAATTCATGTGTTTCATGGTTTCTGTCTCCATTTACGTGGGCTATAGCTAATAATTTTCATGTTTTTTGCCCATTTAATGGGGCTATATCGCACATTTTCCGGTTCTCCAGACAATTTCCAGCTGCCGTAAGAACCGATATTTTTTTGACTGGCGTCGTAAAAACTCGTGATTTTCATGTTTTCTGCCTCCATTTTCCGGTTTCTCGGACAATTTCTAGCTACCGTAACCACGGATACTTGGTTTCAGAGGCGACGCAAAAACTCGTGTTTTTCATGTTTTCAGCCTCCATTTCGGTGGGCTAAAGCTGACAGTTTTCCCCATTTCATGGGCTATAGCGCACATTTTCTGGTTCCCAGGACGATTTCCAGCTACTGTAACCACCGATACTTGGTTTGAGAGGTGTCGCAAAAACTCGTTTTTTGCATGTTTTCAACCTCCATTTCAGTGGGCTATAGCTCACAGTTTTCATGTTTTTGCCCATTTCATGTGCTATATCGCACATTTTCTGGTTCCCTGGACAATTTCCAGCTACCGTAAACACCGATACTTGGTTTGAGAGGTGTCACAAAAACTAGTGTTTTTCATGTTTTCAACCTCTATTTCCATGGGCTAGCTCACAGCTTTCATGTTTTTTGCCCATTTAATGGGCTGTAGCGCACATTTTCCGGTTCCCAGGACAATTTCCAGCTACCGTAAGAACCGATACTTGGTTTGAGAGGCGTTACAAGAACACGTGTTTTTCATGTTTTCTGCCTCCATTTCCATGGGTTATAGCTCATAATTTTCATGTTTTCTGCCCATTTCATGGGCTATAGCGAACAATTTCCAGTTTTTGGGACAATTTCCAGCTACCATAAACACCGATACTTGGTTTGAGAGGCGTCGCAAAAACTCGTGTTTTTCATATTTTCAGCCTCCACTTCCATGGGCTAGAGCTGATAGTTTCATGTTTTTTGCCCATTTCATGGGCTATAGTGCACATTTTCTGGTTCCCAGGACGATTTCCAGCTACTGTAACCACCGATACTTGGTTTGAGAGGCGTCGCAAAAACTCGTTTTTTTCATGGTTACTTCCTCACTTTCCGTGGGCTATAGCTCATAGTTTTCATGTTTTTGCCCATTTCATGGGCTATAGCGCACATTTTCTGGTTCCCGGGACAATTTCTAGCTACCGTAACCACCGATACATGGTTTGAGAGGCGTCGCAAAAACTCGTGTTTTTCATGTTTTCAGCCTTCATTTCCGTGGGCTAGAGCTGAAAGTTTTCATGTCTTTCCCCATTTTTTTACTCCTAGGACGATTTCCAGCTACCGTAACCGCCGATACCTGGTTTGAGAGGCGTCGCAAAAATTCATGTTTTTCATGGTTTCTGTCTCCATTTACGTGGGCTATAGCTAATAATTTTCATGTTTTTTGCCCATTTAATGGGGCTATATCGCACATTTTCCGGTTCTCCAGACAATTTCCAGCTGCCGTAAGAACCGATATTTTTTTGACAGGCGTCGTAAAAACTCGTGATTTTCATGTTTTCTGCCTCCATTTTCCGGTTTCTCGGACAATTTCTAGCTACCGTAACAACCGATACTTGGTTTCAGAGGCGACGCAAAAACTCGTGTTTTTCATGTTTTCAGCCTCCATTTCGGTGGGCTAAAGCTGACAGTTTTCCCCATTTCATGGGCTATAGCGCACATTTTCTGGTTCCCAGGACGATTTCCAGCTACTGTAACCACCGATACTTGGTTTGAGAGGCGTCGCAAAAACTCACATTTTTCATGTTTTCAACCTCAATTTCCATGGGCTAGCTCACAGCTTTCATGTTTTTTGCCCATTTCATGGGCTATAGCGAACAATTTCCGGTTCCTGGGACGATTTCCAGCTACCGTAACCACCGATACATGGTTTGAGAGGTGTCGCAAAAACTCGTGTTTTTCATGTTTTCAGCCTTCATTTCCGTGGGCTAGAGCTGAAAGTTTTCGTGTTTTTCCCCATTTTTTGGCTCCTAGGACGATTTCCAGCTACCGTAACCACCGATACTTGGTTTGAGAGGCGTCGCAAAAACTCATGTTTTTCATGTTTTCAACCTCTATTTCCATGGGCTAGCTCACAGCTTTCATGTTTTTTGCCCATTTCATGGGCTATCGCGCACATTTTCCGGTTCCCGGGACAATTTCCAGCTACCGTAAGAACCGATACTTGGTTTGAGAGGCGTTGCAAGAAGTCGTGTTTGTCATGTTTTCTGCCTCCATTTCCATGGGTTATAGCTCATAGTTTTCATGTTTTCTGCCCATTTCATGGGCTATAGCGAACAATTTCCAGTTTTTGGGACAATTTCCAGCTACCGTAAACACCGATACTTGGTTTGAGAGGCGTCGCAAAAACTCGTGTTATTCATATTTTCAGCCTCCATTTCCATGGGCTAGAGCTGATAGTTTCATGTTTTTTGCCCATTTCATGGGCTATAGCGCACATTTTCTGGTTCCCAAGACTATTTCCAGCTACCATAACCGCCGATACTTGGTTTGAGAGGCGTCACAAAAACTCGTTTTTTCATGGTTTCTTCCTCACTTTCTGTGGTCTATAGCTCATAGTTTTCATGTTTTTGCCCATTCCATGGGCTATAGCGCACATTTTCCGGTTCCCGGGACAATTTCTAGGTACCGTAACCACCGATACATGGTTTGAGAGGCATCGCAAAAACTCGTGTTTTTCATGTTTTCAGCCTTCATTTCCGTGGGCTACAGTTAAAAGTTTTCATGTTTTTCCCCATTTTTGGCTCCTAGGACGATTTCCAGCTACCGTAACCGTCGATACCTGGTTTGAGATGCGTCGCAAAAATTCATGTTTTTCATGGTTTCTGTCTCCATTTACGTGGGCTATAGCTAACAATTTTCATGTTTTTTTCCCATTTAATGGGGCTATATCGCACATTTTCCGATTCTCCAGACAATTTCCTGCTACCGTAAGATCCGATATTTTTTTGACAGGCGCCGTAAAAACTCGTGATTTTCATGTTTTCTGCCTCCATTTTCCGGTTTCTCGGACAATTTCTAGCTACCGTAACCACCGATACTTGGTTTCAGAGGCGACGCAAAAACTCGTGTTTTTCATGTTTTCAGCCTCCATTTCGGTGGGCTAAAGCTGACAGTTTTCCCCATTTCATGGGCTATAACGCACATTTTCTGGTTCCCAGGACGATTTCCAGCTACTGTAACCACCGATACTTGGTTTGAGAGGTGTCGCAAGAACTCGTTATTTGCATGTTTTCAACCTCTATTTCCATGGGCTAGCTCATAGCTTTCATGTTTTTTGCCCATTTCATGGGCTATAGTGCACATTTTCTGGTTCCCAGGACGATTTCCAGCTACTGTAACCACCGATACTTGGTTTGAGAGGTGTCGCAAAAACTCGTTTTTTTCATGGTTTCTTCCTCACTTTTCGTGGGCTATAGCTCATAGTTTTCATGTTTTTGCCCATTTCATGGGCTATAGCGCACATTTTCTGGTTCCCGGGACAATTTCTAGCTACCGTAACCACCGATACATGGTTTGAGAGGCGTCGCAAAAACTCGTGTTTTTCATGTTTTCAGCCTTCATTTCCGTGGGCTAGAGCTGAAAGTTTTCATGTTTTTCCCCATTTTTTTACTCCTAGGACGATTTCCAGCTACCGTAACCGCCGATACCTGGTTTGAGAGGCGTCGCAAAAATTCATGTGTTTCATGGTTTCTGTCTCCATTTACGTGGGCTATAGCTAATAATTTTCATGTTTTTTGCCCATTTAATGGGGCTATATCGCACATTTTCCGGTTCTCCAGACAATTTCCAGCTGCCGTAAGAACCGATATTTTTTTGACTGGCGTCGTAAAAACTCGTGATTTTCATGTTTTACGCCTCCATTTTCCGGTTTCTCGGACAATTTCTAGCTACCGTAACCACGGATACTTGGTTTCGAGGCGACGCAAAACTCGTGTTTTTCATGTTTTCAGCCTCCATTTCGGTGGGCTAAAGTGACGTTTTCCCCATTTCATGGGCTATAGCGCACATTTTCTGGTTCCCAGGACGATTTCCAGCTACTGTAACCACCGATACTTGGTTTGAGAGGTGTCGCAAAAACTCGTTTTTTGCATGTTTTCAACCTCCATTTCAGTGGGCTATAGCTCACAGTTTTCATGTTTTTTGCCCATTTAATGGGGCTATATCGCACATTTTCCGGTTCCCTGGACAATTTCCAGCTACCGTAAACACCGATACTTGGTTTGAGAGGTGTCACAAAAACTAGTGTTTTTCATGTTTTCAACCTCTATTTCCATGGGCTAGCTCACAGCTTTCATGTTTTTTGCCCATTTAATGGGCTGTAGCGCACATTTTCCGGTTCCCAGGACAATTTCCAGCTACCGTAAGAACCGATACTTGGTTTGAGAGGCGTTACAAGAACACGTGTTTTTCATGTTTTCTGCCTCCATTTCCATGGGTTATAGCTCATAATTTTCATGTTTTCTGCCCATTTCATGGGCTATAGCGAACAATTTCCAGTTTTTGGGACAATTTCCAGCTACCATAAACACCGATACTTGGTTTGAGAGGCGTCGCAAAAACTCGTGTTTTTCATATTTTCAGCCTCCACTTCCATGGGCTAGAGCTGATAGTTTCATGTTTTTTGCCCATTTCATGGGCTATAGTGCACATTTTCTGGTTCCCAGGACGATTTCCAGCTACTGTAACCACCGATACTTGGTTTGAGAGGCGTCGCAAAAACTCGTTTTTTTCATGGTTACTTCCTCACTTTCCGTGGGCTATAGCTCATAGTTTTCATGTTTTTCCCCATTTCATGGGCTATAGCGCACATTTTCTGGTTCCCGGGACAATTTCTAGCTACCGTAACCACCGATACATGGTTTGAGAGGCGTCGCAAAAACTCGTGTTTTTCATGTTTTCAGCCTTCATTTCCGTGGGCTAGAGCTGAAAGTTTTCATGTCTTTCCCCATTTTTTTACTCCTAGGACGATTTCCAGCTACCGTAACCGCCGATACCTGGTTTGAGAGGCGTCGCAAAAATTCATGTTTTTCATGGTTTCTGTCTCCATTTACGTGGGCTATAGCTAATAATTTTCATGTTTTTTGCCCATTTAATGGGGCTATATCGCACATTTTCCGGTTCTCCAGACAATTTCCAGCTGCCGTAAGAACCGATATTTTTTGACGAGCGTCGTAAAAACTCGTGATTTTCATGTTTTACGCCTCCATTTTCCGGTTTCTCGGACAATTTCTAGCTACCGTAACAACCGATACTTGGTTTCGAGAGCGACGCAAAACTCGTGTTTTTCATGTTTTCAGCCTCCATTTCGGTGGGCTAAAGCTGACAGTTTTCCCCATTTCATGGGCTATAGCGCACATTTTCTGGTTCCCAGGACGATTTCCAGCTACTGTAACCACCGATACTTGGTTTGAGAGGTGTCGCAAAAACTTGTTTTTTGCATGTTTTCAACCTCCATTTCAGTGGGCTATAGCTCACAGTTTTCATGTTTTTGCCCATTTCATGTGCTATATCGCACATTTTCTGGTTCCCTGGACAATTTCCAGCTACCGTAAACACCGATACTTGGTTTGAGAGGTGTCACAAAAACTAGTGTTTTTCATGTTTTCAACCTCTATTTCCATGGGCTAGCTCACAGCTTTCATGTTTTTTGCCCATTTAATGGGCTGTAGCGCACATTTTCCGGTTCCCAGGACAATTTCCAGCTACCGTAAGAACCGATACTTGGTTTGAGAGGCGTTGCAAGAACTCGTGTTTTTCATGTTTTCTGCCTCCATTTCCATGGGTTATAGCTCATAATTTTCATGTTTTCTGCCCATTTCATGGGCTATAGCGAACAATTTCCAGTTTTTGGGACAATTTCCAGCTACCATAAACACCGATACTTGGTTTGAGAGGCGTCGCAAAAACTCGTGTTTTTCATATTTTCAGCCTCCACTTCCATGGGCTAGAGCTGATAGTTTCATGTTTTTTGCCCATTTCATGGGCTATAGCGCACTTTTTCTGGTTCCCAAGACTATTTCCAGCTACCATAACCGCCGATACTTGGTTTGAGAGGCGTCGCAAAAACTCGTTTTTTTCATGGTTACTTCCTCACTTTCCGTGGGCTATAGCTCATACTTTTCATGTTTTTGCCCATTTCATGGGCTATAGCGCAGATTTTCCGGTTCCCGGGACAATTTCTAGCTACCGTAACCACCGATACATGGTTTGAGAGGCGTCGCAAAAACTCGTGTTTTTCATGTTTTTAGCCTTCATTTCCGTGGGCTAGAGCTGAAAGTTTTCGTGTTTTTCCCCATTTTTTGGCTCCTAGGACGATTTCCAGCTACCGTAACCGCCGATACCTGGTTTGAGAGGCGTCGCAAAAATTCATGTTTTTCATGGTTTTTGTCTCCATTTACGTGGGCTATAGCTAACAATTTTCATGTTTTTTTCCCGTTTAATGGGGCTATACCGCACATTTTTTGTTCTCCAGAAAATTGCCAGCTACCGTAAGAACCGATATTTTTTTGAGAGGCGTCATAAAAACTCGTGATTTTTCATGTTTTCTGGCTCCATTTTCCGGTTTCTCGGACAATTTCTAGCTACCGTAACCACCGATACTTGGTTTCAGAGGCGACGCAAAAACTCGTGTTTTTCATGTTTTCAGCCTCCATTTCGGTGGGCTAAAGCTGACAGTTTTCCCCATTTCATGGGCTATAGCGCACATTTTTTGGTTCCCAGGACGATTTCCAGCTACTGTAACCACCGATACTTGGTTTGAGAGGTGTCGCAAAAACTCGTTTTTTGCATGTTTTCTACCTCCATTTCAGTGGGCTATAGCTCACAGTTTTCATGTTTTTGCCCATTTCATGTGCTATATCGCACATTTTCTGGTTCCCTGGACAATTTCCAGCAACCGTAAACACCGATACTTGGTTTGAGAGGCGTCGCAAAAACTAGTGTTTTTCATGTTTTCAACCTCTATTTCCATGGGCTAGCTCACAGCTTTCATGTTTTTTGCCCATTTAATGGGCTATAGTGCACATTTTCCGGTTCCCGGGACAATTTCCAGCTACCGTAAGAACCGATACTTGGTTTGAGAGGCATTGCAAGAACTCGTGTTTTTCATGTTTTCTGCCTCCATTTCCATGGGTTATAGCTCATAATTTTCTTGTTTTCTGCCCATTTCATGGGCTATAGCGAACAATTTCCAGTTTTTGGGACAATTTCCGGCTACCATAAACACCGATACCTGGTTTGAGAGGCGTCGCAAAAACTCGTGTTTTTCATATTTTCAGCCTCCACTTCCATGGGCTAGAGCTGATAGTTTCATGTTTTTTGCCCATTTCATGGGCTATAGCGCACTTTTTCTGGTTCCCAAGACTATTTCCAGCTACCATAACCGCCGATACTTGGTTTGAGAGGCGTCGCAAAAACTCGTTTTTTTCATGGTTTCTTCCTCACTTTCCGTGGGCTATAGCTCATACTTTTCATGTTTTTGCCCATTTCATGGGCTATAGCGCAGATTTTCCGGTTCCCGGGACAATTTCTAGCTACCGTAACCACCGATACATGGTTTGAGAGGCGTCGCAAAAACTCTTGTTTTTCATGTTTTCAGCCTTCATTTCCGTGGGCTAGAGCTGAAAGTTTTCGTGTTTTTCCCCATTTTTTGGCTCCTAGGACGATTTCCAGCTACGGTAACCGTCGATACCTGGTTTGAGAGGCGTCGCAAAAATTCATGTTTTTCATGGTTTTTGTCTCCATTTACGTGGGCTATAGCTAACAATTTTCATGTTTTTTTCCCGTTTAATGGGGCTATACCTGATGGCGTGTATTTCACACGTTCGTTGGGCAACCCCAAGAGGAAGGTATGATGCGCACAGCAGCAAGTTTTCCCTCAGAAAGAAACCAAGGTTTATCGAACTAGGAGGAGCCAAGAAGCACGTTGAAGGTTGATGGCGGCGGGATGTAGTGCGGCGCAACACCAGGGATTCCGGCGCCAACGTGGAACCTGCACAACACAACCAAAGTACTTTGCCCCAACGAAACAGTGAGGTTGTCAATCTCACCGGCTTGCTGTAACAAAGAGTTAACCGTATTGTGTGGAAGATGATTGTTTGCAGAAAACAGTAGAACAAGTATTGCAGTAGATTGTATTTCAGTAAAGAGAATTGGACCGGGGTCCACAGTTCACTAGAGGTGTCTCTCCCTTAAGACGAACAGCATGTTGGGTGAACAAATTACAGTTGGGCAATTGACAAATAAAGAGAGCATGACCATGCACATACATATCATGATGAGTATAGTGAGATTTAATTGGGCATTACGACAAAGTACATAGACCGTCATCCAACTGCATCTATGCCTAAAAAGTCCACCTTCAGGTTATCATCCGAACCCCCTCCAGTATTAAGTTGCTAACAACAGACAATTGCATTAAGTATG
The DNA here is from genome assembly GCF_019359855.2 of Lolium perenne. NCBI lineage: Eukaryota > Viridiplantae > Streptophyta > Magnoliopsida > Poales > Poaceae > Lolium > Lolium perenne. The sequence goes on from NC_067246.2 coordinate 352,713,674, forward strand.
GTGCGTAATGTAACTAGTGACTACATCCTTGAACATAGCACTAATGTTTTATCCCTAGTGGCAACAGCACAACACAACCTTAGAACTTTCTGTCACTGTCCCAGGTGTCAATGCAGGCATGAACCCACTATCGAGCATAAGTACTCCCTCTTGGAGTTACAAGCATCTACTTGGCCAGAGCATCTACTAGTAGCGGAAAGCATGCAAGATCATAAACAACACATAAGCATAACTTTGATAATCAACATAACAAGTATTCTCTATTCATCGGATCCCAACAAACGCAACATATAGAATTACAGATAGATGATCTTGATCATGTTAGGCAGCTCACAAGATCCGACAATGATAGCACAATGGGGAGAAGACAACCATCTAGCTACTGCTATGGACCCATAGTACAGGGGTAGACTACTCACACATCACACCGGAGGTGACCATGGCGGCGTAGAGTCCTCCGGGAGATGATTCCCCTCTCCGGCAGGGTGCCGGAGGCGATCTCCTGGATCCCCCGAGATGGGATCGGCGGCGGCGGCGTCTCTGGAAGGTTTTCCGTATCGTGGCTCTCGGTACTGGGGGTTTCGTCACGGAGACTTTTTATAGGCGGAAGGGCAGGTCAAGAGGCGGCACAGGGGCCCCACACTACAGGCCGGCACGGCCAAGGGGGGGGCCGCGCCGCCCTATGGTGTGGCCCCTCCGTGGCCCCTCTTCGTCTCTCCTTCGGACTTCTGGAAGCTTCGTGAGAAAATAGGCCCCTGGGCTTTGATTTCGTCCAATTCCGAGAATATTTCCTTACTAGGATTTCTGAAACCAAAAACAGCAGAGAAAACAGCAAGCGGCACTTCGGCATCTTGTTAATAGGTTAGTTCCAGAAAATGCACGAATATGACATAAAGTGTGCATAAAACATGTAGATAACATCAATAATGTGGCATGGAACATAAGAAATTATCGATACGTCGGAGACGTATCAGCATCCCAAGCTTAGTTCTGCTCGTCCCGAGCGGTAAAACGATAACACGGATAATTTCACGGAGTGACATGCCATCATAATCTTGATCATACTATTTGTAAAGCATATGTAGTGAATGTAGCGATCAAAACAATGTATATGACATGAGTAAACAAGTGAATCATATAGCAAAGACTTTTCATGAATAGCAATTCAAGACAAGCATCAATAAGTCTTGCATAAGAGTTAACTCATAAAGCAATAATTCAAAGTAAAGGCATTGAAGCAACACAAAAGAAGATTAAGTTTCAGCGGTTGCTTTCAACTTGTAACATGTATATCTCATGGATATTGTCAACATAGAGTAATATAATAAGTGCAATAAGCAAGTATGTAGGAATCAATGCACAGTTCACACAAGTGTTTGCTTCTTGAGGTGGAGAGAAATAGGTGAACTGACTCAACATTGAAAGTAAAAGAATGGTCCTCCATAGAGGAAAAGCATCGATTGCTATATTTGTGCTAGAGCTTTGATTTTGAAAACATGAAACAATTTTGTCAACGGTAGTAATAAAGCATATGCATCATGTAAATTATATCTTATAAGTTGCAAGCCTCATGCATAGCGTACTAATAGTGCCCGCACCTTGTCCTAATTAGCTTGGACTACCGGGTCATCACAATGCATTGTTTTTACCAAGTGTCACAAAGGGGTACCTCTATGCCGCCTGTACAAAGGTCTAAGGAGAAAGCTCGCATTGGATTTCTCGCTATTGATTATTCTTCAACTTAGACATCCATACCGGGACAACATAGACAACGAGATAATGGACTCCTCTTTTATGCATAAGCATATACCAACAATTAATAATTTTCTCATTTGAGATTTGAGGATTGTTGTCCAAAACTGAAACTTCCACCATGGAGCATGGCTTTAGTTAGCGGCCCGATGTTCTTCTCTAACATATGCATGCTTAACCGTATGGTGGTAGATCTCTCTTGCTTCAGACAAGACGAACATGCATAGCAACTCACATGAAATTCAACAATGAATAGTTGATGGCGTCCCCAGTGAACATGGTTATCGCACAACAAGCAACTTAATAAGAGATAAAGTGCATAATTACATATTCAATACCACAATAGTTTTTAAGCTATTTGTCCCATGAGCTATATATTGCAAAGGTGAATGATGGAATTTTAAAGGTAGCACTCAAGCAATTTACTTTGGAATGGCGGAAAAATACCATGTAGTATAGGTAGGTATGGTGGACACAAATGGCATAGTGGTTGGCTCAAGTATTTTGGATGCATGAGAAGTATTCCCTCTCGATACAAGGTTTAGGCTAGCAAGGCTTATTTGAAACAAACACAAGGATGAACCGGTGCAGCAAAACTCACATAAAAGACATATTGAAAACATTATAAGACTCTACACCGTCTTCCTTGTTGTTCAAACTCAAAACTAGAAATTATCTAGACCTTAGAGAAACCAAATATGCAAACCAAATTTTAGCATGCTCTATGTATTTCTTCATTAATGGGTGCAAAGCATATGATGCAAGAGCTTAATCATGAGCACAACAATTGCCAAGTATCACATTACCCAAGACATTTATAGCAATTACTACATGTATCATTTTCCAATTCCAACCATATAACAATTTAACGAAGGAGAAACTTCGCCATGAATACTATGAGTAGAAACCAAGGACATATTTGTCCATATGCTACAGCGGAGCGTGTCTCTCTCCCATAAAGTGAATGCTAGGATCCATTTTATTCAAACAAAACAAAAACAAAAACAAACCGACGCTCCAAGAAAAAGCACATAAGATGTGATGGAATAAAAATATAGTTTCAGGGAGGAACCTGATAATGTTGTCGATGAAGAAGGGGATGCCTTGGGCATCCCCAAGCTTAAACAGCTTGAGTCTTCTTGATATATGCAGGGGTGAACCACCGGGTGCGTCCCCAAGCTTAGAGCTTTCACTCTCCTTGATCATGTTGCATCATACTCCTCTCTTGATCCTTGAAAACTTCCTCCACACCAAACTCGAAACAACTCATTAGAGGGTTAGTGCACAATATAAATTTGACATATTCAGAGGTGACACAATCATTCTTAACACTTCTGGACATTGCATAATGCTACTGGACATTAGTGGATCAAAGAAATTCATCCAACATAGCAAAAGAGGCAATGCGAAATAAAAGGCAGAATCTGTCAAAACAGAACAGTTCGTATTGACGAATTTTAAAATGGCACCAGACTTGCTCAAATGAAAATGCTCAAATTGAATGAAAGTTGCGTACATATCTGAGGATCATGCACGTAAATTGGCTTAATTTTCTCAGCTACCTACAGGGAGGTGGACCCAGATTCGTGACAGCAAAGAAATCTGGAACTGTGCAGTAATCCAAATCTAGTACTTACTTTTCTATCAACGGCTTAACTTGGCACAACAAAACACAAAACTAAGATAAGGAGAGGTTGCTACAGTAGTAAACAACTTCCAAGACACAAAATAAAAACAAAGTACTGTAGGTAAAAACATGGGTTGTCTCCCATAAGCGCTTTTCTTTAACGCCTTTCAGCTAGGCGCAGAAAGTGTGTATCAAGTATTATCAAGAGACGAAGTGTCAACATCATAATTTGTTCTCATAATAGAATCAAAAGGTACCTTCATTCTCTTTCTAGGGAAGTGTTCCATACCTTTCTTGAGAGGAAATTGATATTTTATATTACCTTCCTTCATATCAATAATAGCACCAACAGTTCGAAGAAAAGGTCTTCCCAATATAATGGGACAAGATGCATTGCATTCAATATCCAAGACAACAAAATCAACGGGAACAAGGTTATTGTTAACGGTAATGCGAACATTATCAACTTTCCCCAAAGGTTTCTTTGTAGAATGATCAGCAAGATTAACATCCAAATAACAATTTTTCAGCGGTGGCAAGTCAAGCATATTATAAATTTTCTTAGGCATAACAGAAATACTTGCACCAAGATCACATAAAGCATTACAATCAAAATCTTTAATCTTCATCTTAATGATGGGCTCCCAACCATCCTCTAGCTTTTTAGGAATAGAGGCTTCGCGCTCTAGTTTCTCTTCTCTAGCTTTTATAAGAGCATTTGTAATATGATGTGTAAAAGCCAAATTTATAGCACTAGCATTAGGACTTTTAGCAAGTTTTTGCAAGAACTTTATAACTTCAGAGATGTGGCAATCATCAAAATTCAAACCATTATAATCTAAAGCAATGGGATCATCATCCCCAATGTTGGAAAAAATTTCAGCAGCTTTATAGGCGATTTCAGCGATTTTAGCAGTTTCAGGCAGTTTTTCGCGCTTTGCATTAGAAGTGGAAACATTGCTAACACCAATTCTTTTATTAGTATGAGTAGGAGGTGCAGTAACATGTGTAGCATTAGCATTACTAGTGGTGGTAATAGTCCAAACTTTAGCTATATTCTTTTCTTTAGCTAGTTTTTCATTTTCTTCTCTATCCCACCTAGCACGCAGTTCAGCCATTAATCTTATATTCTCATTAATTCTAACTTGAATGGCATTTTCTGTAGTAACAATTTTATTATGATGATTCTCATTAGGCAAAACTTTTTATTTCAAAAGATCAACATCAGCAGCAAGACTATCGACTTTAGAAGCAAGTATATCAATTTTCCCAAGCTTTTCTTCAACAGATTTGTTAAAAGCAGTTTGTGTACTAATAAATTCTTTAAGCATGGCTTCAAGTCCAGGGGGTGAACTCCTATTATTGTTGTAAGAATTCCCATAAGAATTACCATAGCCGTTGCCATTATTATAAGGATATGGTCTATAGTTGTTACTAGAATTGTTCCGGTAAGCATTGTTTGTTGAAATTATTATTTTTAATGAAGTTTACATCAACATGTTCTTCTTGTGCAACCAATGAAGCTAACGGAACATTATTAGGATCAATATTAGTCCTATCATTCACAAGCATAGACATAATAGCATCAATCTTATCACTCAAGGAGGAGGTTTCTTCGACAGAATTTACCTTCTTACCTTGTGGAGCTCTTTCCGTGTGCCATTCAGAGTAATTGATCATCATATTATCAAGAAGCTTTGTTGCTTCACCAAGAGTGATGGACATAAAGGTACCTCCAGCAGCTGAATCTAATAAATTCCGCGAAGAAAAATTTAGTCCTGCATAGAAGGTTTGGATGATCATCCAAGTAGTCAGTCCATGGGTTGGGCAATTTTTAACCAAAGATTTCATTCTTTCCCAAGCTTGAGCAACATGTTCAGTATCTAATTGTTTAAAATGCATTATGCTACTCCTCAAAGATATAATTTTAGCAGGGGGATAATATCTACCAATAAAAGCATCCTTGCATTTAGTCCATGAATCAATACTATTCTTAGGCAGAGATAGCAACCAATCTTTAGCTCTTCCTCTTAATGAGAAAGGGAACAATTTTAGTTTAATAATATCACCATCTACATCTTTATATTTTTGCATTTCACATAATTCAACAAAATTATTAAGATGGGCAGCAGCATCATCAGAACTAACACCAGAAAATTGCTCTCGCATAACAAGATTCAGTAAAGCAGGTTTAATTTCAAAGAATTCTGCTGTAGTAGCAGGTGGAGCAATAGGTGTGCATAAGAAATCATTATTATTTGTGGTTGTGAAGTCACACAACTTAGTGTTTTCAGCGTTGGCCATTTTAGCAACAGTAAATAAAACAAACTAGATAAAGTAAATATAAGTAAACTAATTTTTTTGTGTTTTTGATATAGCAAACAAGATAGCAAATAAAGTAAAACTAGCAACTAATTTTTTTGTATTTTGATTTAGTGCAGCAAACAAAGTAGTAAATAAAACTAAGCAAGACAAAAACAAAGTAAAGAGATTGAGAAGTGGAGACTCCCCTTGCAGCGTGTCTTGATCTCCCCGGCAACGGCGCCAGGAAAAGAGCTGTTGCCGTGGGAGGCAATTCTCTGTGGTGTAGCTTTTCTTCAGTTCCCCGGCAACGGCGCCAGAAAAAGAGCTTGATGGCGTGTATTTCGCATGTTCGTTGGGCAACCCCAAGAGGAAGGTATGATGCGCACAGCAGCAAGTTTTCCCTCAGAAAGAAACCAAGGTTTATCAAACCAGGAGGAGCCAAGAAGCACGTTGAAGGTTGATGGCGGCGGGATGTAGTGCGGCGCAACACCAGGGATTCCGGCGCCAACGTGGAACCTGCACAACACAACCAAAGTACTTTGCCCCAACGAAACAGTGAGGTTGTCAATCTTACCGGCTTGCTGTAACAAAGAGTTAACCGTATTGTGTGGAAGATGATTGTTTGCAGAAAACAGTAGAACAAGTATTGCAGTAGATTGTATTTCAGTAAAGAGAATTGGACCGGGGTCCACAGTTCACTAGAGGTGTCTCTCCCATAAGACGAACAGCATGTTGTGTGAACAAATTACAGTTGGGCAATTGACAAATAAAGAGAGCATGACCATGCACATACATATCATGATGAGTATAGTGAGATTTAATTGGGCATTACGACAAAGTACATAGACCGTCATCCAACTGCATCTATGCCTAAAAAGTCCACCTTCAGGTTATCATCCGAACCCCCTCCAGTATTAAGTTGCTAACAACAGACAATTGCATTAAGTATGGTGCGTAATGTAACTAGTGACTACATCCTTGAACATAGCTCTAATGTTTTATCCCTAGTGGCAACAGCACAACACAACCTTAGAACTTTCTGTCACTGTCCCAGGTGTCAATGCAGGCATGAACCCACTATCGAGCATAAGTACTCCCTCTTGGAGTTACAAGCATCTACTTGGCCAGAGCATCTACTAGTAACGGAAAGCATGCAAGATCATAAACAACACATAAGCATAACTTTGATAATCAACATAACAAGTATTCTCTATTCATCGGATCCCAACAAACGCAACATATAGAATTACAGATAGATGATCTTGATCATGTTAGGCAGCTCACAAGATCCGACAATGATAGCACAATGGGGAGAAGACAACCATCTAGCTACTGCTATGGACCCATAGTCCAGGGGTAGACTACTCACACATCACACCGGAGGCGACCATGGCGGCGTAGAGTCCTCCGGGAGATGATTCCCCTCTCCGGCAGGGTGCCGGAGGCGATCTCCTGGATCCCCCGAGATGGGATCGGCGGCGGCGGCGTCTCTGGAAGGTTTTCCGTATCGTGGCTCTCGGTACTGGGGGTTTCGTCACGGAGACTTGTTCTAGGCGGAAGGGCAGGTCAAGAGGCGGCACGGGGGCCCCACACTCCCGGCCGGCGCGGCCACGGGGGGGGCCGCGCCGCCCTATGGTGTGGCCCCTCCGTGGCCCCTCTTCGTCTCTCCTTCGGACTTCTGGAAGCTTCGTGAGAAAATAGGCCCCTGGGCTTTGATTTCGTCCAATTCCGAGAATATTTCCTTACTAGGATTTCTGAAACCAAAAACAACAAAACAGCGGCACTTCGGCATCTTGTTAATAGGTTAGTTCCAGAAAATGCACGAATATGACATAAAGTGTGCATAAAACATGTAGATAACATCAATAATGTGGCATGGAACATAAGAAATTATCGATACGTCGGAGACGTATCAATACCGCAAATTTTTTGTTCTCCAGAAAATTGCCAGCTACCGTAAGAACCGATATTTTTTTGAGAGGCGTCGTAAAAACTCGTGATTTTCATGTTTTCTGGCTCCATTTTCCGGTTTCTCGGACAATTTCTAGCTACCGTAACCACCGATACTTGGTTTGAGAGGCGTCGCAAAAACTCGTGTTTTTCATATTTTCAGCCTCCACTTCCATGGGCTAGAGCTGATAGTTTCATGTTTTTTGCCCATTTCATGGGCTATAGTGCACATTTTCTGGTTCCCAGGACGATTTCCAGCTACTGTAACGACCGATACTTGGTTTGAGAGGCGTCGCAAAAACTCGTTTTTTTCATGGTTACTTCCTCACTTTCCGTGGGCTATAGCTCATAGTTTTTATGTTTTTGCCCATTTCATGGGCTATAGCGCACATTTTCTGGTTCCCGGGACAATTTCTAGCTACCGTAACCACCGATACATGGTTTGAGAGGCGTCGCAAAAACTCGTGTTTTTCATGTTTTCAGCCTTCATTTCCGTGGGCTAGAGCTGAAAGTTTTCATGTTTTTCCCCATTTTTTTACTCCTAGGACGATTTCCAGCTACCGTAACCGCCGATACCTGGTTTGAGAGGCGTCGCAAAAATTCATGTTTTTCATGGTTTCTGTCTCCATTTACGTGGGCTATAGCTAATAATTTTCATGTTTTTTGCCCATTTAATGGGGCTATATCGCACATTTTCCGTTTCTCCAGACAATTTCCAGCTGCCGTAAGAACCGATATTTTTTTGACAGGCGTCGTAAAAACTCGTGATTTTCATGTTTTCTGCCTCCATTTTCCGGTTTCTCGGACAATTTCTAGCTACCGTAACCACCGATACTTGGTTTCAGAGGCGACGCAAAAACTCGTGTTTTTCATGTTTTCAGCCTCCATTTCGGTGGGCTAAAGCTGACAGTTTTCCCCATTTCATGGGCTATAGCGCACATTTTCTGGTTCCCAGGATGATTTCCAGCTACTGTAACCACCGATACTTGGTTTGAGAGGTGTCGCAAAAACTCGTTTTTTGCATGTTTTCAACCTCCATTTCAGTGGGCTATAGCTCACAGTTTTCATGTTTTTGCCCATTTCATGTGCTATATCGCACATTTTCTGGTTCCCTGGACAATTTCCAGCTACCGTAAACACCGATACTTGGTTTGAGAGGTGTCACAAAAACTAGTGTTTTTCATGTTTTCAACCTCTATTTCCATGGGCTAGCTCACAGCTTTCATGTTTTTTGCCCATTTAATGGGCTGTAGCGCACATTTTCCGGTTCCCAGGACAATTTCCAGCTACCGTAAGAATCGATACTTGGTTTGAGAGGCGTTGCAAGAACTCGTGTTTTTCATGTTTTCTGCCTCCATTTCCATGGGTTATAGCTCATAATTTTCATGTTTTCTGCCCATTTCATGGGCTATAGCGAACAATTTCCAGTTTTTGGGACAATTTCCAGCTACCATAAACACCGATACTTGGTTTGAGAGGCGTCGCAAAAACTCGTGTTTTTCATATTTTCAGCCTCCACTTCCATGGGCTAGAGTTGATAGTTTCATGTTTTTTGCCCATTTCATGGGCTATAGCGCACTTTTTCTGGTTCCCAAGACTATTTCCAGCTACCATAACCGCCGATACTTGGTTTGAGAGGCGTCGCAAAAACTCGTTTTTTTCATGGTTACTTCCTCACTTTCCGTGGGCTATAGCTCATACTTTTCATGTTTTTGCCCATTTCATGGGCTATAGCGCAGATTTTCCGGTTCCCGGGACAATTTCTAGCTACCGTAACCACCGATACATGGTTTGAGAGGCGTCGCAAAAACTCGTGTTTTTCATGTTTTCAGCCTTCATTTCCGTGGGCTAGAGCTGAAAGTTTTCGTGTTTTTCCCCATTTTTTGGCTCCTAGGACGATTTCCAGCTACCGTAACCGCCGATACCTGGTTTGAGAGGCGTCGCAAAAATTCATGTTTTTCATGGTTTTTGTCTCCATTTACGTGGGCTATAGCTAACAATTTTCATGTTTTTTTCCCGTTTAATGGGGCTATACCGCACATTTTTTGTTCTCCAGAAAATTGCCAGCTACCGTAAGAACCGATATTTTTTTGAGAGGCGTCATAAAAACTCGTGATTTTTCATGTTTTCTGGCTCCATTTTCCGGTTTCTCGGACAATTTCTAGCTACCGTAACCACCGATACTTGGTTTCAGAGGCGACGCAAAAACTCGTGTTTTTCATGTTTTCAGCCTCCATTTCGGTGGGCTAAAGCTGACAGTTTTCCCCATTTCATGGGCTATAGCGCACATTTTTTGGTTCCCAGGACGATTTCCAGCTACTGTAACCACCGATACTTGGTTTGAGAGGTGTCGCAAAAACTCGTTTTTTGCATGTTTTCTACCTCCATTTCAGTGGGCTATAGCTCACAGTTTTCATGTTTTTGCCCATTTCATGTGCTATATCGCACATTTTCTGGTTCCCTGGACAATTTCCAGCAACCGTAAACACCGATACTTGGTTTGAGAGGCGTCGCAAAAACTAGTGTTTTTCATGTTTTCAACCTCTATTTCCATGGGCTAGCTAACAGCTTTCATGTTTTTTGCCCATTTAATGGGCTATAGCGCACATTTTCCGGTTCCCGGGACAATTTCCAGCTACCGTAAGAACCGATACTTGGTTTGAGAGGCGTTGCAAGAACTCGTGTTTTTCATGTTTTCTGCCTCCATTTCCATGGGTTATAGCTCATAGTTTTCATGTTTTCTGCCCATTTCATGGGCTATAGCGAACAATTTCCAGTTTTTGGGACAATTTCCAGCTACCATTAACACCGATACTTGGTTTGAGAGGCGTCGCAAAAACTCGTGTTTTTCATATTTTCAGCCTCCATTTCCATGGGCTAGAGCTGATAGTTTCATGTTTTTTACCCATTTCATGGGCTATAGCGCACTTTTTCTGGTTCCCAAGACTATTTCCAGCTACCATAACTGCCGATACTTGGTTTGAGAGGCGTCGCAAAAACTCATTTTTTTTCATGGTTTCTTCCTCACTTTCCGTGGGCTATAGCTCATACTTTTCATGTTTTTGCCCATTTCATGGGCTATAGCACACATTTTCCGGTTCCTGGGACAATTTCTAGCTACCGTAACCACCGATACATGGTTTGAGAGGCGTCGCAAAAACTCGTGTTTTTCATGTTTTCAGCCTTCATTTCCGAGGGCTAGAGCTGAAAGTTTTCATGTTTTTCCCCATTTTTGGCTCCTATGATGATTTCCAGCTACCGTAACCGCCGATACCTGGTTTGGGATGCGTCGCAAAAATTCATGTTTTTCATGGTTTCTGTCTCCATTTACGTGGGCTATAGCTAACAATTTTCATGTTTTTTGCCCATTTAATGGGGCTATATCGCACATTTTCCGGTTGTCCAGACAATTTCCAGCTACCATAAGAACCGATATTTTTTTGACAGGCATTGTAAAAACTCGTGATTTTCATGTTTTCTGCCTCCATTTTCCGGTTTCTCGGACAATTTCTATCTACCGTAACCACCAATACTTGGTTTCAGAGGCGACGCAAAAACTCGTGTGTTTCATGTTTTCAGCCTCCATTTCGGTGGGCTAAAGCTGATAGTTTTCCCCATTTCATGGGTTATAGCGCACATTTTCTGGTTCCCAGGACGATTTCCAGCTACTGTAACCACCGATACTTGGTTTGAGAGGTGTCGCAAAAACTAGTTTTTTGCATGTTTTCTACCTCCATTTCGGTGGGCTATAGCTCACAGTTTTCATGTTTTTGCCCATTTCATGTGCTATATCGCACATTTTCTGGTTCCCTGGACAATTTCCAGCTACCGTAAACACCGATACTTGGTTTGAGAGGCATCGCAAAAACTCGTGTTTTTCATGTTTTCAACCTCTATTTCCATGGGCTAGCTCACAGTTTTCATGTTTTTTGCCCATTTCATGGGCTATAGCGCACATTTTCTGGTTCCCGAGACAATTTCCAGCTACCGTAAGAACCGATACTTGGTTCGAGAGGCGTTGCAAGAACTCGTGTTTTTCATGTTTTCTGCCTCCATTTCCATGGGTTATAGCTCATAGTTTTCATGTTTTCTGCCCATTTCATGGGCTATAGCGAACAATTTCCAGTTTTTGGGACAATTTCCAGCTATCGTAAACACCGATACTTGGTTTGAGAGGCGTCGCAAAAACTCGTGTTTTTCATATTTTCAGCCTCCATTTCCATGGGCTAGAGCTGATAGTTTCATTTTTTTCCCCATTTCATGGGCTATTTCCCAAGACTATTTCCAGCTACCATAACCACCGATACTTGGTTTGAGAGGCGTCGCAAAAACTCGTTTTTTTCATGGTTTCTTCCTCACTTTCCGTGGGCTATAGCTCATAGTTTTCATGTTTTTGCCCATTTCATGGGCTATAGCGCAGATTTTCCGGTTCCCGAGACAATTTCTAGCTACCGTAACCACCGATACATGGTTTGAGAGGCGTCGCAAAAACTCGTATTTTTCATGTTTTCAGCCTTCATTTCCGTGGGCTAGAGCTGAAAGTTTTCATGTTTTTCCCCATTTTTTGGCTCCTAGGACGATTTCCAGCTACCGTAACCGCCGATACCTGGTTTGAGAGGCGTCGCAAAAATTCATGTTTTTCATGGTTTCTGTCTCCATTTACGTGGGCTATAGCTAACAATTTTCATGTTTTTGGCCCGTTTAATGGGGCTATATCGCACATTTTTCGGTTCTCCAGAAAATTGCCAGCTACCGTAAGAACCGATATTTTTTTGACAGGCGTCGTAAAACCTCGTGATTTTCATGTTTTCTGGCTCCATTTTCCGGTTTCTCGGGCAATTCCTAGCTACCGTAACCACCGATACTAGGTTTGAGAGCCATCGCAAAACTCGTGTTTTTCATGTTTTCAGCCTCCATTTCGGTGGGCTAAAGCTGACAGTTTTCCCCATTTCATGGGCTATAGTGCACATTTTCTGGTTCCCAGGACGATTTCCAGCTACTATAACCACCGATACCTGGTTTGAGAGGTGTCGCAAAAACTCGTTTTTTGCATGTTTTCTACCTCCATTTGAGTGGGCTATAGCTCATACTTTTCATGTTTTTGCCCATTTCATGGGCTATAGCACACATTTTCCGGTTCCCGGGACAATTTCTAGCTACCGTAACCACCGATACATGGTTTGAGAGGCGTCGCAAAAACTCGTGTTTTTCATGTTTTCAGCCTTCATTTCCGAGGGCTAGAGCTGAAAGTTTTCATGTTTTTCCCCATTTTTGGCTCCTGTGACGATTTCCAGCTACCGTAACCGCCGATACCTGGTTTGAGATGCGTCGCAAAAATTCATGTTTTTCATGGTTTCTGTCTCCATTTACGTGGGCTATAGCTAACAATTTTCATGTTTTTTGCCCATTTAATGGGGCTATATCGCACATTTTCCGGTTCTGCAGACAATTTCCAGCTACCATAAGAACCGATATTTTTTTGACAGGCATTGTAAAAACTCGTGATTTTCATGTTTTCTGCCTCCATTTTCCGGTTTCTCGGACAATTTCTAGCTACCGTAACCACCGATACTTGGTTTCAGAGGCGACGCAAAAACTTGTGTTTTTCATGTTTTCAGCCTCCATTTCGGTGGGCTAAAGCTAACAGTTTTCCCCATTTCATGGGCTATAGCGCACATTTTCTGGTTCCCAGGACGATTTCCAGCTACTGTAACCACCGATACTTGGTTTGAGAGGTGTCGCAAAAACTCGTTTTTTGCATGTTTTCTACCTCCATTTCAGTGGGCTATAGCTCACAGTTTTCATGTTTTTGCCCATTTCATGTGCTATATCGCACATTTTCTGGTTCCCTGGACAATTTCCAGCTACCGTAAACACCGATACTTGGTTTGAGAGGCATCGCAAAAACTCGTGTTTTTCATGTTTTCAACCTCTATTTCCATGGGCTAGCTCACAGTTTTCATGTTTTTTGCCCATTTCATGGGCTATAGCGCACATTTTCCGGTTCCCGGGACAATTTCCAGCTACCGTAAGAACCGATACTTGGTTCGAGAAGCGTTGCAAGAACTCGTGTTTTTCATGTTTTCTGCCTCCATTTCCATGGGTTATAGCTCATAGTTTTCATGTTTTCTGCCCATTTCATGGGCTATAGCGAACAATTTCCAGTTTTTGGGACAATTTCTAGCTACCGTAAACACCGATACTTGGTTTGAGAGGCGTCGCAAAAACTCGTGTTTTTCATATTTTCAGCCTCCATTTCCATGGGCTAGAGCTGATAGTTTCATGTTTTTTGCCCATTTCATGGGCTATTTCCCAAGACTATTTCCAGCTACCATAACCGCCGATACTTGGTTTGAGAGGCGTCGCAAAAACTCGTTTTTTCATGGTTTCTTCCTCACTTTCCGTGGGCTATAGCTCATAGTTTTCATGTTTTTGCCCATTTCATGGGCTATAGCGCAGATTTTCCGGTTCCCGAGACAATTTCTAGCTACCGTAACCACCGATACATGGTTTGAGAGGCGTCGCAAAAAATCGTATTTTTCATGTTTTCAGCCTTCATTTCCGTGGGCTAGAGCTGAAAGTTTTCATGTTTTTCCCCATTTTTTGGCTCCTAGGACGATTTCCAGCTACCGTAACCGCCGATACCTGGTTTGAGAGGCGTCGCAAAAAATCATGTTTTTCATGGTTTCTGTCTCCATTTACGTGGGCTATAGCTAACAATTTTCATGTTTTTTGCCCGTTTAATGTGGCTATATGGCACATTTTTCGGTTCTCCAGAAAATTGCCAGCTACCGTAAGAACCGATATTTTTTTGACAGGCGTCGTAAAACCTCGTGATTTTCATGTTTTCTGGCTCCATTTTCCGGTTTCTCGGACAATTCCTAGCTACCGTAACCACCGATACTAGGTTTGAGAGCCATCGCAAAACTCGTGTTTTTCATGTTTTCAGCCTCCATTTCGGTGGGCTAAAGCTGACAGTTTTCCCCATTTCATGGGCTATAGTGCACATTTTCTGGTTCCCAGGACGATTTCCAGCTACTATAACCACCGATACCTGGTTTGAGAGGTGTCGCAAAAACTAGTTTTTTGCATGTTTTCTACCTCCATTTGAGTGGGCTATAGCTCATACTTTTCATGTTTTTGCCCATTTCATGGGCTATAGCACACATTTTCCGGTTCCCGGGACAATTTCTAGCTACCGTAACCACCGATACATGGTTTGAGAGGCGTCGCAAAAACTCGTGTTTTTCATGTTTTCAGCCTTCATTTCCGTGGGCTAGAGCTGAAAGTTTTCATGTTTTTCCCCATTTTTTGGCTCCTAGGACGATTTCCAGCTACCGTAACCGTCGATACCTGGTTTGAGATGCGTCGCAAAAATTCATGTTTTTCATGGTTTCTGTCTCCATTTACGTGGGCTATAGCTAACAATTTTCATGTTTTTTTCCCATTTAATGGGGCTATATCGCACATTTTCCGGTTCTCCAGACAATTTCCAGCTACCGTAAGAACTGATATTTTTCTGATAGGCGTCGTAAAAACTCGTGATTTTCATGTTTTCTGCCTCCATTTTCCGGTTTCTCGGACAATTTATAGCTACCGTAACCACCGATACTTGGTTTCAGAGGCGACGCAAAAACTCGTGTTTTTCATGTTTTCAGCCTCCATTTCGGTGGGCTAAAGCTGACAGTTTTCCCCATTTCATGGGCTATAGCGCACATTTTCTGGTTCCCAGGACGATTTCCAGCTACCGTAACCACCGATACTTGGTTTGAGAGGTGTCGCAAAAACTCGTTTTTTGCATGTTTTCTACCTCCATTTCAGTGGGCTATAGCTCACAGTTTTCATGTTTTTGCCCATATCATGTGCTATATCGCACATTTTCTGGTTCCCTGGACAATTTCCAGCTACCGTAAAGACCGATACTTGGTTTGAGAGGCATCGCAAAAACTCGTGTTTTTCATGTTTTCAACCTCTATTTCCATGGGCTAGCTCACAGTTTTCATGTTTTTTGCCCATTTCATGGGCTATAGCGCACATTTTCCGGTTCCCGGGACAATTTCCAGCTACCGTAAGAACCGATACTTGGTTCGAGAGGCGTTGCAAGAAGTCGTGTTTTTCATGTTTTCTGCCTCCATTTCCATGGGTTATAGCTCATAGTTTTCATGTTTTCTGCCCATTTCATGGGCAATAGCGAACAATTTCCAGTTTTTGGGACAATTTCCAGCAACCGTAAACACCGATACTTGGTTTGAGAGGCGTCGCAAAAACTCATGTTTTTCATATTTTCAGCCTCCATTTCCATGGGCTAGAGCTGATAGTTTCATGTTTTTTGCCCATTTCATGGGCTATTTCCCAAGACTATTTCCAGCTACCATAACCGCCGATACTTGGTTTGAGAGGCGTCGCAAAAACTCGTTTTTTCATGGTTTCTTCCTCACTTTCCGTGGGCTATAGCTCATAGTTTTCATGTTTTTGCCCATTTCATGGGCTATAGCGCAGATTTTCCGGTTCCCGAGACAATTTCTAGCTACCGTAACCACCGATACATGGTTTGAGAGGCGTCGCAAAAAATCGTATTTTTCATGTTTTCAGCCTTCATTTCCGTGGGCTAGAGCTGAAAGTTTTCATGTTTTTCCCCATTTTTTGGCTCCTAGGACGATTTCCAGTTACCGTAACCGCCGATACCTGGTTTGAGAGGCGTCGCAAAAATTCATGTTTTTCATGGTTTCTGTCTCCATTTATGTGGGCTATAGCTAACAATTTTCATGTTTTTTGCCCGTTTAATGGGGCTATATGGCACATTTTTCGGTTCTCCAGAAAATTGCCAGCTACCGTAAGAACCGATATTTTTTTGACAGGCGTCGTAAAACCTCGTGATTTTCATGTTTTCTGGCTCCATTTTCCGGTTTCTCGGACAATTCCTAGCTACCGTAACCACCGATACTAGGTTTGAGAGCCATCGCAAAACTCGTGTTTTTCATGTTTTCAGCCTCCATTTCAGTGGGCTAAAGCTGACAGTTTTCCCCATTTCATGGGCTATAGTGCACATTTTCTGGTTCCCAGGACGATTTCCAGCTACTATAACCACCGACACCTGGTTTGAGAGGTGTCGCAAAAACTCGTTTTTTTGCATGTTTTCTACCTCCATTTGAGTTGGCTATAGCTCATAGTTTTCATGTTTTTGCCCATTTCATGTGCTATATCGCACATTTTCTGGTTCCCTCGACAATTTCCAGCTACCGTAAAGACCGATACTTGGTTTGAGAGGCGACGCAAAAACTCGTGTATTTCATGTTTTCAGCCTCCATTTCGGTGGGCCAAAGCTGACAGTTTTCCCCATTTCATGGGCTATAGCGCACATTTTCTGGTTCCCAGGATGATTTCCAGCTACTGTAACCACCGATACTTTGTTTGAGAGGTGTCGCAAAAACTCGTTTTTTGCATGTTTTCTACCTCCATTTCAGTGGGCTATAGCTCACAGTTTTCATGTTTTTGCCCATTTCATGTGCTATATCGCACATTTTCTGGTTCCCTGGACAATTTCCAGCTACCATAAACACCGATACTTGGTTTGAGAGGCGTCGCAAAAACTCGCATTTTTCATGTTTTCAACCTCTATTTCCATGGGCTAGCTCACAGCTTTCATGTTTTTTGCCCATTTCATGGGCTATAGTGAACAATTTCTGGTTCCCGGGACAATTTCCAGCTACCGTAACCACCGATACATGGTTTGAGAGGCGTCACAAAAACTCCTGTTTTTCATATTTTCAGCCTCCATTTCCATGGGCTAGAGCTGATAGTTTCATGTTTTTTGCCCATTTCATGGGCTATAGCGCACATTTTCTGGTTCCCAAGACTATTTCCAGCTACCATAACCGCCGATACTTGGTTTGAGAGGTGTCGCAAAAACTCGTTTTTTCATGGTTTCTTCCTCACTTTCTGTGGGCTATAGCTCACAGTCATGTTTTTGCCCATTTCGTGTGCTATATCGCACATTTTCTGGTTCCCTGGACAATTTCCAGCTACCGTAAACACCGATACTTGGTTTGAGAGGCGTCGCAAAAACTCGTGTTTTTCATGTTTTCAACCTCTATTTCCATGGGCTAGCTCACAGTTTTCATGTTTTTTGCCCATTTCATGGGCTATAGCGCACATTTTCTGGTTCCCGGGACAATTTCCGGCTACCGTAAGAACCGATACTTGGTTTGAGAGGCGTTGCAAGAACTCGTATTTTTCATGTTTTCTGCCTCCATTTCCATGGGTTATATCTCATAGTTTTCATGTTTTCTGCCCATTTCATGGGCAATAGCGAACAATTTCCAATTTTTGGGACAATTTCCAGCTACCGTAAACACCGATACTTGGTTTCAGAGGCGTCGCAAAAACTCGTGTTTTTCATATTTTCAGCCTCCATTTCCATGGGCTAGCTCACAGCTTTCATGTTTTTTGCCCATTTCATGGGCTATAGCGAACAATTTCTGGTTCCCGAGACGATTTCCAGCTACCGTAACCACCGATACATGGTTTGAGAGGCGTCGCAAAAACTCCTGTTTTTCATATTTTCAGCCTCCATTTCCATGGGCTAGAGCTGATAGTTTCATGTTTTTTGCCCATTTCATTATCTATAGCGCACATTTTCTTGTTCCCAAGACTATTTCCAGCTACCATAACCGCCGATACTTGGTTTGAGAGGCGTCGCAAAAACTCGTTTTTTTCATGGTTTCTTCCTCACTTTCCGTGGGCTATAGCTCACAGTTTTCATGTTTTTGCCCATTTCATGGGCTATAGGGCACATTTTCTGGTTCCCGGGACAATTTCTAGCTACCGTAACCACCGCTACATGGTTTGAGAGGCGTCGCAAAAACTCGTGTTTTTCATGTTTTCAGCCTTCATTTTCGTGGGCTAGAGCTGAAAGTTTTCATGTTTTTCCTCATTTTTTTGCTCGTACGACGATTTCCAGCTACCGTAACCACCGATACCTGGTTTGAGAGGCGTCGCAAAAATTCATGTTTTTCATGGTTTCTGTCTCCATTTACGTGGGCTATAGCTAATAATTTTCATGTTTTTTGCCCATTTAATGGGGCTATATCGCACATTTTCCGGTTCTCCAGACAATTTCCAGCTACCGTAAGAACCGATATTTTTTTGACAGGCGTCGTAGAAACTCGTGATTTTCATGTTTTCTGCCTCCATTTTCCAGTTTCTCGGACAATTTCTAGCTACCGTAACCACCGATACTTGGTTTCAGAGGCGACGCAAAAACTCGTGTTTTTCATGTTTTCAGCCTACATTTCGGTGGGCTAAAGCTTTCATTTTTTCCCATTTCATGGGCTATAGCGCACATTTTCTGGTTCCCAGGACGATTTCCAGCTACTGTAACCACCGATAATTGGTTTGAGAGGTGTCGCAAAAACTCGTTTTTTGCATGTTTTCTACCTCCATTTCAGTGGGCTATAGCTCACAGTTTTCATGTTTTTGCCCATTTCATGTGCTATGTCGCACATTTTCTGGTTCCCTGGACAATTTCTAGCTACCGTAAACACCGATACTTGGTTTGAGAGGCATCGCAAAAACTCGTGTTTTCATGTTTTCAACCTCTATTTCCATGGGCTAGCTCACAGTTTTCATGTTTTTTGCCCATTTCATGGGCTATAGCGCACATTTTCCGGTTCCCGGGACAATTTCTAGCTACCGTAAGAACCGATACTTGGTTTGAGAGGCGTTGCAAGAACTCGTGTTTTTCATGTTTTCTGCCTCCATTTCCATGGTTATAGCTCATAGTTTTCATGTTTTCTGCCCATTTCATGGGCAATAGCGAACAATTTCCAGTTTTTGGGACAATTTCCACCTACCGTAGCACCGGTACTTGGTTTGAGAGGCGTCGCAAAAACTCGTGTTTTTCATATTTTCAGCCTCCATTTCCATGGGCTAGAGCTGATAGTTTCATGTTTTTTGCCCATTTCATGGGCTATAGCGCACAATTTCTGGTTCCCAAGACTATTTCCAGCTACCATAACCGCCGATACTTGGTTTGAGAGGCGTCGCAAAAACTCGTTTTTTCATTGTTTCTTCCTCACTTTCCATAGGCTGTAGCTCATAGTTTTCATGTTTTTTCCCATTTCATGGGCTATAGCACACATTTTCCGGTTCGCGGGACAATTTCTAGCTACCGTAACCACTGATACATGGTTTGAGAGGCGTCGCAAAAACTCATGTTTTTCATGTTTTCAGCCTTCATTTCCGAGGGCTAGAGCTGAAAGTTTTCATGTTTTTCCCCATTTTTGGCTCCTATGACGATTTCCAGCTACCATAACCGCCGATACCTGGTTTGAGATGCGTCGCAAAAATTCATGTTTTTCATGGTTTATGTCTCCATTTACGTGGGCTATAGCTAACAATTTTCATGTTTTTGTCCATTTAATGGGGCTATATCGCACATTTTCCGGTTCTCCAGACAATTTCCAGCTACCATAAGAACCGATATTTTTTTGACAGGCATCGTAAAAACTCGTGATTTTCATGTTTTCTGCCTCCATTTTCCGGTTTCTCGGACAATTTCTAGCTACCGTAACCACCGATACTTGGTTTCAGAGGCGACGCAAAAACTCGTGTTTTTCATGTTTTCAGCCTCCATTTCGGTGGGCTAAAGCTGACAGTTTCCCCATTTCATGGGCTATAGCGCACATTTTCTGGTTCCCAGGACGATTTCCAGCTACTGTAACCACCGATACTTGGTTTGAGAGGTGTCACAAAAACTCGTTTTTTGCATGTTATCTACCTCCATTTCAGTGGGCTATAGCTCACAGTTTTCATGTTTTTGCCCATTTCATGTGCTATATCGCACATTTTCTGGTTCCCTGGACAATTTCCAGCTACCGTAAACACCGATACTTGGTTTGAGAGGCATCGCAAAAACTCGTGTTTTTCATGTTTTCAACCTCTATTTCCATGGGCTAGCTCACAGTTTTCATGTTTTTTGCCCATTTCATGGGCTATAGCGCACATTTTCTGGTTCCCGGGACAATTTCCAGCTACCGTAAGAACCGATACTTGGTTCGAGAGGCGTTGCAAGAACTCGTGTTTTTCATGTTTTCTGCCTCCATTTCCATGGGTTATAGCTCATAGTTTTCATGTTTTCTGCCCATTTCATGGGCTATAGCGAACAATTTCCAGTTTTTGGGACAATTTCCAGCTACCGTAAACACCGATACTTGGTTTGAGAGGCGTCGCAAAAACTCGTGTTTTTCATATTTTCAGCCTCCATTTCCATGGGCTAGAGCTGATAGTTTCATGTTTTTTGCCCATTTCATGGGCTATTTCCCAAGACTATTTCCAGCTACCATAACCGCCGATACTTGGTTTGAGAGGCGTCGCAAAAACTCATTTTTTCATGGTTTCTTCCTCACTTTCCGTGGGCTATAGCTCATAGTTTTCATGTTTTTGCCCATTTCATGGGCTATAGCGCAGATTTTCCGGTTCCCGGGACAATTTCTAGCTACCGTAACCACCGATACATGGTTTGAGAGGCGTCGCAAAAACTCGTGTTTTTCATGTTTTCAGCCTTCATTTCCGTGGGCTAGAGCTGAAAGTTTTCATGTTTTTCCCCATTTTTTGGCTCCTAGGACAATTTCCAGCTACCGTAACCGCCGATACCTGGTTTGAGAGGCGTCGCAAAAATTCATGTTTTTCATGGTTTCTGTCTCCATTTACGTGGGCTATAGCTAACAATTTTCATGTTTTTGCCGTTTAATGGGGCTATATCGCACATTTTTCGGTTCTCAGGAAAATTGCCAGCTACCGTAAGAACCGATATTTTTTGACGGCGTCGTAAAACCTCGTGATTTTCATGTTTTCTGGCTCCATTTTCCGGTTTCTCGGACAATTCCTAGCTACCGTAACCACCGATACTAGGTTTGAGAGCCATCGCAAAACTCGTGTTTTTCATGTTTTCAGCCTCCATTTTGGTGGGCTAAAGCTGACAGTTTTCCCCATTTCATGGGCTATAGTGCACATTTTCTGGTTCCCAGGACGATTTCCAGCTACTATAACCACCGATACCTGGTTTGAGAGGTGTCGCAAAAACTCGTTTTTTGCATGTTTTCTACATCCATTTGAGTGGGCTATAGCTCATAGTTTTCATGTTTTTGCCCATTTCATGTGCTATATCGCACATTTTCTGGTTCCCTCGACAATTTCCAGCTACCGTAAACACCGATACTTGGTTTGAGAGGCGTCGCAAAAACTCGTGTTTTTCATGGTTTCAACCTCTATTTCCATGGGCTAGCTCACAGCTTTCATGTTTTTTGCCCGTTTCATGGGCTATAGCGCACATTTTCCGGTTCCCGGGGCAATTTCTAGCTACCGTAACCACCGATACTTGGTTCGAGAGGCGTTGCAAGAACTCGTGTTTTTCATGTTTTCTGCCTCCATTTCCATGGGTTATAGCTCATAGTTTTCATGCTTTCTACCAATTTCATGGGCTATAGCGAACAATTTCCGTTTTTTGGCACAATTTCCAGCTACCGTAAACACCGATACTTGGTTTGAGAGGCGTCACAAAAACTCGATGTTTTTCATATTTTCAGCCTCCATTTCCATGGGCTAGAGCTCATAGTTTCATGTTTTTTGCCCATTTCATGGGCTATTTCCCAAGAGTATTTCCAGCTACCATAACCACCGATACTTGGTTTGAGAGGTGTCGCAAAAACTCGTTTTTTTCATGGTTTCTTCCTCACTTTCCGTCGGCTATAGCTCATAGTTTTCATGTTTTTGCCCATTTCATGGGCTATAGCGCAGATTTTCCGGTTCCCGGGACAATTTCTAGCTACCGTAACCACCGATACATGGTTTGAGAGGCGTCGCAAAAACTCGTGTTTTTCATGTTTTCAGCCTTCATTTCCGTGGGCTAGAGCTGAAACTTTTCATGTTTTTCCCCATTTTTTGGCTCCTAGGACGATTTCCAGCTACCGTAACCGCCGATACCTGGTTTGAGAGGCGTCGCAAAAATTCATGTTTTTCATGGTTTCTGTCTCCATTTACGTGGGCTATAGCTAACAATTTTCATGTTTTTTGCCCGTTTAATGGGGCTATATCGCACATTTTTCGGTTCTCCAGAAAATTGCCAGCTACCGTAAGAACCGATATTTTTTTGACAGGCGTCATAAAACCTCGTGATTTTCATGTTTTCTGGCTCCATTTTCCGGTTTCTCGGACAATTCCTAGCTACCGTAACCACCGATACTAGGTTTGAGAGCCATCGCAAAACTCGTGTTTTTCATGTTTTCAGCCTCCATTTCGGTGGGCTAAAGCTGACAGTTTTCCCCATTTCATGGGCTATAGTGCACATTTTCTGGTTCCCAGGACGATTTCCAGCTACTATAACCACCGATACCTGGTTTGAGAGGTGTCGCAAAAACTCGTTTTTTGCATGTTTTCTACCTCCATTTGAGTGGGCTATAGCTCATAGTTTTCATGTTTTTGCCCATTTCATGTGCTATATCGCACATTTTCTGGTTCCCTCGACAATTTCCAGCTACCGTAAAGACCGATACTTGGTTTGAGAGGCGACGCAAAAACTCGTGTATTTCATGTTTTCAGCCTCCATTTCGGTGGGCCAAAGCTGACAGTTTTCCCCATTTCATGGGCTATAGCGCACATTTTCTGGTTCCCAGGATGATTTCCAGCTACTGTAACCACCGATACTTTGTTTGAGAGGTGTCGCAAAAACTCATTTTTTGCATGTTTTGTACCTCCATTTCAGTGGGCTATAGCTCACAGTTTTCATGTTTTTGCCCATTTCACGTGCTATATCGCACATTTTCTGGTTCCCTGGACAATTTCCAGCTACCATAAACACCGATACTTGGTTTGAGAGGCGTCGCAAAAACTCGCATTTTTCATGTTTTCAACCTCTATTTCCATGGGCTAGCTCATAGCTTTCATGTTTTTTTCCCATTTCATGGGCTATAGCGAACAATTTCTGGTTCCCGGGACGATTTCCAGCTACCGTAACCACCGATACATGGTTTGAGAGGTGTCGCAAAAACTCCTGTTTTTCATATTTTCAGCCTCCATTTCCATGGGCTAGAGCTGATAGTTTCATGTTTTTTGCCCATTTCATGGGCTATAGCGCACATTTTCTGGTTCCCAAGACTATTTCCAGCTACCATAACCGCCGATACTTGGTTTGAGAGGCGTCGCAAAAACTCATTTTTTCATGGTTTCTTCCTCACTTTCTGTGGGCTATAGCTCATAGTTTTCATGTTTTTTTCCCATTCCATGGGCTATAGCGCACATTTTCCAGTTCCCGGGACAATTTCTAGCTACCGTAACCACCGATACATGGTTTGAGAGGCGTCGCAAAAACTCGTGTTTTTCATGTTTTCAGCCTTCATTTCCGTGGGCTAGAGCTGAAAGTTTTCATGTTTTTCCCCATTTTTTGGCTCCTAGGACGATTTCCAGCTACCGTAACCGTCGATACCTGGTTTGAGATGCGTCGCAAAAATTCATGTTTTTCATGGTTTCTGTCTCCATTTACGTGGGCTATAGCTAACAATTTTCATGTTTTTTTCCCATTTAATGGGGCTATATCGCACATTTTCCGGTTCTCCAGACAATTTCCAGCTACCGTAAGAACCGATATTTTTCTGATAGGCGTCGTAAAAACTCGTGATTTTCATGTTTTCTGCCTCCATTTTCCGGTTTCTCGGACAATTTATAGCTACCGTAACCACCGATACTTGGTTTCAGAGGCGACGCAAAAACTCGTGTTTTTCATGTTTTCAGCCTCCATTTCGGTGGGCTAAAGCTGACAGTTTTCCCCATTTCATGGGCTATAGTGCACATTTTCTGGTTCCCAGGACGATATCCAGCTACTGTAACCACCGATACTTGGTTTGAGAGGTGTCGCAAAAACTCGTTTTTTGCATGTTTTCTACCTCCATTTCAGTGGGCTATAGCTCACAGTCATGTTTTTGCCCATTTCATGTGCTATATCGCACATTTTCTAGTTCCCTGGACAATTTCCAGCTACCGTAAACACCGATACTTGGTTTGAGAGGCGTCGCAAAAACTCGTGTTTTTCATGTTTTCAACCTCTATTTCCATGGGCTAGCTCACAGTTTTCATGTTTTTTGCCCATTTCATGGGCTATAGCGCACATTTTCCGGTTCCCGGGACAATTTCCAGCTACCGTAAGAACCGATACTTGGTTCGAGAGGCGTTGCAAGAACTCGTGTTTTTCATGTTTTCTGCCTCCATTTCCATGGGTTATAGCTCATAGTTTTCATGTTTTCTGCCCATTTCATGGGCTATAGCGAACAATTTTCAGTTTTTGGGATAATTTCCAGCTACCGTAAACACCGATACTTGGTTTGAGAGGCGTCGCAAAAACTCAATGTTTTTCATATTTTCAGCCTCCATTTCCATGGGCTAGAGCTCATAGTTTCATGTTTTTGCCCATTTCATGGGCTATTTCCCAAGACTATTTCCAGCTACCATAACCACCGATACTTGGTTTGAGAGGCGTCGCAAAAACTCGTTTTTTGCATGTTTTCTACCTACATTTCCATGGGCTAGAGCTGATAGTTTCATGTTTTTTGCCCATTTCATTGTCTATAGCGCACATTTTCTTGTTCCCAAGACTATTTCCAGCTACCATAACCGCCGATACTTGGTTTGTGAGGCGTCGCAAAAACTCGTTTTTTTCATGGTTTCTTCCTCACTTTCCGTGGGCTATAGCTCATAGTTTTCATGTTTTTGCCCATTTCATGGGCTATAGCGCACATTTTTTGGTTCCCGGGACAATTTCTAGCTACCGTAACCACCGCTACATGGTTTGAGAGGCGTCGCAAAAACTCGTTTTTTGCATGTTTTCTACCTACATTTCCATGGGCTAGAGCTGATAGTTTCATGTTTTTTGCCCATTTCATTGTCTATAGCGCACATTTTCTTGTTCCCAAGACTATTTCCAGCTACCATAACCGCCGATACTTGGTTTGAGAGGCGTCGCAAAAACTCGTTTTTTGCATGTTTTCTACCTACATTTCCATGGGCTAGAGCTGATAGTTTCATGTTTTTTGCCCATTTCATTGTCTATAGCGCACATTTTCTTGTTCCCAAGACTATTTCCAGCTACCATAACCGCCGATACTTGGTTTGAGAGGCGTCGCAAAAACTCGTTTTTTTCATGGTTTCTTCCTCACTTTCCGTGGGCTATAGCTCATAGTTTTCATGTTTTTGCCCATTTCATGGGCTATAGCGCATATTTTCTGGTTCCCGGGACAATTTCTAGCTACCGTAACCACCGCTACATGGTTTGAGAGGCGTCGCAAAAACTCGTGTTTTTCATGTTTTCAGCCTTCATTTTCGTGGGCTATAGCTGAAAGTTTTCATGTTTTTCCCCATTTTTTTGCTCCTACGACGATTTCCAGCTACCGTAACCACCGATACCTGGTTTGAGAGGCGTCGCAAAAATTCGTGTTTTTCATTGTTTCTGTCTCCATTTACGTGGGCTATAGCTAATAATTTTCATGTTTTTTGCCCATTTAATGGGGCTATATCGCACATTTTCCGGTTCTCCAGACAATTTCCAGCTACTGTAAGAACCGATATTTTTTGACAGGCGTCGTAAAAACTCGTGATTTTCATGTTTTCTGCCTCCATTTTCCGATTTCTCGGACAATTTCTAGCTACCGTAACCACCGATACTTGGTTTCAGAGGCGACGCAAAAACTCGTGTTTTTCATGTTTTCAGCCTCCATTTCGGTGGGCTAAAGCTGACAGTTTTCCCCATTTCATGGGCTATAGCGCACATTTTCTGGTTCCCAGGACGATTTCCAGCTACTGTAACCACCGATACTTGGTTTGAGAGGTGTCGCAAAAACTTGTTTTTTGCATGTTTTCTACCTCCATTTCAGTGGGCTATAGCTCACAGTTTTCATGTTTTTGCCCATTTCATGTGCTATATCGCACATTTTCTGGTTCCCTGGAAAATTTCCAGCTACCGTAAACACCAATACTTGGTTTGAGAGGCGTCGCAAAAACTAGTGTTTTTCATGTTTTTAACCTCTATTTCCATGGGCTAGCTCACAGCTTTCATGTGTTTTGCCCATTTAATGGGCTATAGCGCACATTTTCCGGTTCCCGGGACAATTTCCAGCTACCGTAAGAACCGATACTTGGTTTGAGAGGCGTTGCAAGAACTCGTGTTTTTCATGTTTTCTGCCTCCATTTCCATGGGTTATAGCTCATAGTTTTCATGTTTTCTGCCCATTTCATGGCCTATAGCGAACAATTTCCAGTTTTTGGGACAATTTCCAGCTACCATAAACACCGATACTTGGTTTGAGAGGCGTCGCAAAAACTTGTGTTTTTCATATTTTTAGCCTCCATTTCCATGGGCTAGAGCTGATAGTTTCATGTTTTTTGCCCATTTCATGGGCTATAGCGCACATTTTCTGGTTCCCAAGACTATTTCCAGCTACCATAATCGCCGATACTTGGTTTGAGAGGCGTCGCAAAAACTCGTTTTTTCATGGTTTCTTCCTCACTTTCCGTGGGCTGTAGCTCATAGTTTTCATGTTTTTTCCCATTTCATGGGCTATAGCACACATTTTCCGGTTCTCGGGACAATTTCCAGCTACCGTAACCACCGATACATGGTTTGAGAGGCGTCGCAAAAACTCCTGTTTTTCATATTTTCAGCCTCCATTTCCATGGGCTAGAGCTGATAGTTTCATGTTTTTTGCCCATTTCATTATCTATAGCGCACATTTTCTTGTTCCCAAGACTATTTCCAGCTACCATAACCGCCGATACTTGGTTTGAGAGGCGTCGCAAAAACTCGTTTTTTTCATGGTTTCTTCCTCACTTTCCGTGGGCTATAGCTCATAGTTTTCATGTTTTTGCCCATTTCATGGGCTATAGCGCACATTTTCTGGTTCCCGGGACAATTTCTAGCTACCGTAACCACCGCTACATGGTTTGAGAGGAGTCGCAAAAACTCGTGTTTTTCATGTTTTCAGCCTTCATTTTCGTGGGCTAGAGCTGAAAGTTTTCATGTTTTTCCTCATTTTTTTGCTCGTACGACGATTTCCAGCTACCGTAACCACCGATACCTGGTTTGAGAGGCGTCGCAAAAATTCATGTTTTTCATGGTTTCTGTCTCCATTTACGTGGGCTATAGCTAATAATTTTCATGTTTTTTGCCCATTTAATGGGGCTATATCGCACATTTTCCGGTTCTCCAGACAATTTCCAGCTACCGTAAGAACCGATATTTTTTTGACAGGCGTCGTAGAAACTCGTGATTTTCATGTTTTCTGCCTCCATTTTCCGGTTTCTCGGACAATTTCTAGCTACCGTAACCACCGATACTTGGTTTCAGAGGCGACGCAAAAACTCGTGTTTTTCATGTTTTCAGCCTACATTTCGGTGGGCTAAAGCTGACAGTTTTACCCATTTCATGGGCTATAGCGCACATTTTCTGGTTCCCAGGACGATTTCCAGCTACTGTAACCACCGATAATTGGTTTGAGAGGTGTCGCAAAAACTCGTTTTTTGCATGTTTTCTACCTCCATTTCAGTGGGCTATAGCTCACAGTTTTCATGTTTTTGCCCATTTCATGTGCTATGTCGCACATTTTCTGGTTCCCTGGACAATTTCTAGCTACCGTAAACACCGATACTTGGTTTGAGAGGCATCGCAAAAACTCGTGTTTTCATGTTTTCAACCTCTATTTCCATGGGCTAGCTCACAGTTTTCATGTTTTTTGCCCATTTCATGGACTATAGCGCACATTTTCCGGTTCCCGGGACAATTTCTAGCTACCGTAAGAACCGATACTTGGTTTGAGAGGCGTTGCAAGAACTCGTGTTTTTCATGTTTTCTGCCTCCATTTCCATGGTTATAGCTCATAGTTTTCATGTTTTCTGCGCATTTCATGGGCAATAGCGAACAATTTCCAGTTTTTGGGACAATTTCCACCTACCGTAGCACCGGTACTTGGTTTGAGAGGCGTCGCAAAAACTCGTGTTTTTCATATTTTCAGCCTCCATTTCCATGGGCTAGAGCTGATAGTTTCATGTTTTTTGCCCATTTCATGGGCTATAGCGCACAATTTCTGGTTCCCAAGACTATTTCCAGCTACCATAACCGCCGATACTTGGTTTGAGAGGCGTCGCAAAAACTCGTTTTTTCATTGTTTCTTCCTCACTTTCCGTGGGCTGTAGCTCATAGTTTTCATGTTTTTTCCCATTTCATGGGCTATAGCACACATTTTCCGGTTCGCGGGACAATTTCTAGCTACCGTAACCACCGATACATGGTTTGAGAGGCGTCGCAAAAACTCATGTTTTTCATGTTTTCAGCCTTCATTTCCGAGGGCTAGAGCTGAAAGTTTTCATGTTTTTCCCCATTTTTGGCTCCTATGACGATTTCCAGCTACCGTAACCGCCGATACCTGGTTTGAGATGCGTCGCAAAAATTCATGTTTTTCATGGTTTATGTCTCCATTTACGTGGGCTATAGCTAACAATTTTCATGTTTTTGTCCATTTAATGGGGCTATATCGCACATTTTCCGGTTCTCCAGACAATTTCCAGCTACCATAAGAACCGATATTTTTTTGACAGGCATCGTAAAAACTCGTGATTTTCATGTTTTCTGCCTCCATTTTCCGGTTTCTCGGACAATTTCTAGCTACCGTAACCACCGATACTTGGTTTCAGAGGCGACGCAAAAACTCGTGTTTTTCATGTTTTCAGCCTCCATTTCGGTGGGCTAAAGCTGACAGTTTTCCCCATTTCATGGGCTATAGCGCACATTTTCTGGTTCCCAGGACGATTTCCAGCTACTGTAACCACCGATACTTGGTTTGAGAGGTGTCACAAAAACTCGTTTTTTGCATGTTATCTACCTCCATTTCAGTGGGCTATAGCTCACAGTTTTCATGTTTTTGCCCATTTCATGTGCTATATCGCACATTTTCTGGTTCCCTGGACAATTTCCAGCTACCGTAAACACCGATACTTGGTTTGAGAGGCATCGCAAAAACTCGTGTTTTTCATGTTTTCAACCTCTATTTCCATGGGCTAGCTCACAGTTTTCATGTTTTTTGCCCATTTCATGGGCTATAGCGCACATTTTCCGGTTCCCGGGACAATTTCCAGCTACCGTAAGAACCGATACTTGGTTCGAGAGGCGTTGCAAGAACTCGTGTTTTTCATGTTTTCTGCCTCCATTTCCATGGGTTATAGCTCATAGTTTTCATGTTTTCTGCCCATTTCATGGGCTATAGCGAACAATTTCCAGTTTTTGGGACAATTTCCAGCTACCGTAAACACCGATACTTGGTTTGAGAGGCGTCGCAAAAACTCGTGTTTTTCATATTTTCAGCCTCCATTTCCATGGGCTAGAGCTGATAGTTTCATGTTTTTTGCCCATTTCATGGGCTATTTCCCAAGACTATTTCCAGCTACCATAACCGCCGATACTTGGTTTGAGAGGCATCGCAAAAACTCATTTTTTCATGGTTTCTTCCTCACTTTCCGTGGGCTATAGCTCATAGTTTTCATGTTTTTGCCCATTTCATGGGCTATAGCGCAGATTTTCCGGTTCCCGGGACAATTTCTAGCTACCGTAACCACCGATACATGGTTTGAGAGGCGTCACAAAAACTCGTGTTTTTCATGTTTTCAGCCTTCATTTCCGTGGGCTAGAGCTGAAACTTTTCATGTTTTTCCCCATTTTTTGGCTCCTAGGACGATTTCCAGCTACCGTAACCGCCGATACCTGGTTTGAGAGGCGTCGCAAAAATTCATGTTTTTCATGGTTTCTGTCTCCATTTACGTGGGCTATAGCTAACAATTTTCATGTTTTTTGCCCGTTTAATGGGGCTATATCGCACATTTTTCGGTTCTCCAGAAAATTGCCAGCTACCGTAAGAACCGATATTTTTTTGACAGGCGTCGTAAAACCTCGTGATTTTCATGTTTTCTGGCTCCATTTTCCGGTTTCTCGGACAATTCCTAGCTACCGTAACCACCGATACTAGGTTTGAGAGCCATCGCAAAACTCGTGTTTTTCATGTTTTCAGCCTCCATTTCGGTGGGCTAAAGCTGACAGTTTTCCCCATTTCATGGGCTATAGTGCACATTTTCTGGTTCCCAGGACGATTTCCAGCTACTATAACCACCGATACCTGGTTTGAGAGGTGTCGCAAAAACTCGTTTTTTGCATGTTTTCTACCTCCATTTGAGTGGGCTATAGCTCATAGTTTTCATGTTTTTGCCCATTTCATGTGCTATATCGCACATTTTCTGGTTCCCTCGACAATTTCCAGCTACCGTAAAGACCGATACTTGGTTTGAGAGGCGACGCAAAAACTCGTGTATTTCATGTTTTCAGCCTCCATTTCGGTGGGCCAAAGCTGACAGTTTTCCCCATTTCATGGGCTATAGCGCACATTTTCTGGTTCCCAGGATGATTTCCAGCTACTGTAACCACCGATACTTTGTTTGAGAGGTGTCGCAAAAACTCGTTTTTTGCATGTTTTGTACCTCCATTTCAGTGGGCTATAGCTCACAGTTTTCATGTTTTTGCCCATTTCATGTGCTATATCGCACATTTTCTGGTTCCCTGGACAATTTCCAGCTACCATAAACACCGATACTTGGTTTGAGAGGCGTCGCGAAAACTCGCATTTTTCATGTTTTCAACCTCTATTTCCATGGGCTAGCTCACAGCTTTCATGTTTTTTTCCCATTTCATGGGCTATAGCGAACAATTTCTGGTTCCCGGGACGATTTCCAGCTACCGTAACCACCGATACATGGTTTGAGAGGCGTCGCAAAAACTCCTGTTTTTCATATTTTCAGCCTCCATTTCCATGGGCTAGAGCTGATAGTTTCATGTTTTTTGCCCATTTCATGGGCTATAGCGCACATTTTCTGGTTCCCAAGACTATTTCCAGCTACCATAACCGCCGATACTTGGTTTGAGAGGCGTCGCAAAAACTCGTTTTTTCATGGTTTCTTCCTCACTTTTTGTGGGCTATAGCTCATAGTTTTCATGTTTTTTTCCCATTCCATGGGCTATAGCGCACATTTTCCAGTTCCCGGGACAATTTCTAGCTACCGTAACCACCGATACATGGTTTGAGAGGCGTCGCAAAAACTCGTGTTTTTCATGTTTTCAGCCTTCATTTCCGTGGGCTAGAGCTGAAAGTTTTCATGTTTTTCCCCATTTTTTGGCTCCTAGGACAATTTCCAGCTACCGTAACCGCCGATACCTGGTTTGAGAGGCGTCGCAAAAATTCATGTTTTTCATGGTTTCTGTCTCCATTTACGTGGGCTATAGCTAACAATTTTCATGTTTTTTGCCCGTTTAATGGGGCTATATCGCACATTTTTCGGTTCTCCAGAAAATTGCCAGCTACCGTAAGAACCGATATTTTTTTGACAGGCGTCGTAAAACCTCGTGATTTTCATGTTTTCTGGCTCCATTTTCCGGTTTCTCGGATAATTCCTAGCTACCGTAACCACCGATACTAGGTTTGAGAGCCATCGCAAAACTCGTGTTTTTCATGTTTTCAGCCTCCATTTCGGTATGCTAAAGCTGACAGTTTTCCCCATTTCATGGGCTATAGTGCACATTTTCTGGTTCCCAGGACGATTTCCAGCTACTATAACCACCGATACCTGGTTTGAGAGGTGTCGCAAAAACTCATTTTTTGCATGTTTTCTACCTCCATTTGAGTGGGCTATAGCTCATAGTTTTCATGTTTTTGCCCATTTCATGTGCTATATCGCACATTTTCTGGTTCCCTCGACAATTTCCAGCTACCGTAAACACCGATACTTGGTTTGAGAGGCGTCGCAAAAACTCGTGTTTTTCATGGTTTCAACCTCTATTTCCATGGGCTAGCTCACAGCTTTCATGTTTTTTGCCCGTTTCATGGGCTATAGCGCACATTTTCCGGTTCCCGGGACAATTTCCAGCTACCGTAACCACCGATACTTGGTTCGAGAGGCGTTGCAAGAACTCGTGTTTTTCATGTTTTCTGCCTCCATTTCCATGGGTTATAGCTCATAGTTTTCATGCTTTCTGCCCATTTCATGGGCTATAGCGAACAATTTCCAGTTTTTGGCACAATTTCCAGCTACCGTAAACACCGATACTTGGTTTGAGAGGCGTCACAAAAACTCGATGTTTTTCATATTTTCAGCCTCCATTTCCATGGGCTAGAGCTCATAGTTTCATGTTTTTTGCCCATTTCATGGGCTATTTCCCAAGAGTATTTCCAGCTACCATAACCACCGATACTTGGTTTGAGAGGCGTCGCAAAAACTCGTTTTTTTCATGGTTTCTTCCTCACTTTCCGTGGGCTATAGCTCATAGTTTTCATGTTTTTGCCCATTTCATGGGCTATAGCGCAGATTTTCCGGTTCCCGGGACAATTTCTAGCTACCGTAACCACCGATACATGGTTTGAGAGGCGTCGCAAAAACTCGTGTTTTTCATGTTTTCAGCCTTCATTTCCGTGGGCTAGAGCTGAAACTTTTCATGTTTTTCCCCATTTTTTGGCTCCTAGGACGATTTCCAGCTACCGTAACCGCCGATACCTGGTTTGAGAGGCGTCGCAAAAATTCATGTTTTTCATGGTTTCTGTCTCCATTTACGTGGGCTATAGCTAACAATTTTCATGTTTTTTGCCCGTTTAATGGGGCTATATCGCACATTTTTCGGTTCTCCAGAAAATTGCCAGCTACCGTAAGAACCGATATTTTTTTGACAGGCGTCGTAAAACCTCGTGATTTTCATGTTTTCTGGCTCCATTTTCCGGTTTCTCGGACAATTCCTAGCTACCGTAACCACCGATACTAGGTTTGAGAGCCATCGCAAAACTCGTGTTTTTCATGTTTTCAGCCTCCATTTCGGTGGGCTAAAGCTGACAGTTTTCCCCATTTCATGGGCTATAGTGCACATTTTCTGGTTCCCAGGACGATTTCCAGCTACTATAACCACCGATACCTGGTTTGAGAGGTGTCGCAAAAACTCGTTTTTTGCATGTTTTCTACCTCCATTTGAGTGGGCTATAGCTCATAGTTTTCATGTTTTTGCCCATTTCATGTGCTATATCGCACATTTTCTGGTTCCCTCGACAATTTCCAGCTACCGTAAAGACCGATACTTGGTTTGAGAGGCGACGCAAAAACTCGTGTATTTCATGTTTTCAGCCTCCATTTCGGTGGGCCAAAGCTGACAGTTTTCCCCATTTCATGGGCTATAGCGCACATTTTCTGGTTCCCAGGATGATTTCCAGCTACTGTAACCACCGATACTTTGTTTGAGAGGTGTCGCAAAAACTCGTTTTTTGCATGTTTTGTACCTCCATTTCAGTGGGCTATAGCTCACAGTTTTCATGTTTTTGCCCATTTCATGTGCTATATCGCACATTTTCTGGTTCCCTGGACAATTTCCAGCTACCATAAACACCGATACTTGGTTTGAGAGGCGTCGCGAAAACTCGCATTTCTCATGTTTTCAACCTCTATTTCCATGGGCTAGCTCACAGCTTTCATGTTTTTTCCCATTTCATGGGCTATAGCGAACAATTTCTGGTTCCCGGGACGATTTCCAGCTACCGTAACCACCGATACATGGTTTGAGAGGCGTCGCAAAAACTCCTGTTTTTCATATTTTCAGCCTCCATTTCCATGGGCTAGAGCTGATAGTTTCATGTTTTTTGCCCATTTCATGGGCTATAGCGCACATTTTCTGGTTCCCAAGACTATTTCCAGCTACCATAACCGCCGATACTTGGTTTGAGAGGCGTCGCAAAAACTCGTTTTTTCATGGTTTCTTCCTCACTTTTTGTGGGCTATAGCTCATAGTTTTCATGTTTTTTTCCCATTCCATGGGCTATAGCGCACATTTTCCAGTTCCCGGGACAATTTCTAGCTACCGTAACCACCGATACATGGTTTGAGAGGCGTCGCAAAAACTCGTGTTTTTCATGTTTTCAGCCTTCATTTCCGTGGGCTAGAGCTGAAAGTTTTCATGTTTTTCCCCATTTTTTGGCTCCTAGGACGATTTCCAGCTATCGTAACCGTCGATACCTGGTTTGAGATGCGTCGCAAAAATTCATGTTTTTCATGGTTTCTGTCTCCATTTACGTGGGCTATAGCTAACAATTTTCATGTTTTTTTCCCATTTAATGGGGCTATATCGCACATTTTCCGGTTCTCCAGACAATTTCCAGCTACCGTAAGAACCGATATTTTTCTGATAGGCGTCGTAAAAACTCGTGATTTTCATGTTTTCTGCCTCCATTTTCCGGTTTCTCGGACAATTTATAGCTACCGTAACCACCGATACTTGGTTTCAGAGGCGACGCAAAAACTCGTGTTTTTCATGTTTTCAGCCTCCATTTCGGTGGGCTAAAGCTGACAGTTTTCCCCATTTCATGGGCTATAGTGCACATTTTCTGGTTCCCAGGACGATATCCAGCTACTGTAACCACCGATACTTGGTTTGAGAGGTGTCGCAAAAACTCGTTTTTTGCATGTTTTCTACCTCCATTTCAGTGGGCTATAGCTCACAGTCATGTTTTTGCCCATTTCATGCGCTATATCGCACATTTTCTAGTTCCCTGGACAATTTCCAGCTACCGTAAACACCGATACTTGGTTTGAGAGGCGTCGCAAAAACTCGTGTTTTTCATGTTTTCAACCTCTATTTCCATGGGCTAGCTCACAGTTTTCATGTTTTTTGCCCATTTCATGGGCTATAGCGCACATTTTCCGGTTCCCGGGACAATTTCCAGCTACCGTAAGAACCGATACTTGGTTCGAGAGGCGTTGCAAGAACTCGTGTTTTTCATGTTTTCTGCCTCCATTTCCATGGGTTATAGCTCATAGTTTTCATGTTTTCTGCCCATTTCATGGGCTATAGCGAACAATTTCCAGTTTTTGGGATAATTTCCAGCTACCGTAAACACCGATACTTGGTTTGAGAGGCGTCGCAAAAACTCAATGTTTTTCATATTTTCAGCCTCCATTTCCATGGGCTAGAGCTCATAGTTTCATGTTTTTTGCCCATTTCATGGGCTATTTCCCAAGACTATTTCCAGCTACCATAACCACCGATACTTGGTTTGAGAGGCGTCGCAAAAACTCGTTTTTTGCATGTTTTCTACCTACATTTCCATGGGCTAGAGCTGATAGTTTCATGTTTTTTGCCCATTTCATTGTCTATAGCGCACATTTTCTTGTTCCCAAGACTATTTCCAGCTACCATAACCGCCGATACTTGGTTTGAGAGGCGTCGCAAAAACTCGTTTTTTTCATGGTTTCTTCCTCACTTTCCGTGGGCTATAGCTCATAGTTTTCATGTTTTTGCCCATTTCATGGGCTATAGCGCACATTTTCTGGTTCCCGGGACAATTTCTAGCTACCGTAACCACCGCTACATGGTTTGAGAGGCGTCGCAAAAACTCGTGTTTTTCATGTTTTCAGCCTTCATTTTCGTGGGCTATAGCTGAAAGTTTTCATGTTTTTCCCCATTTTTTTGC
This sequence comes from Lolium perenne, assembly GCF_019359855.2. Classification (NCBI taxonomy): domain Eukaryota; kingdom Viridiplantae; phylum Streptophyta; class Magnoliopsida; order Poales; family Poaceae; genus Lolium; species Lolium perenne. The sequence goes on from NC_067246.2 coordinate 352,749,881, forward strand.
TCCTACGACGATTTCCAGCTACCGTAACCACCGATACCTGGTTTGAGAGGCGTCGCAAAAATTCATGTTTTTCATTGTTTCTGTCTCCATTTACGTGGGCTATAGCTAATAATTTTCATGTTTTTTGCCCATTTAATGGGGCTATATCGCACATTTTCCGGTTCTCCAGACAATTTCCAGCTACTGTAAGAACCGATATTTTTTGACAGGCGTCGTAAAAACTCGTGATTTTCATGTTTTCTGCCTCCATTTTCCGATTTCTCGGACAATTTCTAGCTACCGTAACCACCGATACTTGGTTTCAGAGGCGACGCAAAAACTCGTGTTTTGCATGTTTTCAGCCTCCATTTCGGTGGGCTAAAGCTGACAGTTTTCCCCATTTCATGGGCTATAGCGCACATTTTCTGGTTCCCAGGACGATTTCCAGCTACTGTAACCACCGATACTTGGTTTGAGAGGTGTCGCAAAAACTCGTTTTTTGCATGTTTTCTACCTCCATTTCTGTGGGCTATAGCTCACAGTTTTCATGTTTTTGCCCATTTCATGTGCTATATCGCACATTTTCTGGTTCCCTGGAAAATTTCCAGCTACCGTAAACACCAATACTTGGTTTGAGAGGCGTCGCAAAAACTAGTGTTTTTCATGTTTTTAACCTCTATTTCCATGGGCTAGCTCACAGCTTTCATGTTTTTTGCCCATTTAATGGGCTATAGCGCACATTTTCCGGTTCCCGGGACAATTTCCAGCTACCGTAAGAACCGATACTTGGTTTGAGAGGCGTTGCAAGAACTCGTGTTTTTCATGTTTTCTGCCTCCATTTCCATGGGTTATAGCTCATAGTTTTCATGTTTTCTGCCCATTTCATGGCCTATAGCGAACAATTTCCAGTTTTTGGGACAATTTCCAGCTACCATAAACACCGATACTTGGTTTGAGAGGCGTCGCAAAAACTTGTGTTTTTCATATTTTCAGCCTCCATTTCCATGGGCTAGAGCTGATAGTTTCATGTTTTTTGCCCATTTCATGGGCTATAGCGCACATTTTCTGGTTCCCAAGACTATTTCTAGCTACCATAATCGCCGATACTTGGTTTGAGAGGCGTCGCAAAAACTCGTTTTTTCATGGTTTCTTCCTCACTTTCCGTGGGCTGTAGCTCATAGTTTTCATGTTTTTTCCCATTTCATGGGCTATAGCACACATTTTCCGGTTCTCGGGACAATTTCTAGCTACCGTAACCACCGATACATGGTTTGAGAGGCGTCACAAAAACTCGTGTTTTTCATGTTTTCAGCCTTCATTTCCGAGGGCTAGAGCTGAAAGTTTTCATGTTTTTCCCCATTTTTGGCTCCTATGACGATTTCCAGCTACCGTAACCGCCGATACCTGGTTTGAGATGCGTCGCAAAAATTCATGTTTTTCATGGTTTATGTCTCCGTTTACGTGGGCTATAGCTAACAATTTTCATGTTTTTGCCCATTTAATGGGGCTATATCGCACATTTTCCGGTTCTCCAGACAATTTCCAGCTACCATAAGAACCGATATTTTTTTGACAGGCATCGTAAAAACTCGTGATTTTCATGTTTTCTGCCTCCATTTTCCGGTTTCTTGGACAATTTCTAGCTACCATAACCACCGATACTTGGTTTCAGAGGCGACGCAAAAACTTGTGTTTTTCATGTTTTCAGCCTCCATTTCGGTGGGCTAAAGCTGACAGTTTTCCCCATTTCATGGGCTATAGCGCACATTTTCTGGTTCCCAGGACGATTTCCAGCTACTGTAACCACCGATACTTGGTTTGAGAGGTGTCACAAAAACTCGTTTTTTGCATGTTTTCTACCTCCATTTCAGTGGGCTATAGCTCACAGTTTTCATGTTTTTGCCCATTTCATGTGCTATATCGCACATTTTCTGGTTCCCTGGACAATTTCCAGCTACCGTAAACACCGATACTTGGTTTGAGAGGCATCGCAAAAACTCGTGTTTTTCATGTTTTCAACCTCTATTTCCATGGGCTAGCTCACAGTTTTCATGTTTTTTGCCCATTTCATGGGCTATAGCGCACATTTTCCGGTTCCCGGGACAATTTCCAGCTACCGTAAGAACCGATACTTGGTTCGAGAGGCGTTGCAAGAACTCGTGTTTTTCATGTTTTCTGCCTCCATTTCCATGGGTTATAGCTCATAGTTTTCATGTTTTCTGCCCATTTCATGGGCTATAGCGAACAATTTCCAGTTTTTGGGACAATTTCCAGCTACCGTAAACACCGATACTTGGTTTGAGAGGCGTCACAAAAACTCGTGTTTTTCATATTTTCAGCCTCCATCTCCATGGGCTAGAGCTGATAGTTTCATGTTTTTTGCCCATTTCATGGGCTATTTCCCAAGACTATTTCCAGCTACCATAACCGCCGATACTTGGTTTGAGAGGCGTCGCAAAAACTCGTTTTTTCATGGTTTCTTCCTCACTTTCCGTGGGCTATAGCTCATAGTTTTCATGTTTTTGCCCATTTCATGGGCTATAGCGCAGATTTTCCGGTTGCCGGGACAATTTCCAGCTACCGTAACCACCGATACTTGGTTTGAGAGCCATCACAAAACTCGTGTTTTTCATGTTTTCAGCCTCCATTTCGGTGGGCTAAAGCTGACAGTTTTCCCCATTTCATGGGCTATAGTGCACATTTTCTGGTTCCCAGGACGATTTCCAGCTACTGTAACCACCGATACCTGGTTTGAGAGGTGTCGCAAAAACTCGTTTTTTGCATGTTTTCTACCTCCATTTGAGTGGGCTATAGCTCACAGTTTTCATGTTTTTGCCCATTTCATGTGCTATATCGCACATTTTCTGGTTCCCTCGACAATTTCCAGCTACCGTAAACACCGATACTTGGTTTGAGAGGCGTCGCAAAAACTCGTGTTTTTCATGGTTTCAACCTCTATTTCCATGGGCTAGCTCACAACTTTCATGTTTTTTGCCCGTTTCATGGGCTATAGCGCACATTTTCCGGTTCCCGGGACAATTTCCAGCTACCGTAACCACCGATACTTGGTTCGAGAGGCGTTGCAAGAACTCGTGTTTTTCATGTTTTCTGCCTCCATTTCCATGGGTTATAGCTCATAGTTTTCATGTTTTCTGCCCATTTCATGGGCTATAGCGAACAATTTCCGGTTTTTGGCACAATTTCTAGCTACCGTAAACACCGATACTTGGTTTGAGAGGCGTCGCAAAAACTCGATGTTTTTCATATATTCAGCCTCCATTTCCATGGGCTAGAGCTGATAGTTTCATGTTTTTTGCCCATTTCATGGGCTATTTCCCAAGACTATTTCCAGCTACCTTAACCGCCGATACTTGGTTTGAGAGGCGTCGCAAAAACTCGTTTTTTCATGGTTTCTTCCTCACTTTCCGTGGGCTATAGCTCATAGTTTTCATGTTTTTGCCCATTTCATGGGCTATAGCGCAGATTTTCCGGTTCCCGGGACAATTTCTAGCTACCGTAACCACCGATACATGGTTTGAGAGGCGTGATGTGTGTGGTTGACACGTCCGTTGGGAACCCCAAGAGGAAGGTGTGATGCGCACAGCGGCAAGTTTCCCTCAGTAAGAAACCAAGGTTTAATCGAACCAGTAGGAGTCAAGAAGCACGTTGAAGGTTGATGGCGGCGGGATGTAGTGCGGCGCAACACCAGAGATTCCGGCGCCAACGTGGAACCTGCACAACACAACCAAAGTACTTTGCCCCAACGAAACAGTGAGGTTGTCAATCTCACCGGCTTGCTGTAACAAAGGATTAACCGTATTGTGTGGAAGATGATTGTTTGCAGAAAACAGTAGAACAAGTATTGCAGTAGATTGTATTTCAGTATAGAGAATTGGACCGGGGTCCACAGTTCACTAGAGGTGTCTCTCCCATAAGATAAACAGCATGTTGGGTGAACAAATTACAGTTGGGCAATTGACAAATAAAGAGGGCATGACCATGCACATACATATTATGATGAGTATAGTGAGATTTAATTGGGCATTACGACAAAGTACATAGACCGCTATCCAGCATGCATCTATGCCTAAAAAGTCCACCTTCAGGTTATCATCCGAACCCCCTCCAGTATTAAGTTGCTAACAACAGACAATTGCATTAAGTATTGCGCGTAATGTAATCAGTAACTACATCCTCGAACATAGCACCAATGTTTTATCCCTAGTGGCAACAGCACATCCATAATCTTAGAGGTTTCTGTCACTCCCCCAGATTCACGGAGACATGAACCCACTATCGAGCATAAATACTCCCTCTTGGAGTTACAAGCATCTACTTGGCCAGAGCATCTACTAGTAACGGAGAGCATGCAAGATCATAAACAACACATAGATATAAATTGATAATCAACATAACAAGTATTCTCTATTCATCGGATCCCAACAAACGCAACATATAGAATTACAGATAGATGATCTTGATCATGTTCGGCAGCTCACAAGACCCGACAATTAAGCACAATGGGGAGAAGACAACCATCTAGCTACTGCTATGGACCCATAGTCCAGGGGTAGACTACTCACTCATCACTCCGGAGGCGACCATGGCGGCGTAGAGTCCTCCGAGAGATGATTCCCCTCTCCGGCAGGGTGCCGGAGGCGATCTCCTGAATCCCCCGAGATGGGATTGGCGGCGGCGTCTCTGGAAGGTTTTCCGTATCGTGGCTCTCGGTACTGGGGTTTTCGCGATGGAGGCTTTAAGTAGGCGGAAGGGCAGGTCAGGGGGCCACGCCGCCCTAGGGTTTGGCCGCCTCGTGGCCCCACTTCGTCTCCTCTTCGGTCTTCTGGAAGCTTCATGGCAAAATAGGACCCTGGGCGTTGATTTCGTCCAATTCCGAGAATATTTCGTTACTAGGATTTCTGAAACCAAAAACAGCAGAAAACAAAGACAATCGGCACTTCGGCATCTTGTTAATAGGTTAGTTCCAGAAAATGCACGAATATGACATAAAGTGTGCATAAAACATGTAGATATCATCAATAATGTGGCATGGAACACAAGAAATTATCGATACGTCGGAGACGTATCAGCATCCCCAAGCTTAGTTCTGCTCGTCCCGAGCAGGTAAAACGATAACAAAGATAATTTCTGGAGTGACATGCCATCATAACCTTGATCATACTATTTGTAAAGCATATGTAGTGAATGCAGCGATCAAAACAATGTCTATGACATGAGTAAACAAGTGAATCATATAGCAAAGACTTTTCATGAATAGTACTTCAAGACAAGCATCAATAAGTCTTGCATAGAGTTAACTCATAAAGCAATAAATCAAAGTAAAGGTATTGAAGCAACACAAAGGAAGATTAAGTTTCAGCGGTTGCTTTCAACTTATAACATGTATATCTCATGGATATTGTCAACATAGAGTAATATAATAAGTGCAATATGCAAGTATGTAGGAATCAATGCACAGTTCACACAAGTGTTTGCTTCTTGAGGTGGAGAGAAATAGGTGAACTGACTCAACATAAAAGTAAAAAAGAATGGTCCTTCAAAGAGGAAAAGCATCGATTGCTATATTTGTGCTAGAGCTTTGATTTTGAAAACAAGAAACAATTTTGTCAACGGTAGTAATAAAGCATATGTATCATGTAAATTATATCTTACAAGTTGCAAGCCTCATGCGTAGTATACTAATAGTGCCCGCACCTTGTCCTAATTAGCTCGGACTACCGGGATCGTCGCAATGCACATGTTTTAACCAAGTGTCACAAAGGGGTACCTCTATGCCGCCTGTACAAAGGTCTAAGGAGAAAGCTCGCATCGGATTTCTCGCTATTGATTATTCTCAACTTAGACATCCATACCGGGACAACATAGACAACAGATAATGGACTCCTATTTTATGCATAAGCATGTAACAACAATTATTATTCTCATATGAGATTGAGGATATATGTCCAAAACTGAAACTTCCACCATGAATCATGGCTTTAGTTAGCGGCCCAATGTTCTTCTCTAACAGTATGCATGCTTAACCATAAGGTGGTAGATCGCTCTTACTTCAGACAAGACGAACATGCATAGTACCTCACATGATATTCAACAAAGAATAGTTGATGGCGTCCCCAGTGAACATGGTTATCGCACAACAAGCAACTTAATAAGAGATAAAGTGCATAAGTATATATTCAATACCACAATAGTTTTTAAGCTATTTGTCCCATGAGCTATATATTGTAAAGGTGGAGAATAGAAATTTAAAGATAGCACTCAAGCAATTTACTTTGGAATGGCAGAGAAATACCATGTATTAGGTAGGTATGGTGGACTCAAATGGCATAGTGGTTGGCTCAAGGATTTTGGATGCATGAGAAGTATTCCCTCTCGATACAAGGTTTAGGCTAGCAAGGTTATTTGAAACAAACACAAGGATGAACTGGTGCAGCAAAACTCACATAAAAGACATATTGTAAACATTATAAGACTCTACACCGTCTTCCTTGTTGTTCAAACTCAATACTAGAAATTATCTAGACCTTAGAGAGACCAAATATGCAATCCAAATTTTAGCATGCTCTATGTATTTCTTCATTAATGGGTGCAAAGCATATGATGCAAGAGCTTAAACATGAGCACAACAATTGCCAAGTATCACATTATCCAAGACATTATAGCAATTACTACATGTATCATTTTCCAATTCCAACCATATAACAATTTAACGAAGAAGAAACTTCGCCATGAATATTATGAGTAGAGCCTAAGGACATACTTGTCCATATGCTACAGCGTAGCGTGTCTCTCTCCCACAAAGTGAATGCTAGGATCCATTCTATTCAAACAAAACAAAAACAAAAAAACAAACCGACGCTCCAAGAAAAGCACATAAGATGTGATGGAATAAAAATATAGTTTCAGGGGAGGAACCTGATAATGTTGTCGATGAAGAAGGGGATGCCTTGGGCATCCCCAAGCTTAGACGCTTGAGTCTTCTTAGAATATGCAGGGGTGAACCACCGGGGCATCCCCAAGCTTAGAGCTTTCACTCTCCTTGATCATATTGCATCATACTCCTCTCTTGATCCTTGAAAACTTCCTTCACACCAAACTTAGAACAACTCATTAGAGGGTTAGTGGACAATAAAAATTAACATGTTCAGAGGTGACACAATCATTCTTAACACTTCTGGACATTGCATAAAGCTACCGGACATTAATGGATGAAAGAAATTCATCCAACATAGCAAAAGAGGCAATGCGAAATAAAAGGCAGAATCTATCAAAACAGAACAGTTCGTATTGACGAATTTTATCGAGGCACCAGACTTGCTCAAATGAAAATGCTCAAATTTAATGAAAGTTGCGTACATATCTGAGGATCACTCACATAAATTGGCATAGTTTTATGAGTTACCTACAGAGAAAACAGCCCAGATTCGTGACAGCAAAGAAATCTGTTTCTGCGCAGTAATCCAAATCTAGTATGAACTTTACTATCAAAGACTTTACTTGGCACAACAAAACACTAAACTAAGATAAGGAGAGGTTGCTACAGTAGTAAAAAACTTCCAAGAAACAAAATAAAAACAAAGTACTGTAGTAAAAACCATGGGTTGTCTCCCATAAGCGCTTTTCTTTAACGCCTTTCAGCTAGGCGCAGAAAGTGTGTATCAAGTATTATCAAGAGACGAAGTGTCAACATCATAATTTGTTCTAATAATAGAATCAAAAGGTAACTTCATTCTCTTTCTAGGGAAGTGTTCCATACCTTTCTTGAGAGGAAATTGATATTTAATATTACCTTCCTTCATATCAATGATAGCACCAACGGTTCGAAGAAAAGGTCTTCCCAATATAATGGGACAAGATGCATTGCATTCAATATCCAAGACAACAAAATCAACGGGGACAAGGTTATTGTTAACGGTAATGCGAACATTATCAACTTTCCCCAAAGGTTTCTTTGTAGAATGATCAGCAAGATTAACATCCAAATAACAATTTTTCAGCGGTGGCAAGTCAAGCATATTATAGATTTTCTTAGGCATAACGGAAATACTTGCACCAAGATCACATAAAGCATTACAATCAAAATCTTTAACCTTCATCTTAATGATGGGCTCCCAACCATTCTCCAGCTTTCTAGGAATAGAGGCTTCGCGCTCTAGTTTCTCTTCTCTAGCTTTTATGAGAGCATTTGTAATATGTTGCGTGAAAGCCAAATTTATAGTACTAGCATTAGGACTTTTAGCAAGTTTTTGCAAGAAATTTATAACTTCAGAGATGTGGCAATCATCAAAATTCAAACCATTATAATCTAAAGCAATGGGATCATCATCCCCAATGTTGGAAAAAATTTCAGCAGCTTTATCACAGGCAGTTTCAGCAGTTTTAGCAGTTTCAGGCAATTTTGTACGCTTTGCACTAGGTGTAGAAACATTGCCAACACCAATTATTTTACCATTAATAGTAGGAGGTGCAGCAACATGTGAAGAATCAACATTGCTTGTGGTGGTAATAGTCCAAACTTTAGCTACATTTTTCTCTTTAGCTAGTTTTTCATTTTCTTCTCTATCCCACCTAGCACGCAATTCAGCCATTAATCTTATATTCTCATTAATTCTAACTTGGATGGCATTTGCTGTAGTAACAATTTTATTTTCAATATCCCTATTAGGCATAACTTTCGATTTCAAAAGATCAACATCAGCAGCAAGACTATCGACTTTAGAAGCAAGTATATCAATTTTCCCAAGCTTTTCTTCAACAGATTTGTTAAAAGCAGTTTGTGTACTAATAAATTCTTTAAGCATAGCTTCAAGTCCAGGGGGTGTGTTCCTATTATTATTGTAAGAATTCCCATAAGAATTAGCATAACCGTTACCATTATTATAAGGATATGGCCTATAGTTATTACTAGAATTGTTCCGATAAGCATTGTTGTTGAAATTATTATTTTTAATGAAGTTTACATCAACATGTTTTTCTTGGGCAACCAATGAAGCTAACGGAACATTATTAGAATCAACATTAGTCCTATCATTCACAAGCATAGACATAATAGCATCAATCTTATCACTCAAGGAAGAGGTTTCTTCGACAGAATTTACCTTCTTACCTTGTGGAGCTCTTTCCGTGTGCCATTCAGAGTAATTGATCATCATATTATCAAGAAGCTTTGTTGCTTCACCAAGAGTGATGGACATAAAGGTACCTCCAGCAGCTGAATCCAATAGGTTCCGCGAAGAAAAATTCAGTCATGCATAAAAGGTTTGGATGATCATCCAAGTAGTCAGTCCATGGGTTGGGCAATTTTTAACCAAAGATTTCATTCTTTCCCATGCTTGTGCAACATGCTCAGTATCTAATTGTTTAAAATTCATTATGCTACGCCTCAAAGATATAATTTTAGCAGGGGGATAATATCTACCAATAAAAGCATCCTTGCATTTAGTCCATGAATCAATACTATTCTTAGGCAGAGATAGCAACCAATCTTTAGCTCTTCCTCTTAATGAGAAAGGGAACAATTTTAATTTTATAATGTCACCATCTACATCTTTATATTTTTGCATTTCACATAGTTCAACAAAATTATTAAGATGGGTAGCAGCATCATCAGAACTAACACCAGAAAATTGCTCTCGCATAACAAGATTCAGTAAAGCAGGTTTAATTTCAAAGAATTCTGCTGTAGTAGCAGGTGGAACAATAGGTGTGCATAAGAAATCATTATTATTTGTGGTTGTGAAGTCACACAACTTAGTATTTTTAGGAGTACCCATTTTAGCAGTAGTAAATAAAGCAAACTAGATAAAGTAAATGCAAGTAACTAATTTTTTTGTGTTTTTGATATAGCAAATGAGATAGCAATTAAAGTAAAACTAGCAACTAATTTTTTTGTATTTTGATTTAGTGCAGCAAACAAAGTAGTAAATAAAACTAAGCAAGACAAAAACAAAGTAAAGAGATTGGGAAGTGGAGACTCCCCTTGCAGCGTGTCTTGATCTCCCCGGCAACGGCGCCAGAAATTTGCTGCTGGCGTGCAGTTGACGTGGGAGATAGAAATCTTTGTGGTGTAACTTTTCTTCAGTTCCACGGCAACGGCGCCAGAAATTTGCTTGATGCATGTGGTTGACACGTCCGTTGGGAACCCCAAGAGGAAGGTGTGATGCGCACAGCGGCAAGTTTCCCTCAGTAAGAAACCAAGGTTTAATCGAACCAGTAGGAGTCAAGAAGCACGTTGAAGGTCGATGGCGGCGGGATGTAGTGCGTCGCAACACCAGAGATTCCGGCGCCAACGTGGAACCTGCACAACACAACCAAAGTACTTTTCCCCAACGAAACAGTGAGGTTGTCAATCTCACCGGCTTGCTGTAACAAAGGATTAACCGTATTGTGTGGAAGATGATTGTTTGCAGAAAACAGTAGAACAAGTATTGCAGTAGATTGTATTTCAGTATAGAGAATTGGACCGGGGTCCACAGTTCACTAGAGGTGTCTCTCCCATAAGATAAACAGCATGTTGGGTGAACAAATTACAGTTGGGCAATTGACAAATAAAGAGGGCATGACCATGCACATACATATTATGATGAGTATAGTGAGATTTAATTGGGCATTACGACAAAGTACATAGACCGCTATCCAGCATGCATCTATGCCTAAAAAGTCCACCTTCAGGTTATCATCCGAACCCCCTCCAGTATTAAGTTGCTAACAACAGACAATTGCATTAAGTATTGCGCGTAATGTAATCAGTAACTACATCCTCGAACATAGCACCAATGTTTTATCCCTAGTGGCAACAGCACATCCATAATCTTAGAGGTTTCTGTCACTCCCCCAGATTCACGGAGACATGAACCCACTATCGAGCATAAATACTCCCTCTTGGAGTTACAAGCATCTACTTGGCCAGAGCATCTACTAGTAACGGAGAGCATGCAAGATCATAAACAACACATAGATATAAATTGATAATCAACATAACAAGTATTCTCTATTCATCGGATCCCAACAAACGCAACATATAGAATTACAGATAGATGATCTTGATCATGTTCGGCAGCTCACAAGACCCGACAATTAAGCACAATGGGGAGAAGACAACCATCTAGCTACTGCTATGGACCCATAGTCCAGGGGTAGACTACTCACTCATCACTCCGGAGGCGACCATGGCGGTGTAGAGTCCTCCGAGAGATGATTCCCCTCTCCGGCAGGGTGCCGGAGGCGATCTCCTGAATCCCCCGAGATGGGATTGGCGGCGGCGGCGTCTCTGGAAGGTTTTCCGTATCGTGGCTCTCGGTACTGGGGTTTCGTGACGGAGGCTTTAAGTAGGCGGAAGGGCAGGTCAGGGGGCCACACGAGGGCCCCACACCATAGGTCGGCGCGGCCAAGGGCCAGGCCGCACCGCCCTAGGGTTTGGCCGCCTCGTGGCCCCACTTCGTCTCCTCTTCGGTCTTCTGGAAGCTTCGTGGCAAAATAGGACCCTGGGCGTTGATTTCGTCCCATTCCGAGAATATTTCGTTACTAGGATTTCAGAAACCAAAAACAGCAGAAAACAGCAACTGGCACTTCGGCATCTTGTTAATAGGTTAGTTCCAGAAAATGCACGAATATGACATAAAGTGTGCATAAAACATGTAGATATCATCAATAATGTGGCATGGAACACAAGAAATTATCGATACGTCGGAGACGTATCAAGGCGTCGCAAAAACTCGTGTTTTTCATGTTTTCAGCCTTCATTTCCGTGGGCTAGAGCTGAAAGTTTTCATGTTTTTCCCCATTTTTTGGCTCCTAGGACGATTTCCAGCTACCGTAACCGCCGATACCTGGTTTGAGAGGCGTCGCAAAAATTCATGTTCTTCATGGTTTCTCTCTCCATTTACGTGGGCTATAGCTAACAATTTTCATGTTTTTTGCCCATTTAATGGGGCTATATCGCACATTTTTCGGTTCTCCAGAAAATTACCAGCTACCATAAGAATCGATATTTTTTTGACAGGCGTCGTAAAACCTCGTGATTTTCATATTTTCTGCCTCCACTTTCCGGTTTCTCAGAAAATTTCTAGCTACCGTAGCCACCGATACTTGGTTTGAGAGGCATCGCAAAACTTGAGTTTTTCATGTTTTCAGCCTCCATTTCGGTGGGCTAAAGCTGACAGTTTTCCCCATTTCATGGGCTATAGTGCACATTTTCTGGTTGCCAGGACGATTTCCAGCTACTGTAACGACCGATACCTGGTTTGAGAGGTGTCGCAAAAACTCGTTTTTTTGCATGTTTTCTACCTCCATTTGAGTGGGCTATAGCTCACAGCTTTCATCTTTTTTGCCCATTTCATGGGCTATAGCGCACATTTTCCGGTTTCCGGGACAATTTCCGGCTACCGTAAGAACCGATACTTGGTTTGAGAGGCGTTGCAAGAACTCGTATTTTTCATGTTTTCTGCCTCCATTTCCATGGGTTATATCTCATAGTTTTCATGTTTTCTGCCCATTTCATGGGCAATAGCGAACAATTTCCAATTTTTGGGACAATTTCCAGCTACCGTAAACACCGATACTTGGTTTCAGAGGCGTCGCAAAAACTCGTGTTTTTCATATTTTCAGCCTCCATTTCCATGGGCTAGCTCACAGCTTTCATGTTTTTTGCCCATTTCATGGGCTATAGCGCACATTTTCTGGTTCCCAGGACAATTTCTAGCTACCGTAACCACCGCTACATGGTTTGAGAGGCGTCGCAAAAACTCATGTTTTTCATGTTTTCAGCCTTCATTTTCGTGGGCTAGAGCTGAAAGTTTTCATGTTTTTTCCCCATTTTTTTGCTCCTACGACGATTTCCAGCTACCGTAACCACCGATACCTGGTTTGAGAGGCGTCGCAAAAATTCATGTTTTTCATGGTTTCTGTCTCCATTTACGTGGGCTATAGCTAATAATTTTCATGTTTTTTGCCCATTTAATGGGGCTATATCGCAGATTTTCCGGTTCTCCAGACAATTTCCAGCTACCGTAAGAACCAATATTTTTTTGACAGGCTTCGTAAAAACTCGTGATTTTCATGTTTTCTGCCTCCATTTTCCGGTTTCTCGGACAATTTACAGCTACCGTAACCACCGATACTTGGTTTCAGAGGCGACGCAAAAACTCGTGTTTTTCATGTTTTCAGCCTCCATTTCGGTGGGCTAAAGCTGACAGTTTTCCCCATTTCATGGGCTATAGCGCACATTTTCTGGTTCCCAGGACGATTTCCAGCTCCTGTAACCACCGATACTTGGTTTGAGAGGTGTCGCAAAAACTCGTTTTTTGCATGTTTTCTACCTCCATTTCAGTGGGCTATAGCTCACAGTTTTCATGTTTTTGCCCATTTCATGTGCTATATCGCACATTTTCTGGTTCCCTGGAAAATTTCCAGCTACCGTAAACACCAATACTTGGTTTGAGAGGCGTCGCAAAAACTAGTGTTTTTCATGTTTTCAACCTCTATTTCCATGGGCTAGCTCACAACTTTCATGTTTTTTGCCCATTTAATGGGCTATAGCGCACATTTTCCGGTTCCCGGGACAATTTCCAGCTACCGTAAGAACCGATACTTGGTTTGAGAGGCGTTGCAAGAACTCGTGTTTTTCATGTTTTCTGCCTCCATTTCCATGGGTTATAGCTCATAGTTTTCATGTTTTCTGCCCATTTCATGGCCTATAGCGAACAATTTCCAGTTTTTGGGACAATTTCCAGCTACCATAAACACCGATACTTGGCTTGAGAGGCGTCGCAAAAACTCGTGTTTTTCATATTTTCAGCCTCCATTTCCATGGGCCAGAGCTGATAGTTTCATGTTTTTTGCCCATTTCATGGGCCATAGCGCACATTTTCTGGTTCCCAAGACTATTTCCAGCTACCATAACCGCCGATACTTGGTTTGAGAGGCGTCGCAAAAACTCGTTTTTTCATGGTTTCTTCCTCACTTTCCGTGGGCTGTAGCTCATAGTTTTCATGTTTTTTTCCCATTTCATGGGCTATAGCACACATTTTCCGGTTCTCGGGACAATTTCTAGCTACCGTAACCACTGATACATGGTTTGAGAGGCGTCGCAAAAACTCGTGTTTTTCATGTTTTCAGCCTTCATTTCCGAGGGCTAGAGCTGAAAGTTTTCATGTTTTTCCCCATTTTTGGCTCCTATGACGATTTCCAGCTACCGTAACCGCCGATACCTGGTTTGAGATGCGTCGCAAAAATTCATGTTTTTCATGGTTTATGTCTCCATTTACGTGGGCTATAGCTAACAATTTTCATGTTTTTGCCCATTTAATGGGGCTATATCGCACATTTTACGGTTCTCCAGACAATTTCCAGCTACCATAATAACCGATATTTTTTTGACAGGCATCGTAAAAACTCGTGATTTTCATGTTTTCTGCCTCCATTTTCTAGTTTCTCGGACAATTTCTAGCTACCGTAACCACCGATACTTGGTTTCAGAGGCGACGCAAAAACTCGTGTTTTTCATGTTTTCAGCCTCCATTTCGGTGGGCTAAAGCTGACAGTTTTCCCCATTTCATGGGCTATAGCGCACATTTTCTGGTTCCCAGGACGATTTCCAGCTACTGTAACCACCGATACTTGGTTTGAGAGGTGTCGCAAAAACTCGTTTTTTGCATGTTTTCTACCTCCATTTCAGTGGGCTATAGCTCACAGTTTTCATGTTTTTGCCCATTTCATGTGCTATATCGCACATTTTCTGGTTCCCTGGAAAATTTCCAGCTACCGTAAACACCAATACTTGGTTTGAGAGGCGTCGCAAAAACTAGTGTTTCTCATGTTTTCAACCTCTATTTCCATGGGCAAGCTCACAGCTTTCATGTTTTTTGCCCATTTAACGGGCTATAGCGCACATTTTCTGGTTCCCGGGACAATTTCCAGCTACCGTAAGAACCGATACTTGGTTTGAGAGGCGTTGCAAGAACTCGTGTTTTTCATGTTTTCTGCCTCCATTTCCATGGGTTATAGCTCATAGTTTTCATGTTTTCTGCCCATTTCATGGCCTATAGCGAACAATTTCCAGTTTTTGGGACAATTTCCAGCTACCATAAACACCGATACTTGGCTTGAGAGGCGTCGCAAAAACTCGTGTTTTTCATATTTTCAGCCTCCATTTCCATGGGCCAGAGCTGATAGTTTCATGTTTTTTGCCCATTTCATGGGCCATAGCGCACATTTTCTGGTTCCCAAGACTATTTCCAGCTACCATAACCGCCGATACTTGGTTTGAGAGGCGTCGCAAAAACTCGTTTTTTCATGGTTTCTTCCTCACTTTCCGTGGGCTGTAGCTCATAGTTTTCATGTTTTTTCCCATTTCATGGGCTATAGCACACATTTTCCGGTTCTCGGGACAATTTCTAGCTACCGTAACCACTGATACATGGTTTGAGAGGCGTCGAAAAAACTCGTGTTTTTCATGTTTTCAGCCTTCATTTCCGAGGGCTAGAGCTAAAAGTTTTCATGTTTTTCCCCATTTTTGGCTCCTATGACGATTTCCAGCTACCGTAACCGCCGATACCTGGTTTGAGATGCGTCGCAAAAATTCATGTTTTTCATGGTTTATGTCTCCATTTACGTGGGCTATAGCTAACAATTTTCATGTTTTTGCCCATTTAATGGGGCTATATCGCACATTTTACGGTTCTCCAGACAATTTCCAGCTACCATAATAACCGATATTTTTTGACAGGCATCGTAAAAACTCGTGATTTTCATGTTTTCTGCCTCCATTTTCCGGTTTCTCGGACAATTTCTAGCTACCGTAACCACCGATACTTGGTTTCAGAGGCGACGCAAAAACTCGTGTTTTTCATGTTTTCAGCCTCCATTTCGGTGGGCTAAAGCTGACAGTTTTCCCCATTTCATGGGCTATAGCGCACATTTTCTGGTTCCAAGGACGATTTCCAGCTACTGTAACCACCGATACTTGGTTTGAGAGGTGTCGCAAAAACTCGTTTTTTGCATGTTTTCTACCTCCATTTCAGTGGGCTATAGCTCACAGTTTTCATGTTTTTGCCCATTTCATGTGCTATATCGCACATTTTCTGGTTCCCTGGAAAATTTCCAGCTACCGTAAACACCAATACTTGGTTTGAGAGGCGTCGCAAAAACTAGTGTTTCTCATGTTTTCAACCTCTATTTCCATGGGCAAGCTCACAGCTTTCATGTTTTTTGCCCATTTAACGGGCTATAGCGCACATTTTCTGGTTCCCGGGACAATTTCCAGCTACCGTAAGAACCGATACTTGGTTTGAGAGGCGTTGCAAGAACTCGTGTTTTTCATGTTTTCTGCCCCCATTTCCATGGGTTATAGCTCATAGTTTTCATGTTTTCTGCCCATTTCATGGCCTATAGCGAACAATTTCCAGTTTTTGGGACAATTTCCAGCTACCATAAACACCGATACTTGGTTTGAGAGGCGTCGCAAAAACTCGTGTTTTTCATATTTTCAGCCTCCATTTCCATGGGCTAGAGCTGATAGTTTCATGTTTTTTGCCCATTTCATGGGCTATAGCGCACATTTTCTGGTTCCCAAGACTATTTCCAGCTACCATAACCGCCGATACTTGGTTTGAGAGGCGTCGCAAAAACTCGTTTTTTCATGGTTTCTTCCTCACTTTCCGTGGGCTGTAGCTCATAGTTTTCATGTTTTTTCCCATTTCATGGGCTATAGCACACATTTTCCGGTTCTCGGGACAATTTCTAGCTACCGTAACCACCGATACATGGTTTGAGAGGCGTCGCAAAAACTCGTGTTTTTCATGTTTTCAGCCTTCATTTCCGAGGGCTAGAGCTGAAAGTTTTCATGTTTTTCCCCATTTTTGGCTCCTATGACGATTTCCAGCTACCGTAACCGCCGATACCTGGTTTGAGATGCGTCGCAAAAATTCATGTTTTTCATGGTTTATGTCTCCATTTACGTGGGCTATAGCTAACAATTTTCATGTTTTTGCCCATTTAATGGGGCTATATCGCACATTTTACGGTTCTCCAGACAATTTCCAGCTACCATAAGAACCGATATTTTTTTGACAGGCATCGTGAAAACTCGTGATTTTCATGTTTTCTGCCTCCATTTTCCGGTTTCTCGGACAATTTCTAGCTACCGTAACCACCGATACTTGGTTTCAGAGGCGACGCAAAAACTCGTGTTTTTCATGTTTTCAGCCTCCATTTCGGTGGGCTAAAGCTGACAGTTTTCCCCATTTCATGGGCTATAGCGCACATTTTCTGGTTCCCAGGACGATTTCCAGCTACTGTAACCACCGATACTTGGTTTGAGAGGTGTCGCAAAAACTCGTTTTTTGCATGTTTTCTACCTCCATTTCAGTGGGCTATAGCTCACAGTTTTCATGTTTTTGCCCATTTCATGTGCTATATCGCACATTTTCTGGTTCCCTGGAAAATTTCCAGCTACCGTAAACACCAATACTTGGTTTGAGAGGCGTCGCAAAAACTAGTGTTTCTCATGTTTTCAACCTCTATTTCCATGGGCAAGCTCACAGCTTTCATGTTTTTTGCCCATTTAACGGGCTATAGCGCACATTTTCTGGTTCCCGGGACAATTTCTAGCTACCGTAAGAACCGATACTTGGTTTGAGAGGCGTTGCAAGAACTCGTGTTTTTCATGTTTTCTGCCTCCATTTCCATGGGTTATAGCTCATAGTTTTCATGTTTTCTGCCTCCATTTCCATGGGTTATAGCTCATAGTTTTCATGTTTTCTGCCCATTTCATGGCCTATAGCGAACAATTTCCAGTTTTTGGGACAATTTCCAGCTACCATAAACACCGATACTTGGCTTGAGAGGCGTCGCAAAAACTCGTGTTTTTCATATTTTCAGCCTCCATTTCCATGGGCCAGAGCTGATAGTTTCATGTTTTTTGCCCATTTCATGGGCCATAGCGCACATTTTCTGGTTCCCAAGACTATTTCCAGCTACCATAACCGCCGATACTTGGTTTGAGAGGCGTCGCAAAAACTCGTTTTTTCATGGTTTCTTCCTCACTTTCCGTGGGCTGTAGCTCATAGTTTTCATGTTTTTTCCCATTTCATGGGCTATAGCACACATTTTCCGGTTCTCGGGACAATTTCTAGCTACCGTAACCACTGATACATGGTTTGAGAGGCGTCGAAAAAACTCGTGTTTTTCATGTTTTCAGCCTTCATTTCCGAGGGCTAGAGCTAAAAGTTTTCATGTTTTTCCCCATTTTTGGCTCCTATGACGATTTCCAGCTACCGTAACCGCCGATACCTGGTTTGAGATGCGTCGCAAAAATTCATGTTTTTCATGGTTTATGTCTCCATTTACGTGGGCTATAGCTAACAATTTTCATGTTTTTGCCCATTTAATGGGGCTATATCGCACATTTTACGGTTCTCCAGACAATTTCCAGCTACCATAATAACCGATATTTTTTGACAGGCATCGTAAAAACTCGTGATTTTCATGTTTTCTGCCTCCATTTTCCGGTTTCTCGGACAATTTCTAGCTACCGTAACCACCGATACTTGGTTTCAGAGGCGACGCAAAAACTCGTGTTTTTCATGTTTTCAGCCTCCATTTCGGTGGGCTAAAGCTGACAGTTTTCCCCATTTCATGGGCTATAGCGCACATTTTCTGGTTCCCAGGACGATTTCCAGCTACTGTAACCACCGATACTTGGTTTGAGAGGTGTCGCAAAAACTCGTTTTTTGCATGTTTTCTACCTCCATTTCAGTGGGCTATAGCTCACAGTTTTCATGTTTTTGCCCATTTCATGTGCTATATCGCACATTTTCTGGTTCCCTGGAAAATTTCCAGCTACCGTAAACACCAATACTTGGTTTGAGAGGCATCGCAAAAACTAGTGTTTCTCATGTTTTCAACCTCTATTTCCATGGGCAAGCTCACAGCTTTCATGTTTTTTGCCCATTTAACGGGCTATAGCGCACATTTTCTGGTTCCCGGGACAATTTCCAGCTACCGTAAGAACCGATACTTGGTTTGAGAGGCGTTGCAAGAACTCGTGTTTTTCATGTTTTCTGCCCCCATTTCCATGGGTTATAGCTCATAGTTTTCATGTTTTCTGCCCATTTCATGGCCTATAGCGAACAATTTCCAGTTTTTGGGACAATTTCCAGCTACCATAAACACCGATACTTGGTTTGAGAGGCGTCGCAAAAACTCGTGTTTTTCATATTTTCAGCCTCCATTTCCATGGGCTAGAGCTGATAGTTTCATGTTTTTTGCCCATTTCATGGGCTATAGCGCACATTTTCTGGTTCCCAAGACTATTTCCAGCTACCATAACCGCCGATACTTGGTTTGAGAGGCGTCGCAAAAACTCGTTTTTTCATGGTTTCTTCCTCACTTTCCGTGGGCTGTAGCTCATAGTTTTCATGTTTTTTCCCATTTCATGGGCTATAGCACACATTTTCCGGTTCTCGGGACAATTTCTAGCTACCGTAACCACCAATACATGGTTTGAGAGGCGTCGCAAAAACTCGTGTTTTTCATGTTTTCAGCCTTCATTTCCGAGGGCTAGAGCTGAAAGTTTTCATGTTTTTCCCCATTTTTGGCTCCTATGACGATTTCCAGCTACCGTAACCGCCGATACCTGGTTTGAGATGCGTCGCAAAAATTCATGTTTTTCATGGTTTATGTCTCCATTTACGTGGGCTATAGCTAACAATTTTCATGTTTTTGCCCATTTAATGGGGCTATATCGCACATTTTCCGGTTCTCCAGACAATTTCCAGCTACCATAAGAACCGATATTTTTTTGACAGGCATCGTAAAAACTCGTGATTTTCATGTTTTCTGCCTCCATTTTCCGGTTTCTCGGACAATTTCTAGCTACCGTAACCACCGATACTTGGTTTCAGAGGCGACGCAAAAACTCGTGTTTTTCATGTTTTCAGCCTCCATTTCGGTGGGCTAAAGCTGACAGTTTTCCCCATTTCATGGGCTATAGCGCACATTTTCTGGTTCCCAGGACGATTTCCAGCTACTGTAACCACCGATACTTGGTTTGAGAGGTGTCGCAAAAACTCGTTTTTTGCATGTTTTCTACCTCCATTTCAGTGGGCTATAGCTCACAGTTTTCATGTTTTTGCCCATTTCATGTGCTATATCGCACATTTTCTGGTTCCCTGGAAAATTTCCAGCTACCGTAAACACCAATACTTGGTTTGAGAGGCGTCGCAAAAACTAGTGTTTCTCATGTTTTCAACCTCTATTTCCATGGGCAAGCTCACAGCTTTCATGTTTTTTGCCCATTTAACGGGCTATAGCGCACATTTTCTGGTTCCCGGGACAATTTCCAGCTACCGTAAGAACCGATACTTGGTTTGAGAGGCGTTGCAAGAACTCGTGTTTTTCATGTTTTCTGCCTCCATTTCCATGGGTTATAGCTCATAGTTTTCATGTTTTCTGCCCATTTCATGGCCTATAGCGAACAATTTCTAGTTTTTGGGACAATTTCCAGCTACCATAAACACCGATACTTGGTTTGAGAGGCGTCGCAAAAACTCGTGTTTTTCATATTTTCAGCCTCCATTTCCATGGGCTAGAGCTGATAGTTTCATGTTTTTTGCCCATTTCATGGGCTATAGCGCACATTTTCTGGTTCCCAAGACTATTTCCAGCTACCATAACCGCCGATACTTGGTTTGAGAGGCGTCGCAAAAACTCGTTTTTTCATGGTTTCTTCCTCACTTTCCGTGGGCTGTAGCTCATAGTTTTCATGTTTTTTCCCATTTCATGGGCTATAGCACACATTTTCCGGTTCTCGGGACAATTTCTAGCTACCGTAACCACCAATACATGGTTTGAGAGGCGTCGCAAAAACTCGTGTTTTTCATGTTTTCAGCCTTCATTTCCGAGGGCTAGAGCTGAAAGTTTTCATGTTTTTCCCCATTTTTGGCTCCTATGACGATTTCCAGCTACCGTAACCGCCGATACCTGGTTTGAGATGCATCGCAAAAATTCATGTTTTTCATGGTTTATGTCTCCATTTACGTGGGCTATAGCTAACAATTTTCATGTTTTTGCCCATTTAATGGGGCTATATCGCACATTTTCCGGTTCTCCAGACAATTTCCAGCTACCATAAGAACCGATATTTTTTTGACAGGCATCGTAAAAACTCGTGATTTTCATGTTTTCTGCCTCCATTTTCCGGTTTCTCGGACAATTTCTAGCTACCGTAACCACCGATACTTGGTTTCAGAGGCGACGCAAAAACTCGTGTTTTTCATGTTTTCAGCCTCCATTTCGGTGGGCTAAAGCTGACAGTTTTCCCCATTTCATGGGCTATAGCGCACATTTTCTGGTTCCTAGGACGATTTCCAGCTACTGTAACCACCGATACTTGGTTTGAGAGGTGTCACAAAAACTCGTTTTTTGCATGTTTTCTACCTCCATTTCAGTGGGCTATAGCTCACAGTTTTCATGTTTTTGCCCATTTCATGTGCTATATCGCACATTTTCTGGTTCCCTGGACAATTTCCAGCTACCGTAAACACCGATACTTGGTTTGAGAGGCATCGCAAAAACTCGTGTTTTTCATGTTTTCAACCTCTATTTCCATGGGCTAGCTCACAGTTTTCATGTTTTTTGCCCATTTCATGGGCTATAGCGCACATTTTCCGGTTCCCGGGACAATTTCCAGCTACCGTAAGAACCGATACTTGGTTTGAGAGGCGTTGCAAGAACTCGTGTTTTTCATGTTTTCTGCCTCCATTTCCATGGGTTATAGCTCATAGTTTTCATGTTTTCTGCCCATTTCATGGGCTATAGCGAACAATTTCCAGTTTTTGGGACAATTTCCAGCTATCGTAAACACCGATACTTGGTTTGAGAGGCGTCGCAAAAACTCGTGTTTTTCATATTTTCAGCCTCCATTTCCATGGGCTAGAGCTGATAGTTTCATGTTTTTTGCCCATTTCATGGGCTATAGCGCACATTTTCTGGTTCCCAAGACTATTTCCAGCTACCATAACCGCCGATACTTGGTTTGAGAGGCGTCACAAAAACTTGTTTTTTCATGGTTTCTTCCTCACTTTCCGTGGGCTATAGCTCATAGTTTTCATGTTTTTGCCCATTTCATGGGCTATAGCGCAGATTTTCCGGTTCCCGGGACAATTTCTAGCTACCGTAACCACCGATACATGGTTTGAGAGGCGTCGCAAAAACTCGTGTTTTTCATGTTTTCAGCCTTCATTTCCGTGGGCTAGAGCTGAAAGTTTTCATGTTTTTCCCCATTTTTTGGCTCCTAGGATGATTTCCAGCTACCGTAACCGCCGATGCGTCGCAAAAATTCATGTTTTTCATGGTTTCTGTCTCCATTTACGTGGGCTATAGCTAACAATTTTCATGTTTTTTGCCCATTTAATGGGGCTATATCGCACATTTTTCGGTTCTCCAGAAAATTGCCAGCTACCGTAAGAACCGATATTTTTTTGACAGGCGTCGTAAAACCTCGTGATTTTCATGTTTTCTGGCTCCATTTTCTGGTTTCTCGGACAATTTCTAGCTACCGTAACCACCGATACTTGGTTTGAGAGCCATCACAAAACTCGTGTTTTTCATGTTTTCAGCCTCCATTTCGGTGGGCTAAAGCTGACAGTTTTCCCCATTTCATGGGCTATAGTCCACATTTTCTGGTTCCCAGGACGATTTCCAGCTACTGTAACCACCGATACCTGGTTTGAGAGGTGTCACAAAAACTCGTTTTTTGCATGTTTTCTACCTCCATTTGACTGGGCTATAGCTCACAGTTTTCATGTTTGTGCCCATTTCATGTGCTATATCGCACATTTTCTGGTTCCCTCAACAATTTCCAGCTACCGTAAACACCGATACTTGGTTTGAGAGGCGTCGCAAAAACTCGTGTTTTTCATGGTTTCAACCTCTATTTCCATGGGCTAGCTCACAGCTTTCATGTTTTTTGCCCGTTTCATGGGCTATAGCGCACATTTTCCGGTTCCCGGGACAATGTCCAGCTACCGTAACCACCGATACTTGGTTCGAGAGGCGTTGCAAGAACTCGTGTTTTTCATGTTTTCTGCCTCCATTTCCATGGGTTATAGCTCATAGTTTTCATGTTTTCTGCCCATTTCATGGGCAATAGCGAACAATTTCCGGTTTTTGGCACAATTTCCAGCTACTGTAAACACCGATACTTGGTTTGAGAGGCGTCGCAAAAACTCGATGTTTTTCATATTTTCAGCCTCCATTTCCATGGGCTAGAGCTGATAGTTTCATGTTTTTTGCCCATTTCATGGGCTATTTCCCAAGACTATTTCCAGCTACCATAACCGCCGATACTTGGTTTGAGAGGCGTCGCAAAAACTTGTTTTTTCATGGTTTCTTCCTCACTTTCCGTGGGCTATAGCTCATAGTTTTCATGTTTTTGCCCATTTCATGGGCTATAGCGCAGATTTTCCGGTTCCTGGGACAATTTCTAGCTACCGTAACCACCGATACATGGTTTGAGAGGCGTCGCAAAAACTCATGTTTTTCATGTTTTCAGCCTTCATTTCCGTGGGCTAGAGCTGAAAGTTTTCATGTTTTTCCCCATTTTTGGCTCCTAGGACGTTTTCCAGCTACCGTAACCGCCGATACCTGGTTTGAGAGGCATCGCAAAAATTCATGTTTTTCATGGTTTCTCTCTCCATTTACGTGGGCTATAGCTAACAATTTTCAAGTTTTTTGCCCATTTAATGGGGCTATATCGCACACTTTTCGGTTCTCCAGAAAATTACCAGCTACCATAAGAATCGATATTTTTTTGACAGGCGTCGTAAAACCTCGTGATTTTCATGTTTTCTGCGTCCACTTTCCGGTTTCTCGGAAAATTTCTAGCTACCGTAGCCACAGATACATGGTTTGAGAGGCGTCGCAAAAACTCGTGTTTTTCATGTTTTCAGCCTTCATTTCCGTGGGCTAGAGCTGAAAGTTTTCATGTTTTTCCCCATTTTTTGGCTCCTAGGATGATTTCCAGCTACCGTAACCGCCGATGCGTCGCAAAAATTCATGTTTTTCATGGTTTCTGTCTCCATTTACGTGGGCTATAGCTAACAATTTTCATGTTTTTTGCCCATTTAATGGGGCTATATCGCACATTTTTCGGTTCTCCAGAAAATTGCCAGCTACCGTAAGAACCGATATTTTTTTGACAGGCGTCGTAAAACCTCGTGATTTTCATGTTTTCTGGCTCCATTTTCCGGTTTCTCGGACAATTTCTAGCTACCGTAACCACCGATACTTGGTTTGAGAGCCATCACAAAACTCGTGTTTTTCATGTTTTCAGCCTCCATTTCGGTGGGCTAAAGCTGACAGTTTTCCCCATTTCATGGGCTATAGTGCACATTTTCTGGTTCCCAGGACGATTTCCAGCTACTGTAACCACCGATACCTGGTTTGAGAGGTGTCGCAAAAACTCGTTTTTTGCATGTTTTCTACCTCCATTTGACTGGGCTATAGCTCACAGTTTTCATGTTTTTGCCCATTTCATGTGCTATATCGCACATTTTCTGGTTCCCTCGACAATTTCCAGCTACCGTAAACACCGATACTTGGTTTGAGAGGCGTCGCAAAAACTCGTGTTTTTCATGGTTTCAACCTCTATTTCCATGGGCTAGCTCACAGCTTTCATGTTTTTTGCCCGTTTCATGGGCTATAGCGCACATTTTCCGGTTCCCGGGACAATTTCCAGCTACCGTAACCACCGATACTTGGTTCAAGATGCGTTGCAAGAACTCGTGTTTTTCATGTTTTCTGCCTCCATTTCCATGGGTTATAGCTCATAGTTTTCATGTTTTCTGCCCATTTCATGGGCTATAGCGAAAAATTTCCGGTTTTTGGCACAATTTCCAGCTACCGTAAACACCGATACTTGGTTTGAGAGGCGTCGCAAAAACTCGATGTTTTTCATATTTTCAGCCTCCATTTCCATGGGCTAGAGCTGATAGTTTCATGTTTATTGCCCATTTCATGGGCTATTTCCCAAGACTATTTCCAGCTACCATAACCGCCGATACTTGGTTTGAGAGGCGTCGCAAAAACTCGTTTTTTCATGGTCTCTTCCTCACTTTCCGTGGGCTATAGCTCATAGTTTTCATGTTTTTGCCCATTTCATGGGCTATAGCGCAGTTTTTCCGGTTCCCGGGACAATTTCTAGCTACCGTAACCACCGATACATGGTTTGAGAGGCGTCGCAAAAACTCGTGTTTTTCATGTTTTCAGCCTTCATTTCCGTGGGCTAGAGCTAAAAGTTTTCATGTTTTTCCCCATTTTTTGGCTCCTAGGACGATTTCCAGCTACCGTAACCGCCGATACCTGGTTTGAGAGGCGTCGCAAAAATTCATGTTTTTCATGGTTTCTCTCTCCATTTACGTGGGCTATAGCTAACAATTTTCATGTTTTTTGCCCATTTAATGGGGCTATATCGCACATTTTTCGGTTCTCCAGAAAATTGCCAGCTACCATAAGAATCGATATTTTTTTGACAGGCGTCGTAAAATCTCGTGATTTTCATGTTTTCTGCCTCCACTTTCCGGTTTTTCGGAAAATTTCTAGCTACCGTAGCCACCGATACTTGGTTTGAGAGGCATCGCAAAACTCAAGTTTTTCATGTTTTCAACCTCCATTTCGGTGGGCTAAAGCTGACAGTTTTCCCCATTTCATGGGCTATAGCGCATATTTTCTGGTTGCCAGGACGATTTCCAGCTACTGTAACGACCGATACCTGGTTTGAGAGGTGTCGCAAAAACTCGTTTTTTGCATGTTTTCTACCTCCATTTGAGTGGGCTATAGGTCACAGTTTTCATGTTTTTGCCCATTTCATGTGCTATATCGCACATTTTCTTGTTCCCTCGACAATTTCGAGCTACCGTAAACACCGATACTTGGTTTGAGAGGCGTCGCAAAAACTCGTGTTTTTCATGTTTTCAGCCTCTATTTCCATGGGCTAGCTCACAGCTTTCATGTGTTTTGCCCGTTTCATGGGCTATAGCGCACATTTTCCGGTTCCCGGGACAATTTCCAGCTACCGTAACCACCGATACTTGGTTCGAGGGGCGTTGCAAGAACTCGTGTTTTTCATGTTTTCTGCCTCCATTTCCATGGGTTATAGCTCATAGTTTTCATGTTTTCTGCCCATTTCATGGGCTATAGCGAACAATTTCCGGTTTTTGGGACAATTTCCAGCTAGCGTAAACACCGATACTTGGTTTGAGAGGCGTCGCAAAAACTCGTTTTTTTCATATTTTCAGCCTCCATTTCCATGGGCTAGAGCTGATAGTTTCATGTTTTTTGCCCATTTCATGGGCTATAGTGCACATTTTCTGGTTCCCAAGACTATTTCCAGCTACCATAACCGCCGATACTTGGTTCGAGAAGCGTCGCAAAAACTCGTTTTTTCATGGTTTCTTCCTCACTTTCCGTGGGCTATAGCTCATAGTTTTCATGTTTTTGCCCATTTCATGGGCTATAGCGCACATTTTCCGGTTCCCGGGACAATTTCTAGCTACCTTAAGCAGTGATACATGGTTTGAGAGGTGTCGCAAAAACTCGTGTTTTCATGTTTTCAGCCTTCATTTCCGAGGGCTAGAGCTGAAAGTTTTCATGTTTTTCCCCATTTTTGGCTCCTAGGACGATTTCCAGCTACCGAAACCGCCGATACCTGGTTTGAGATGCGTCGCAAAAATTCATGTTTTTCATGGTTTCTGTCTCCATTTACGTGGGCTATAGCTAACAATTTTCATGTTTTTTGCCCATCTAATGGGGCTATATCGAAAATTTTCCGGTTCTCCAGACAATTTCCAGCTACCATAAGAACCGATATTTTTTTGAGAGGCGTCGTAAAAACTCGTGATTTTCATGTTTTCTGCCTCCATTTTCCGGTTTCTCGGACAATTTCTAGCTACCGTAACCACCGATACTTGGTTTCAGAGGCGACGCAAAAACTCGTGTTTTTCATGTTTTCAGCCTCCATTTCGGTGGGCTAAAGCTGACAGTTTTCCCCATTTCATGGGCTATAGTGCACATTTTCTGGTTCCCAGGCCGATTTCCAGCTACTGTAACCACTGATAATTGGTTTGAGAGGTGTCGCAAAAACTCGTTTTTTGCATGTTTTCTACCTCCATTTCAGTGGGCTATAGCTCACAGTTTTCATGTTTCTGCCCATTTCATGTGCTATATCGCACATTTTCTGGTTCCCTGGACAATTTCCAGCTACCGTAAACACCGATACTTGGTTTGAGAGGCGTCGCAAAAACTAGTGTTTTTCATGTTTTCAACCTCTATTTCCATGGGCTAGCTCACAGCTTTCATGTTTTTTGCCCATTTAATGGGCTATAGCGCACATTTTCCGGTTCCCGGGACAATTTCCAGCTACCGTAAGAACCGATACTTGGTTTGAGAGGCGTTGCAAGAACTCGTGTTTTTCATGTTTTCTGCCTCCATTTCCATGGGTTATAGCTCATAGTTTTCATGTTTTCTGCCCATTTCATGGGCTATAGCGAACAATTTCCAGTTTTTGGGACAATTTCCAGCTACCATAAACACCGATACTTGGTTTGAGAGGCGTCGCAAAAACTCGCGTTTTTCATATTTTCAGCCTCCATTTCCATGGGCTAGAGCTGATAGTTTCATGTTATTTGCCCATTTCATGGGCTATAGCGCACATTTTCTGGTTCCCAAGACTATTTCCAGCTACCATAACCGCCGATACTTGGTTTGAGAGGCGTCGCAAAAACTCATTTTTTTCATGGTTTCTTTCTCACTTTCTGTGGGCTATAGCTCATAGTTTTCATGTTTTTGCCCATTTCATGGGCTATAGCGCACATTTTCCGATTCCCGAGACAATTTCTAGCTACTGTAACCACCGATACATGGTTTGAGAGGCGTCGCAAAAACTCGTGTTTTTCATGTTTTCACCCTTCATTTCCGAGGGCTAGAGCTGAAAGTTTTCATGTTTTTCCCCATTTTTGGCTCCTAGGACGATTTCCACCTACCGTAACCACCGATACCTGGTTTGAGATGCGTCGCAAAAATTCATGTTTTTCATGGTTTCTGTCTCCATTTACGTGGGCTATAGCTAACAATTTTCATGTTTTTTGCCCATTTAATGGGGCTATATCGCAAATTTTCCGGTTCTCCAGACAATTTCCAGCTACCATAAGAACCGATATTTTTTTGACAGGCGTCGTAAAAACTCGTGATTTTCATGTTTTCTGCCTCCATTTTCTGGTTTCTCGGACAATTTCTAGCTATCGTTACCACCGATACTTGGTTTCAGAGGCGACGCAAAAACTCGTGTTTTTCATGTTTTCAGTCTACATTTCGGTGGGCGAAAGCTGACAGTTTTACCCATTTCATGGGCTATAGCGCACATTTTCTGGTTCCCAGGACGATTTCCAGCTACTGTAACCATCGATACTTGGTTTGAGAGGTGTCGCAAAAACTCGTTTTTTGCATGTTTTCTACCTCCATTTCAGTGGGCTATAGCTCACAGTTTTCAT
Organism: Lolium perenne; assembly: GCF_019359855.2. NCBI lineage: Eukaryota > Viridiplantae > Streptophyta > Magnoliopsida > Poales > Poaceae > Lolium > Lolium perenne. The sequence goes on from NC_067246.2 coordinate 352,778,425, forward strand.
GTTTTTGCCCATTTCATGTGCTATAGCGCACATTTTCCGGTTCCCGGGACAATTTCCAGCTACCGTAAGAACCGATACTTGGATTGAGAGGCGTTGCAAGAACTCGTGTTTTTCATGTTTTCTGCCTCCATTTCCATGGGTTATAGCTCATAGTTTTCATGTTTTCTGCCCACTTCATGGGCAATAGCGAACAATTTCCAGTTTTTGGGACAATTTCCACGTACCGTAAACACCGATACTTGGTTTGAAAGGCGTCGCAAAAACTCGTGTTTTTCATATTTTCAGCCTCCATTTCCATGGGCTAGAGCTGATAGTTTCATGTTTTTTGCCCATTTCATGGGCTATTTCCCAAGACTATTTCCAGCTACCATAACCGTCGATACTTGGTTTGAGAGGCGTCGCAAAAACTCGTTTTTTTCATGGTTTCTTCCCCACTTTCCGTGGGCTATAGCTCATAGTTTTCATGTTTTTGCCCATTTCATGGGCTATAGCGCACATTTTCTGGTTCCCGGGACAATTTCTAGCTACCGTAACCACCGATACATGGTTTGAGAGGCGTCGCAAAAACTCGTGTTTTTCATGTTTTCAGCCTTCATTTCCGAGAGCTAGAGCTGAAAGTTTTCATGTTTTTCCCCACTTTTTGGCTCCTAGGACGATTTCCAGCTACCGTAACCGCCGATACCTTGTTTGAGATGCGTCGCAAAAATTCATGTTTTTCATGGTTTCTGTCTCCATTTACGTGGGCTATAGCTAACAATTTTCATGTTTTTTGCCCATTTGATGGGGCTATATCGCACATTTTCCAGTTCTCCAGACAATTTCCAGCTTCCATAAGAACCGATATTTTTTGACAGACGTTGTAAAAACTCGTGATTTTCATGTTTTCTGCCTCCATTTTCTGGTTTCTCGGACAATTTCTAGCTATCGTTACCACCGATACTTGGTTTCAGAGGCGACGCAAAAACTCGTGTTTTTCATGTTTTCAGTCTACATTTCGGTGGGCGAAAGCTGACAGTTTTACCCATTTCATGGGCTATAGCGCACATTTTCTGGTTCCCAGGACGATTTCCAGCTACTGTAACCATCGATACTTGGTTTGAGAGGTGTCGCAAAAACTCGTTTTTTGCATGTTTTCTACCTCCATTTCAGTGGGCTATAGCTCACAGTTTTCATGTTTTTGCCCATTTCATGTGCTATAGCGCACATTTTCCGGTTCCCGGGACAATTTCCAGCTACCGTAAGAACCGATACTTGGATTGAGAGGCGTTGCAAGAACTCGTGTTTTTCATGTTTTCTGCCTCCATTTCCATGGGTTATAGCTCATAGTTTTCATGTTTTCTGCCCACTTCATGGGCAATAGCGAACAATTTCCAGTTTTTGGGACAATTTCCACGTACCGTAAACACCGATACTTGGTTTGAAAGGCGTCGCAAAAACTCGTGTTTTTCATATTTTCAGCCTCCATTTCCATGGGCTAGAGCTGATAGTTTCATGTTTTTTGCCCATTTCATGGGCTATTTCCCAAGACTATTTCCAGCTACCATAACCGTCGATACTTGGTTTGAGAGGCGTCGCAAAAACTCGTTTTTTTCATGGTTTCTTCCCCACTTTCCGTGGGCTATAGCTCATAGTTTTCATGTTTTTGCCCATTTCATGGGCTATAGCGCACATTTTCTGGTTCCCGGGACAATTTCTAGCTACCGTAACCACCGATACATGGTTTGAGAGGCGTCGCAAAAACTCGTGTTTTTCATGTTTTCAGCCTTCATTTCCGAGAGCTAGAGCTGAAAGTTTTCATGTTTTTCCCCACTTTTTGGCTCCTAGGACGATTTCCAGCTACCGTAACCGCCGATACCTTGTTTGAGATGCGTCGCAAAAATTCATGTTTTTCATGGTTTCTGTCTCCATTTACGTGGGCTATAGCTAACAATTTTCATGTTTTTTGCCCATTTGATGGGGCTATATCGCACATTTTCCAGTTCTCCAGACAATTTCCAGCTTCCATAAGAACCGATATTTTTTGACAGACGTTGTAAAAACTCGTGATTTTCATGTTTTCTGCCTCCATTTTCCGGTTTCTCGGACAATTTCTAGCTATCGTAACCACCGATACTTGCTTTCAGATGCGATGCAAAAACTCGTGTTTTTCATGTTTTCAGCCTCCATTTCGGTGGGCTAAAGCTGACAGTTTTCCCCATTTCATGGGCTATAGCGCACATTTTCTGATTCCCAGGACGATTTCCAGCTACTGTAACCACCGATACTTGGTTTGAGAGGTGTCGCAAAAACTCGTTTTTGCATGTTTTCTACCTCCATTTCAGTGGGCTATAGCTCACAGTTTTCATGTTTTTTCCCATTTCATGTGCTATATCACACATTTTCTGGTTCCCTCGACAATTTCCAGCTACCGTAAACACCGATACTTGGTTTGAGAGGCGACGCAAAAACTCGTGTTTTTCTTGTTTTCAGCCTCCATTTCGGTGGGCTAAAGCTGACAGTTTTCCCCATTTCATGGGCTATAGCGCACATTTTCTGGTTCCCAGGACGATTTCCAGCTACTGTAACCACCGATACTTTGTTTGAGAGGTGTCGCAAAAACTCTTTTTTGCATGTTTTCTACCTCCATTTCAGTGGGCTATAGCTCACAGTTTTCATGTTTTTGCCCATTTCATGTGCAATATCGCACATTTTCTGGTTCCCTGGACAATTTCCAGCTACCATAAACACCGATACTTGGTTTGAGAGGCGTCGCAAAAACTCGCATTTTTCATGTTTTCAACCTCTATTTCCATGGGCTAGCTCACAGCTTTCATGTTTTTTTGCCCATTTCATGGGCTATAGCGAACAATTTCTGGTTCCCGGGACGATTTCCAGCTACCGTAACCACCGATACATGGTTTGAGAGGCGTCGCAAAAACTCTTGTTTTTCATATTTTCAGCCTCCATTTCCATGGGCTAGAGCTGATAGTTTCATGTTTTTTGCCCATTTTATGGGCTATAGCGCACATTTTCTGGTTCCCAAGACTATTTCCAGCTACCATAACCGCTGATACTTGGTTTGAGAGGCGTCGCAAAAACTCGTTTTTTCATGGTTTCTTCCTCACTTTCTGTGGGCTATAGCTCATAGTTTTCATGTTTTTGCCCATTCCATGGGCTATAGCGCACATTTTCCGGTTCCGGGACAATTTCTAGCTACTGTAACCACCGATACATGGTTTGAGAGGCGTCGCAAAAACTCGTGTTTTTCATGTTTTCAGCCTTCATTTCCGTGGGCTAGAGCTGAAAGTTTTCATGTTTTTCCCCATTTTTTGGCTCCTAGGAAGATTTCCAGCTACCGTAACCGTCGATACCTGGTTTGAGATGCGTCGCAAAAATTCATGTTTTTCATGGTTTCTGTCTCCATTTACGTGGGCTATAGCTAACAATTTTCATGTTTTTTCCCATTTAATGGGGCTATATCGCACATTTTCCGGTTCTCCAGACAATTTCCAGCTACTGTAAGAACCGATATTTTTTTGACAGGCGTCGTAAAAACTCGTGATTTTCATGTTTTCTGCCTCCATTTTCCGGTTTCTCGGACAATTTCTAGCTACCGTAACCACCCATACTTGGTTTCAGAGGCGACGCAAAAACTCGTGTTTTTCATGTTTTCAGCCACCATTTCGGTGGGCTAAAGCTGACAGTTTTCCCCATTTCATGGGCTATAGTGCACATTTTCTGGTTCCCAGGACGATTTCCAGCTACTGTAACCACCGATACTTGGTTTGAGAGGTGTCGCAAAAACTCGTTTTTTGCATGTTTTCTACCTCCATTTCAGTGGGCTATAGCTCACAGTCATGTTTTTGCCCATTTCGTGTGCTATATTGCACATTTTCTGGTTCCCTGGACAATTTCCAGCTACCGTAAACACCGATACTTGGTTTGAGAGGCATCGCAAAAACTCGTGTTTTTCATGTTTTCAACCTCTATTTCCATGGGCTAGCTCACAGCTTTCATGGTTTTTGCCCATTTCATGGGCTATAGCGCACATTTTCCGGTTCCCGGGACAATTTCCGGCTACCGTAAGAACCGATAGTTGGTTTGAGAGGCATTGCAAGAACTCGTATTTTTCATGTTTTCTGCCTCCATTTCCATGGGTTATATCTCATAGTTTTCATGTTTTCTGCCCATTTCATGGGCAATAGCGAACAATTTTCAATTTTTGGGACAATTTCCAGCTACCGTAAACACCGATACTTGGTTTGAGAGGCGTCGCAAAAACTCGTGTTTTTCATATTTTCAGCCTCCATTTCCATGGGCTAGAGCTGATTGTTTCATTTTTTTGCCCATTTCATTGTCTATAGCGCACATTTTCTTGTTCCCAAGACTATTTCCAGCTACCATAACCGCCGATACTTGGTTTGAGAGGCGTCGCAAAAACTCATTTTTTTCATGGTTTCTTCCTCACTTTCCGTGGGCTATAGCTCATAGTTTTCATGTTTTTGCCCATTTCATGGGCTATAGCGCACATTTTCTGGTTCCCGGGACAATTTCTAGCTACCGTAACCACCGCTACATGGTTTGAGAGGCGTCGCAAAAACTCATGTTTTTCATGTTTTCAGCCTTCATTTCCGTGGGCTAGAGCTGAAAGTTTTGATGTTTTTCCCCATTTTTTTGCTCCTAGGACGATTTCCAGCTACCGTAACCACCGATACCTGGTTTGAGAGGCGTCGCAAAAATTCATGTTTTTCATGGTTTCTGTCTCCATTTACGTGGGCTATAGCTAATAATTTTCATGTTTTTTGCCCATTTAATGGGGCTATATCGCACATTTTCCGGTTCTCCAGACAATTTCCAACTACCGTAAGAACCGATAATTGTTTGTAATGCGTAGTAAAAACTCGTGATTTTCATGTTTTCTGCCTTCATTTTCCGGTTTCTCGGACAATTTCTAGCTACCGTAACCACCGATACTTGGTTTCAGAGGCGACGCAAAAACTCGTGTTTTTCATGTTTTCAGCCTCCATTTGGGTGGGCTAAAGCTGACAGTTTTCCCCATTTCATGGGCTATAGCGCACATTTTCTGGTTCCCAGGATGATTTCCAGCTACTGTAACCACCGATACTTTGTTTGAGAGGTGTCGCAAAAACTAGTTTTTTGCATGTTTTCTACCTCCATTTCAGTGGGCTATAGCTCACAGTTTTCATGTTTTTGCCCATTTCATGTGCTATATCGGACATTTTCTGGTTCCCTGGACAATTTCCAGCTACCATAAACACCGATACTTGGTTTGAGAGGCGTCGCAAAAACTCGCATTTTTCATGTTTTCAACCTCTATTTCCATGGGCTAGCTCACAGCTTTCATGTTTTTTTGCCCATTTCATGGGCTATAGCGAACAATTTCTGGTTCCCGGGACGATTTCCAGCTACCGTAACCACCGATACATGGTTTGAGAGGCGTCGCAAAAACTCTTGTTTTTCATATTTTCAGCCTCCATTTGCATGGGCTAGAGCTGATAGTTTCATGTTTTTTGCCCATTTTATGGGCTATAGCGCACATTTTCTGGTTCCCAAGACTATTTCCAGCTACCATAACCGCCGATACTTGGTTTGAGAGGCGTCGCAAAAACTCATTTTTTCATGGTTTCTTCCTCACTTTCTGTGGGCTATAGCTCATAGTTTTCATGTTTTTGCCCATTCCATGGGCTATAGCGCACATTTTCCGGTTCCCGGGACAATTTCTAGCTACTGTAACCACCGATACATGGTTTGAGAGGCGTCGCAAAAACTTGTGTTTTTCATGTTTTCAGCCTTCATTTCCGTGGGCTAGAGCTGAAAGTTTTCATGTTTTTCCCCATTTTTTGGCTCCTGGGACGATTTCCAGCTACCGTAACCGTCGATACCTGGTTTGAGATGCGTCGCAAAAATTCATGTTTTTCATGGTTTCTGTCTCCATTTACGTGGGCTATAGCTAACAATTTTCATGTTTTTTTCCCATTTAATGGGGCTATATCGCACATTTTCCAGTTCTCCAGACAATTTCCAGCTACCGTAAGAACCGATATTTTTTTGACAGGCGTCGTAAAAACTCGTGATTTTCATGTTTTCTGCCTCCATTTTCCGGTTTCTCGGACAATTTCTAGCTACCGTAACCACCGATACTTGGTTTCAGAGGCGACGCAAAAACTCGTGTTTTTCATGTTTTCTGCCTCCATTTCCATGGGTTATAGCTCATAGTTTTCATGTTTTCTGCCCATTTCATGGGCAATAGCGAACAATTTCCAGTTTTTGGGACAATTTCCACGTACCGTAAACACCGATACTTGGTTTGAAAGGCGTCGCAAAAACTCGTGTTTTTCATATTTTCAGCCTCCATTTCCATGGGCTAGAGCTGATAGTTTCATGTTTTTTGCCCATTTCATGGGCTATTTCCCAAGACTATTTCCAGCTACCATAACCGTCGATACTTGGTTTGAGAGGCGTCGCAAAAACTCGTTTTTTTCATGGTTTCTTCCTCACTTTCCGTGGGCTATAGCTCATAGTTTTCATGTTTTTGCCCATTTCATGGGCTATAGCGCACATTTTCTGGTTCCCGGGACAATTTCTAGCTACCGTAACCACCGATACGTGGTTTGAGAGGCGTCGCAAAAACTAGTGTTTTTCATGTTTTCAGCCTTCATTTCCGAGAGCTAGAGCTGAAAGTTTTCATGTTTTTCCCCACTTTTTGGCTCCTAGGACGATTTCCAGCTACCGTAACCGCCGATAAATTGTTTGAGATGCGTCGCAAAAATTCATGTTTTTCATGGTTTCTGTCTCCATTTACGTGGGCTATAGCTAACAATTTTCATGTTTTTTGCCCATTTGATGGGGCTATATCGCACATTTTCCGGTTCTCCAGACAATTTCCAGCTACCATAAGAACCGATATTTTTTGACAGATGTTGTAAAAACTCGTGATTTTCATGTTTTCTGCCTCCATTTTCCGGTTTCTCGGACAATTTCTAGCTATCGTAACCACCGATACTTGGTTTCAGATGCGACGCAAAAGCTCGTGTTTTTCATGTTTTCAGCCTCCATTTCGGTGGGCTAAAGCTGACAGTTTTCCCCATTTCATGGGCTATAGCGCACATTTTCTGATTCCCAGGACGATTTCCAGCTACTGTAACCACCGATACTTGGTTTGAGAGGTGTCGCAAAAACTCGTTTTTTGCATGTTTTCTACCTCCATTTCAGTGGGCTATAGCTCACAGTTTTCATGTTTTTGCCCATTTCATGTGCTATATCACACATTTTCTGGTTCCCTCGACAATTTCCAGCTACCGTAAACACCGATACTTGGTTTGAGAGGCGACGAAAAAACTCGTGTTTTTCTTGTTTTCAGCCTCCATTTCGGTGGGCTAAAGCTGACAGTTTTCCCCATTTCATGGGCTATAGCGCACATTTTCTGGTTCCCAGGACGATTTCCAGCTACTGTAACCACCGATATTTTGTTTGAGAGGTGTCGCAAAAACTCTTTTTTGCATGTTTTCTACCTCCATTTCAGTGGGCTATAGCTCACAGTTTTCATGTTTTTGCCCATTTCATGTGCAATATCGCACATTTTCTGGTTCCCTGGACAATTTCCAACTACCATAAACACCGATACTTGGTTTGAGAGGCGTCGCAAAAACTCGCATTTTTCATGTTTTCAACCTCTATTTCCATGGGCTAGCTCACAGCTTTCATGTTTTTTTGCCCATTTCATGGGCTATAGCGAACAATTTCTGGTTCCCGGGACGATTTCCAGCTACCGTAACCACCGATACATGGTTTGAGAGGCGTCGCAAAAACTCTTGTTTTTCATATTTTCAGCCTCCATTTCCATGGGCTAGAGCTGATAGTTTCATGTTTTTTGCCCATTTTATGGGCTATAGCGCACATTTTCTGGTTCCCAAGACTATTTCTAGCTACCATAACCGCCGATACTTGGTTTGAGAGGCGTCGCAAAAACTCGTTTTTTCATGGTTTCTTCCTCACTTTCTGTGGGCTATAGCTCATAGTTTTCATGTTTTTGCCCATTCCATGGGCTATAGCGCACATTTTCCGGTTCCCGGGACAATTTCTAGCTACTGTAACCACCGATACATGGTTTGAGAGGCGTCGCAAAAACTCGTGTTTTTCATGTTTTCAGCCTTCATTTCCGTGGGCTAGAGCTGAAAGTTTTCATGTTTTTCCCCATTTTTTGGCTCCTAGGAAGATTTCCAGCTACCGTAACCGTCGATACCTGGTTTGAGATGCGTCGCAAAAATTCATGTTTTTCATGGTTTCTGTCTCCATTGACGTGGGCTATAGCTAACAATTTTCATGTTTTTTCCCATTTAATGGGGCTATATCGCACATTTTCCGGTTCTCCAGACAATTTCCAGCTACTGTAAGAACCGATATTTTTTTGACAGGCGTCGTAAAAACTCGTGATTTTCATGTTTTCTGCCTCCATTTTCCGGTTTCTCGGACAATTTCTAGCTACCGTAACCACCGATACTTGGTTTCAGAGGCGACGCAAAAACTCGTGTTTTTCATGTTTTCAGCCTCCATTTCGGTGGGCTAAAGCTGACAGTTTTCCCCATTTCATGGGCTATAGTGCACATTGTCTCGGTTCCCGGACGATTTCCAGCTACTGTAACCACCGATACTTGGTTTGAGAGGTGTCGCAAAAACTCGTTTTTTGCATGTTTTCTACCTCCATTTCAGTGGGCTATAGCTCACAGTCATGTTTTTGCCCATTTCGTGTGCTATATTGCACATTTTCCGGTTTCTCGGACAATTTCTAGCTACCGTAACCACCGATACTTGGTTTCAGAGGCGACGCAAAAACTCGTGTTTTTCATGTTTTCAGCCTCCATTTCGGTGGGCTAAAGCTGACAGTTTTCCCCATTTCATGGGCTATAGTGCACATTTTCTGGTTCCCAGGACGATTTCCAGCTACTGTAACCACCGATACTTGGTTTGAGAGGTGTCGCAAAAACTCGTTTTTTGCATGTTTTCTACCTCCATTTCAGTGGGCTATAGCTCACAGTCATGTTTTTGCCCATTTCGTGTGCTATATTGCCGATACATGGTTTGAGAGGCGTCGCAAAAACTCATGTTTTTCATGTTTTCAGCCTTCATTTCCGTGGGCTAGAGCTGAAAGTTTTGATGTTTTTCCCCATTTTTTTGCTCCTAGGACGATTTCCAGCTACCGTAACCACCGATACCTGGTTTGAGAGGCGTCGCAAAAATTCATGTTTTTCATGGTTTCTGTCTCCATTTACGTGGGCTATAGCTAATAATTTTCATGTTTTTTGCCCATTTAATGGGGCTATATCGCACATTTTCCGGTTCTCCAGACAATTTCCAACTACCGTAAGAACCGATATTTTTTTGACAGGCGTCGTAAAAACTCGTGATTTTCATGTTTTCTGCCTTCATTTTCCGGTTTCTCGGACAATTTCTAGCTACCGTAACCACCGATACTTGGTTTCAGAGGCGACGCAAAAACTCGTGTTTTTCATGTTTTCAGCCTCCATTTGGGTGGGCTAAAGCTGACAGTTTTCCCCATTTCATGGGCTATAGCGCACATTTTCTGGTTCCCAGGATGATTTCCAGCTACTGTAACCACCGATACTTTGTTTGAGAGGTGTCGCAAAAACTAGTTTTTTGCATGTTTTCTACCTCCATTTCAGTGGGCTATAGCTCACAGTTTTCATGTTTTTGCCCATTTCATGTGCTATATCGGACATTTTCTGGTTCCCTGGACAATTTCCAGCTACCATAAACACCGATAATTGGTTTGAGAGGCGTCGCAAAAACTCGCATTTTTCATGTTTTCAACCTCTATTTCCATGGGCTAGCTCACAGCTTTCATGTTTTTTTGCCCATTTCATGGGCTATAGCGAACAATTTCTGGTTCCCGGGACGATTTCCAGCTACCGTAACCACCGATACATGGTTTGAGAGGCGTCGCAAAAACTCTTGTTTTTCATATTTTCAGCCTCCATTTGCATGGGCTAGAGCTGATAGTTTCATGTTTTTTGCCCATTTTATGGGCTATAGCGCACATTTTCTGGTTCCCAAGACTATTTCCAGCTACCATAACCGCCGATACTTGGTTTGAGAGGCGTCGCAAAAACTCATTTTTTCATGGTTTCTTCCTCACTTTCTGTGGGCTATAGCTCATAGTTTTCATGTTTTTGCCCATTCCATGGGCTATAGCGCACATTTTCCGGTTCCCGGGACAATTTCTAGCTACTGTAACCACCGATACATGGTTTGAGAGGCGTCGCAAAAACTTGTGTTTTTCATGTTTTCAGCCTTCATTTCCGTGGGCTAGAGCTGAAAGTTTTCATGTTTTTCCCCATTTTTTGGCTCCTGGGACGATTTCCAGCTACCGTAACCGTCGATACCTGGTTTGAGATGCGTCGCAAAAATTCATGTTTTTCATGGTTTCTGTCTCCATTTACGTGGGCTATAGCTAACAATTTTCATGTTTTTTTCCCATTTAATGGGGCTATATCGCACATTTTCCAGTTCTCCAGACAATTTCCAGCTACCGTAAGAACCGATATTTTTTTGACAGGCGTCGTAAAAACTCGTGATTTTCATGTTTTCTGCCTCCATTTTCCGGTTTCTCGGACAATTTCTAGCTACCGTAACCACCGATACTTGGTTTCAGAGGCGACGCAAAAACTCGTGTTTTTCATGTTTTCTGCCTCCATTTCCATGGGTTATAGCTCATAGTTTTCATGTTTTCTGCCCATTTCATGGGCAATAGCGAACAA